>NC_136065.1:2006472438-2006943028 GCF_964261635.1 Lissotriton helveticus
ACCATTTTCCTGACGAGCGTGAGCAAGCCTTATCGGCGAAACGCGTCGCACTTTTTCACCTGCTAATAAACCTGCAAACGAACTCTGTGTGTCCTGGTTTGCTTCGTAAATCTTCGAGGTATTTGGAGGGAAATATATATATATATATATATATATATATATATATATATATATATAGATATAGATATAGATATAGATATAGATACATACATATATAGATATAGATATAGATAGATAGATAGATAGATAGATAGATAGATAGACGGTCGCCAGTAGGTATATATAGTTAGGATTTGTTCTCTATGGGATTTTTGACAATTCTATGTCTAATAACTTTGGCGTTTGTGGACGGAATTGGCTGAAATTTTCAGGAAAATGGAACATTTGGTTTCTGAGCAGCCACTGAAAATTTGGGGGGGGTTCGTCAAGGGGGGCCGAGAAAAAAGGGGGTCCCAAAACACGTTTTTCCCATGTTAATTTCCATAGGGCGGTTGGCCTCACTTTTAGCCCGAACGGCTGAATGGATTTGCACGAAACTTGGCAAAATTGTAGGGACTGTTAGCGCGATGTGCCTTTGCTAGGTCTCAAGATATGTGCTCCAGTGGATTTTGAGAAATTAACGTTCAAAAAAATATATATATCTGTAAGCGCGCTCCGGGCAGCGCCCCGGTTCGCGTACTTGACGCGTAACGGAACTTCGCGAAGCGAAGTTGATTGGCTCTCCGGTGTCTGTCAACATTCTAAACAGTCCGGAGCGGCCGCCATCTTGTCTCTCGGTAGGATCGAGAGACAAGAGGAGGCCAAAACAAATGGGGAAATGACCATAAAGGGACATAGTAGATACTCCCTGACCCCCTAGGTTTGATGTGGAGGCTTTAAAAGGGCCCCGCGGGGCAAACAAAAATAAAAAAAAATTGTTTTTTTTGCGTGGGGAGCGCCCGGTACGCGCACCGGGAAGCGGTCCGGGGAGCGTACTATAAGGAAAAAAGAATGATAGACTATGATATTTTGAAATATTGTATGTTTATTGATTGTTCTTTTTGTTGTTTTTTTATTTTTTTTATTTAAGTAGCAGTATTAATGATTATTAAATATAAATGTATTTTTGGAATTGTGCACAGTATACTATGTCTGACTTTACATTATAATCAATTTGGTACTAGTTTATGAATTACATATAAAAATGATTAAAGACTCAAACAATTTTTTAATATTAAATAACTCTTTTTCAAAATTTAATAGAACGTCTAACATTTGACTGTCCGATATGTCCTCTTGTTGAGTGAACATAACTTCCCACATTTGACCGTCATCATAATGAAGTAAATAATACACATTGTGGAAGTTCATGGTCTCGTGATTCATCCATGAATTCCAAGTCAATGGGTTCAATTATTTCCTCATTATTTATGTCTTGGACAATTTCAAAGGAAACGTTCTGTTCTCCTTGCATTTTTGTGCTGAAATTTGAATAAAAAATAAATATATCAGTAGAGATAGGGCACTGTTGGGTTTAAGTTCAGACAGGTACTTTTGAGGCATGAAGTAGTACTATTAAAAAGTGCCTATGTAAATTCATAATTATACCACAGAAACCTAAATCAATCCATAATTTTAATAAACAAGCCTTTCTCAATGTCTAACTCTTACAGAGGGATAGTATATAACCATCTGAAAATGTTTTCAAATTTATAAAATAATATCTTACCTTTTAAAAACAAGTTTAAGTTGTGAGTGAAAATGATCTTGCAATGTAGTTCAGGGAGTAGTAGTCAAAATGGCTGTGTTTCTCTCTCTTTTTTTTATATATATTCAGGTACATAACCAATCAAATGTCAGGTAAAAAAAGTAGAAAATGAAAGTAACATTTTAATTGGTTGTCAATTCCAACACTTCAGATGTGTTTTGTGAAGTAATTTACCTCAGGGTATTTAGAGAGGTCTACAGGCTAAATGGCTAAATGGAATTCCAACCAAATTTGTGAAAATGGTAGGGATTGGTATGTAGTATGAGTTAATCTATATTTGGTGACATTGTCTCCAGGGTTTCTTCTGTAAATTACTTTCCCACCTTTTTTAATGGAGCGCTTCCCGGTGAGCGCCCCGGTACGCGAACCGGCAGCGTTACGGGAGTCCACCATTTTGTGTTTCGGTCGAATTAAGATACAAGATGGAGGGCAAATAATGTTCAGAATGGGTAGAAGGGGGCACGGTAGACGTATCTTGACCCCCTAGGTTTTCTGAGGGTGGCTGAGGAGGCCCATATGTGCGAGAAAAAAAAAATTAAAATTTCGCGCGGTTAGCTTCCGGTGCGCGTACCGGGTAGCGCTCCGGGGAGCGTACTTTGTTGAAAATTAGTGAAAAAAGTTAGAGTAAAATAATAATTGTGAGTGATCAGATGTAGGGTAGCTCTGAAAAGAGCTTTTGGGTCCTGTGGCTGATGTAGGTACCTACAAGTAGGTAGCAATGCACAGTCTTAAATTGAGGATGAAAATTCTGTTCCCTTCATCTGAGAAGTGAACTCCATCTCCTCTGTAGATATCTTGCATGTAGTAACGCAAGTTATTGTTGTACATGGAGCCCATTCCATGGTCTCTCATGTAAGCTGAAACAGACTTATTTACATGCTTCCTCGATTTCTCAATTTGTGGACCAAATTGGTTTGACCACCTCCATTTCTGTCTTTGGCATATATTTGAATATACCAAGGCAGTTTGAGGAAAAAGTGCCATCAATTGCTCAAAGGTGTCCTTTAAAAGCATTTCCAGACCTACCCCAGTCAAAGTGCCCAAGTCATTACCTCCACAGTGCACAATTAACAGGTCAGGTTTTGGCAAATGCAAAAAGGTTTTCACCAATGGTATCAATTGGTGACATTTTAATCCTCTGTGGGCAATCCACTTAATTTCCACATTTTGTAAATTGAGGTTAGGTACATTTCTGTTATCAGCATACCTTTGAGCCCAGTAGATGTAACTATGTCCAACAATCCAGACAGAAAACATAGTGAGAGGAGGTTCTGGTGCAGTCAGATGAAGTGTGGCAATGAAATGGCAGTTGAAAAAATAAGAGTTTAAAATGAAAAAAACTGTGGAGTTTCTGTGTTAATGAAGCAGTAGCAGTGATTGGTGGATTTTGATTGCTGAAAACAGAAAGTTAGGGTGCATGGATGAGTTCTTTGAAAGATGTAATTTGAATGGTCAAGAAAAAATCATTTTATGAAAGATTGCACTGGATATGCAGGTGTACTGAGAGTTCAGAGTTCAATTGAAACATTGTTGTGTGAACTTTCAAACACCAGAGGTCTTTCAGGAGGTGGTTGCTATGCAAAAAAGGCAGAAAGGGCAGAGGGGGGAAGGGTGTTGATTTGAAAAAAGTGAGGGAAGAGTTTTGATTGGGTGACATGAGAGATATCTGTGATGAATTACAGCTTTTCTGTGCTTTTTATGGCTGCAGACTCTGGAGTGCATACCTTTTGCTCTGCTAAAGAAAAATTGGTGTGTTTCTGAGACGGTTTTGAAACTCATAAATTATTTGCTAAGGTGAGAAAAGATTCATTTAATTTAGATAGAGAATAGTATGGTTTAGGGAGAAAATTATGAAGAAAGTTGTGTATTTAAAATGTTGCTTTGTGTCAAGTGTTTTACAAATAGATTTTGTTTCTTTGTGTTACATAGCCATGTTAAAAGTGACGCAAAAATAGAGCAAGGGTCTTACAAAAATGCTTTCATGTGTCTTAGGGTATTTTAACTCACTTCCCCATGAATGTATGAATATAATTGCTTTACAAGATGTGTTTAAAAACGTTTTTTGAAATCAATTAGGTTTCTTGATATGTACTGCTAGAGTTTCATAGGTTGCTTGGGGCATATTTTCAAGGCTTTTGAGTTCCTTTGATGTAATTTTTCCTATTTTAATTTAAGACCTTTCCCCGTGGTGCAAGGTCCTTGTAAATATGCCCCCATCTGTGCTTGGCAAATTTAGATTTTAATTCTTTGACTAACATAGCCATGTTAAAAGTGACCCAAAAATGGTGCAAGGGCCTTAAAAAAACGCTTTCATGTGTCTTAGGCCATTTTAAGTCATTTCCCCTTGAATGTAGGTATATAATTGATTTAGATGATGTGTTTAAAAACGATTTATGAAAACAATTAGGTTTCGTGATATGTACTGCTAGAGCTTCATAGGTTGCTTGGGGCATATTTATAAGGCCTTTGAGTCTCTCTGATGTTATTTTTCCCATTTTAATTTAAGACCTTTCCCTGTGGTGCAAGGTCCTTGTAAATACGCCCCCATCTGTGCTTGGCAAATTTAGATCTTGATTATTTGACTTACATAGCCATGTTAAAAGTGATCTAAAAATGGAGCAAGGGCTTAAAAAAAAACGCTTTCATGTGTCTTAGGGCATTTTAAGTCACTTCCCGATGAATGTAGGTATATAATTGATTTAGATGATGTGTTTTAAAACGTTTTTTGACATCAATTAGGTTTCTGGATATGTAGTGCTAGAGTTTCATAGGTTGCTTGGGGCATATTTATAAGGCATTTGAGTCTCTCTGATGTTATTTTTCCCATTTTAATTTAAGACCTTTCCCCGTGGTGCAAGTTCCTTGTAAATATGCCCCCATCTGTGCTTGGCAAATTTAGATTTTAATTCTTTGACTAACATAGCCATGTTAAAAGCGACCCAAAAATGGTGCAAGGGCCTTAAAAAAAACGCTTTCATGTGTCTTAGGCCATTTTAAGTAATTTCCCCTTGAATGTAGGTATATAATTGATTTAGATAATGTGTTTAAAAACGATTTTTGAAATCAATTAGGTTTCTTGATATGTAGTGCTAGAGTTTCATAGGTTGCTTGGGGTATATTTAAAAGGCATTTGAGTCCCTTTGATGTTATTTTTCCGATTTTAATTAAAGACATTTCCCCGTGGTGGAAGGTCCTTGTAAATACACCCCCATGTGTGCTTGGCAAATTTAGATTTTGATTATTTGACTTACATAGCCATGTTCCATACAGTTCTCACCTTCTGCGTAGTCTTTGATATGCTAGACTCCATCTGCACTATGAGATACCTAAGCAAAGGAAACACAGGTGATGTGATTGTGAAATGAGGAAAAGAAACTCCACATTTTTCAATTACATCACCTGTGTTTCCTAAGTTTACGAATGACATTGTGCAGATGAGGTTTAGGCCTGTCCACGGACACAGAAGAGGTCTGGCCTTTGTTCAAGAGTGAAGTGGACATGACTTACTTCATTGGTAGGCCTTCACATGTATTATCTCCTCTGTACTCTTCAACAAGCGTAAATTTCATCTGCAACCCTGAGTAGGCCTCACCTTAAACAAACATCTGGATAGGCCACACCTTATCGTCATCCTGAATCAATCATTTAAAATGTTAGGGACAGATTTATGATAGGTGTATGCCTCTTTTGCGTCACTGTGCGTCACTTTTGTGACGCAGCGGCGGTGCAAAAGATTTGCTATGTGGCGACATATTTACAACTTGATGCATCTAGGCAGATGTGTCATGCTGTAAAGTCCTGTGCCACATGAAACCAATGCAGCAGTGATGCAAAATATGCACCATGTTGCAAGACAGGCCTCACTTCATCTCCAACAAGATAAGAAGCTGAATCTTCTGTAAATGTCAAAATTGTTGTATACACTGCTGAACTTCTGTGTACTCTTTGATATGCTAGACTCCATCTGCACTATGAGATACCTAAGCAAAGGAAACACAGGTGATGTGATTGTGAAATGAGGAAAAGAAACTCCACATTTTTCAATTACATCACCTGTGTTTCCTAAGTTTACGAATGACATTGTGCAGATGAGGTTTAGGCCTGTCCACGGACAGAGAAGAGGTCTGGCCTTTGTTCAAGAGTGAAGTGGACATTACTTACTTCATTGGTAGGCCTTCACATGTATTATCTCCTCTGTACTCTTCAACAAGCGTAAATTTCATCTGCAATCCTGAGTAGGCCTCACCTTAAACAAACCTCTGGATAGGCCACACCTTATCGTCATCCTGAATCAATCATTTAAAATGTTAGGGACAGATTTATGATAGGTGTATGCCTCTTTTGCGTCACTGTGCGTCACTTTTGTGACGCAGCGGCGGTGCAAAAGATTTGCTATGTGGCGACATATTTACAACTTGATGCATCTAGGCAGATGTGTCATGCTGTAAAGTCCTGTGCCACATGAAACCGATGCAGCAGTGATGCAAAAGATGCACCATGTTGCAAGACAGGCCTCATTTCATCTCCAACAAGATAAGAAGCTGAATCTTCTGTAAATGTCAAAATTGTTGTATACACTGCTGAACTTCTCTGTACTCTTTGATATGCTAGACTCCATCTGCACTATGAGATACCTAAGCAAAGGAAACACAGGTGATGTGATTGTGAAATGAGGAAAAGAAACTCCACATTTTTCAATTACATCACCTGTGTTTCCTAAGTTTACGAATGACATTGTGCAGATGAGGTTTAGGCCTGTCCACGGACACAGAAGAGATCTGGCCTTTGTTCAAGAGTGAAGTGGACATGACTTACTTCATTGGTAGGCCTTCACATGTATTATCTCCTCTGTACTCTTCAACAAGCGTAAATTTCATCTGCAACCCCGAGTAGGCCTCACCTTAACACCTTCAGCGCTACCGCGTTTACCTGCCCTGCGCTGAAAAAGGAGTAAATGGCTTGTTTGTGACAAAGCCAGCTCGTCATGAGCGCAGGGCAGGTAACGCCCATGACGAGCTGGCTTTGTCATTAGCGTCGAAGTGGTTAAACAAACCTCTGGATAGGCCACACCTTATCGTCATCCTGAATCAATCATTTAAAATGTTAGGGACAGATTTATGATAGGTGTATGCCTCTTTTGCGTCACTGTGCGTCACTTTTGTGACGCAGCGGCGGTGCAAAAGATTTGCTATGTGGCGACATATTTACAACTTGATGCATCTAGGCAGATGTGTCATGCTGTAAAGTCCCGTGCCACATGAAACCGATGCAGCAGTGATGCAAAAGATGCACCATGTTGCAAGACAGGCCTCACTTCATCTCCAACAAGATAAGAAGCTGAATCTTCTGTAAATGTCAAAATTGTTGTATACACTGCTGAACTTCTCTGTACTCTTTGATATGCTAGACTCCATCTGCACTATGAGATACCTAAGCAAAGGAAACACAGGTGATGTGATTGTGAAATGAGGAAAAGAAACTCCACATTTTTCAATTACATCACCTGTGTTTCCTAAGTTTACGAATGACATTGTGCAGATGAGGTTTAGGCCTGTCCACGGACACAGAAGAGGTCTGGCCTTTGTTCAAGAGTGAAGTGGACATGACTTACTTCATTGGTAGGCCTTCACATGTATTATTTCCTCTGTACTCTTCAACAAGCGTAAATTTCATCTGCAACCCTGAGTAGGCCTCACCTCAAACAAACCTCTGGATAGGCCACACCTTATCGTCATGCTGAATCAATCATTTAAAATGTTAGGGACAGATTTATGATAGGTGTGTGCCTCTTTTGCGCCGCTGTGCGTCACTTTAGTGACGCAGCGGCGGTGCAAAAGATTTGCTATGTTGTGACATATTTACAACTTGATGCATCTAGGCAGATGTGTCATGCTGTAAAGTCCTGTGCCACATGAAACCTGTGTCAGGTTTCATATAGGTGTTTTGTTGCAGGGTGGGCATTCATTTGCATGAAAGCCCTGTAAAACTAACACAGTGAAATTTAGAAGATTTCACTGAGTCAGCTTTATAGCATTGCTGAATGAAATCCCTACGCCTGTTTGAAACAGTCATAAGGAGTGATGCACCATGCAATGTGAGGCTTCCTCCTGTGCATTGCAGTAGACATGTCGCGCTTACGACGTGATTCCTGCCATGTGCTGCTTTTGCAGCACAGATGCGTGACGCATCTGTGCGGTTTTTGCTCAATGGTGCTCCACATTGTTAAATGCGGCACATCATGGGTGACAGAGCAGCGGTGCACGTTAACTGATGCATCCCCGGGGATGTGCCAGTTAACATAAATCTGCCCCTTTACATTTAAGTATGAGCAGGGGACACAGAGTCGGTGAGGCTTATCCACGGTTAAGAAGAGATGAGTCCTGTTCACTGAAAACTTGGACATAGGCCTCACCTCCTCAGCATCGCTGGACATGGCTAAATAATATCTGCAAAATGTTACTCTTGTTAAACAATTTTACTATTATAGTCTCTGAGATTTGTCTCTTACTCTGCAACATCTCATTGTTGTTCTCTTTATTTAAAGATAACGACAACATCAACCATGAGTGATAATGAGCAATCCGTTGATCTCGATCTTATCATTGAACTTGTCATTGAAACATCAGTGGAAGTAGATCCCTTTGATGTTTTAAATCCTGAGGATGATGAAGAACATGATGAGGATGCCGATTTGTCAGAATTGTATGACATAGGCTGGGAAGCTGACCTGCATGAGCCTATGGAACTATAAACATTTATTTTTAAAAGTTACTTGAAATGAAAAGTAAACATGTAAACCGTTTCATTTAAAATTAAACACAACTTCAAAAACAGCTTGTGTGTAGTATCTTTAATAAACTACTCAAATATGCTCATAAAATTAGTTCAGATTCAGATATAAAACAGCACAGGTAAAATGTAGAAGCATTCCATTTCTTTGCTACTATTTGTAACTACTAAATTTGCCAATGCACTAAAAATTATTCTATGTAAAAATGAAAAGTAGTGTGTTAAATTTTTGACGACTGTTATTGATTTACTGTTTGGTAATAGTGGTTAATAAAATTTTTTATTATATTTTACCACAGATTCAACTGCAGATCATTTCAAAATTAAAGAATGCCTTCGAAGGACAGAAGGCGAAAGGCTACCAAACATCAAAGACAGCAGTTAAAAAAATTATTGCAGCAGACCTCTACAATAAAAACTCGTCAAGTCACCAAGAAAGGTCCGGGTAAGATAAAGAAATCATTCATAAGAAACATTTGTAGAAAAAAAAGTAGTACTACAGAAAATGTTTTAGTCCAGAAAAAGAGAAGCAATTTAAACGGAAAGGGAAGGCCAATCAAAAATGTTACTGCTAGAGCAGGAGATATCTCTGTTCATGGTAGTAGAAGGAGAAATCAGTTTAGGGACATTCGTAGACGAATGTTCCGCAACAGGATAATTGGCAATTTGTTAAAAAATATTAAGAAAGGTCAGCAGAAAGAGTGGTTTTTTATAAGAGAAAAAAAAAATTTGAGAAAGTTATTGATCAGGCATTTGAAATTAAGCGAAAGTTATTTATTTTGATAATCAATAGAATTAGGAAGCTAAACAAGGCAATTTATGATTTCAAAAGAAATAGTAGATGGAAGAGAACAGTTAATCGTAGTAATTTTTGTGAAGTTTTTTCAGGAGAATGGATGCATAGTTCAAGTTGTGAGGCATTTTTTAATGAGGAGAGTTATTTCCAGGATAATGATTTGGTGCATGCAGTTGACATCAGTGGTCGAGCTTATGAGGTGAAAGATGGTTGTCCAGTTGAAAAAGAAAAACTTGTGACAACAGAGGCAGAAGAGGTGTTAGGTAATGAGGTTTTAGGAAGACGTTCTAAGGGACCTGTGTACACCTGGAAGTGTAGTAGTATTTGCAGTGTGCGACAGGATTCCATCAATTTGCTTTGTGATTTTGTACGGACATTTAATAAGAAAAGTTTGAAGCAGAAAATGAAGTTGTTGCAAGAATTAGATCCTTGCAGAGTGAGAGAAGTGACAGGTTTGCATGGTCATTCACTGGCTTGTCTTTCCAGGAGAGTATGCCAGACTGTTTTTCATCATTTCAGGATGCTAGCAGTGCATCATAATAAAGTGAGGAAATTAGTTAGAATGTTGTATTATGCTAAGAGTCCAGCAGTTATGCTTAAACAATTATGCACTGCTCTTTTGCATGATTCTGAAATAGATGTGAAGAATATTTGTGAAGAAATTGAGTTTTGCTACTTTGGAAGTAAAGAGGAGAATGTTGAAATTGACCAAGAAGAAGAGGGTAAAGTGGAAGATAGTGTACAGGTTTCCAGTACAGATAATTTTCAGAAGGAAATTGCCACGTTTCAGGTGAAATCAAGTGAGAGGCCTAATTTCACTTGTGTGTGTTGTCGACGCACTTATTATAAGAATCAGACTAAGTTAGTGGATTTATATGCAAAAAGTGAAAGGGAAAATAATAGTGAATGGAAGGATTTTGCAACATACTTGATGGTAGAAAATTGTTTTGATTTGGGATTGGATCAACGTGTGTGTACTTATTGTTGTAACAAATTAAATCAAAACCAGATGCCTGCTAGAGCGGTTCATAATAATCTGGAATTGGTTGAGATTCCTTCTGAATTGAAGGATTTAAATACTTATGAATCTATTTTGATTCAAAGTATCCATCCCTTTCAGGCTATTGTAAGAATGGAACCAAAGACAGGGAAATTGCCTCCATCAGATTTACAGAGAGGATTAAAGGGAAGAGTTGTTTATTTGCCTCTAGATTTGAAGAAAAACATTAATACAATTGGAGTAGAAAAAGTGGAAGAGGAACCTCTGGTTATCTTAGTTAATGGGGTTCCGACAAAGAGTAAGAAAATATGGCAAGATTTAGTGGATGTTAGGAAAGTCAAAAAGGCAACATTATTTTTGAAAAAAAACAATAAGTACTATAAGAATGTATATGTTGCAGAAGAGGAAGTAAGTGAAGAAGAGGATAGCGATTTGTGTGCTGGTCAAATTGAGAAAGTAGAACCCTCTAAAAGTGAAGAAATATATGAACATTATAGTGTTCATCCTTTGCATTCCAAGGAAGTCATGGGGAATGCTATTGAGTTGTTTCAAATGAAACAAGCCAAAGGGAGTCCCATTAGTGTTTGGGAGGAAAGTTTGGAAGCTCGGTGTTTCCCACAGCTATTTCCAACAGGTCAAGGAGGAAGATATGATGAGCGACCTCTTCAAATTCCTGCTTCTGAATACCAGACTTTACGATTGTATGCAGAAGATCCTAGGTTTCGACAATGCATTCCCTATTTGTTTCATCTCCTGTTTGAAAGCGATCTGTCTGGACTGTCATATGCAGTGAACCACATCTTGAAAAGTGGTATACAGATGCAAAACATCTCGGCAAGTGACTTTATGGATAAAGTCAATGTGCAAGACAGTATTTTGGATTCTCACCTGATTAATCTCATGGCGTGTCAGCGTGGTACTAATGAGTACTGGTACCGTCGTCATGGTGATTTAAAATGTATGCTGAGGAACTTAGGAACTCCCACATGGTTCCTCACTCTCAGCTGTGCCGAGTATGGCTGGGAAGACTTACTTGAATTTCTACGAGAGGCAAATGGAAACATTGAAAATATCGAATTCAAGACACCCGGAGAACTGTGCTCTTTGGATCCAGTGAATGTATGCAGGTACTTCAATCATAGATTTGAAGCTATGATGTGTTTCATCATGAACAAGAGAAATCCACCTCTTGGAGAGGTGTTGGATTTCTTCTGGAGAAAGGAGTACCAAGCAAGAGGTGCTCCTCATATACATATGCTGCTGTGGATCAAGGATGCACCTAAATTTGGAACAGATCCAGAAGACTTAGTGATGAGTTTCATAGAACAGTATTCTACATGTGCTGTTCCAAACGCAAAGGAGGACAAGAGCCTAAGAGAACAAGTTCTACGCTTCCAAAGCCATCGTTGCGGAAAGTACTGTCGTCGTAAATTCAGAAACAAGGACAAGTTCTACACCAAATGTCGTTTCGCCTTTCCACGACCGGTGATTTCTAAAGGAAGAGTGAACAGTTTGATGTCTTCGCTGCGACATAATGTGATGAAGAAAATACCTAAAAACACATACAATTTGAAAAGGAACGAAGAGTCCAAGTATATCAACGACTACAACCCAGTTATTTTGTCCATGTGGAATGCTAACATGGATATACAGTTCGTGGCTGATAACTGTATGGCTGTGGCTCGGTATGTGACATCTTACATCACCAAAAAAGAAAAGCCAGAATTGAAGGATATGTGGGAGGACATTTCCCATGAAAAGAGCCTCAGTAAGAAGTTGTACAGTTTCAGTCTGAAGATGTTGTCACATTGAGAAATCGGAGCTTACGAATGTTCTGACCGGTTGTCTTCAGCAAGTCTCTATGCCAAATCCAGGAGTATCGTTTGGGCGAGTCTTGGTCTTGCTGCAACCCGTAATCGAGTTCTGAAACCTGTGCGGGAAATTGAGTATTTGGCGGAAAAGGAGCCAAACAGTACTGATATTTTGAAGACCAACATGTTGGATACATATTATCCAAATAGAAGCAGACACCTCGAGAATGTTTGTCTGTATGAGGTTCTACAAAATTACATATTCAAGAGGAACATCAAAGAAGGTATTGATAAAGGAATGTATGCTGTAATTGGAAGTGAGGGATGTCTCGTCAAGCAAAGAAAATGCCACTTGGTAAACCATCGAAAATTGAGTGGCGAATCTCCTGGAAAAAAAGAGTTTTTCTATTTAGCACTTTTGCAACTTTTCAAGCCTTGGCGTGCAGAAGAGGAACTGCTTGGAGATTTCCTCTGTTACGAAGACTCTTTCAATGCCGCCAAGGAGACCATAGAATGTCCTGTTTTTCTCAAATATCTAGAAATGTTGAATGCGGAAATCGAGCAGGAAGCAACGATTGCAGCCGAGATTGCTAGAGACAGTTCTCAGGACAGTCAGAGTTCTGTTTCATTGAGTCAGGATCCACTACGAGGACCAGTTATCGAAAATGAAGCTGCCACTGCCATGATTGAAGTGGAAAGAGCCATGGCACATGCTCAGGAGGATGCAGTTAACTTAGAAGACTTGGAAAGACAACTCAACGTTGAGCAGAGGAAAATATATGACGAAGTTACCAACCAAATTGATCATGGATTAAGTCATGAGAGAAGGAGTGCTCATGTACGTCGTTGAAACCTGTCCGACTGTACGTGAGTGGAGAAGCGGGAACTGGAAAAAGTTTCCTCATTAAAGCAATTTCATGTTATTTGCAGAAAAGGACTGAGTCATCGCTGTCTTGTGTTGTCACCGCTCCAACTGGACTGGCAGCTCATAACATTAAAGGTATTACTTTGCATCGTCTACTGATGCTGCCAGTGGAGCATGATAACAAATTACAATACCACAAGTTGTCTGGAGATGCTTGTTGTGAAGTTTCAAGAGTCTTGAAGAAAATGAAACTTCTTATCATTGACGAAGTAAGCATGGTTTCCAATGTCATGCTTGCCTTTGTGCATTTGAGAATGCAAGAAGTTCTCAAAACAGAGTATGATGTGTTATTTGGTGGCAAACACATCATTGTTTTCGGTGATCTTCTGCAGCTGACACCAGTGAAAGGACAACCTGTGTTCAAAATGCTCACGCATGAAGATACCAGGAAGTGCCTAGGGAGCATTGGCAACGTTAATATATGGTTAAACTTCAATTATGCTGAACTGCATGAAAATATGCGTCAGGCGAAGGATGAAGATTACAAGAATATTCTACAAGATGTTAGAATCGGAAAAGTGACCGAGCATGGGAAAGAAGCTTTACATGCACGATTACTGTCAAATTTGTATCCAGAACAAGACGTTGTGCCTGAGAATATTTTTCAGAAAATTACTGAGAAGAAATCTGGAATATGTTTGATGCCAACTCTTGCAGAATGTGCCATCTTCAACAACAAAATGTTGTATTTAGAAAACCAAGATATTGTGAAACTAGAAGCTATTGACAGAGTAGAGCATATGGGATCAACAATTATTTTGTCTGAGAATTTGAAATCAAAATTGGATTCATTAGAAAAGAGTATATCTAAAACTGCGGGTTTTGAAAAGACTCTGAATGTGTGCTTAAATTGCCGTATAATTTTAAGAAGGAATTTACATGTTGAAAGAGGTCTGGTAGATGGATCAATAGGTAATGTTGTTGATTTTGTGAAATACAGAAATAGGGATGAAATTGAATTTTTTAAAATTAAATTTGATGGCATTGAGGAAGTACAGCTAATTGGTCGTTGCTCTGCTAGGTTTTTGCTTGTGAAAGACTTATATGTTCGCCGTAAGCAGTTTCCTGTTTGCTTGGCATATGCGGTGACAATCCATAAATCGCAAGGTTTAAGTGTAGACAGTGCATTGGTGAATATTGGCAGTTCTGTGTTCAAGGAGGGTATGGCATATGTGGTATTGTCACGAGTCAGAACTTTATCGGGATTGTACTTGATTGAGTGTGATGTCACAAACATTTGTGCGGATCTAGATTGTGTTAAGGAATACAATAGGTTAAGAAGAGAGTATGCGCCACATTTGCCTCAATATTCTTTGTTTGAGAAACGTGTGGTAGGCCGGAAACGAAGAAATGTGACCAATAGTAGGGAGGTTGTAGCAAAAAGACGAAAAGTCGATGAACCAGAAATTATTAGCAGAAAGGAAAAGGATTTTGTTGAAGATGTTGTTGGTTTTCAATTTGAAAACAGTTCTGGTGTCAACTGCTATGCTAATGTAGTGGTTAATGTTTTGTTTTCTCTAGAAAATGTAAAAGAAGAGATTGTGGTCAATTCGGATCAAAGATTTTGCAGTTTGTTGAATTCTGTGTTAGAGAAATGTAGCACTGATAGAACAAAAATAGAAAGTGTGTCTGAAATTCGAAATCTGTTAGACAGATGTTCAGGTCAAACACAATTCTCTAAAATATTCAGCAAGATTGTCAGGAGTTTTTAATGTATATGCTTGATGTATTGCAAGATGAAGGTGTAGATGTAGATCACCTGTTTGGGCTTTCTTATCAATGGCAGCATGACTGCGAGAACTGTAGGGTATCAAGTACTACTAGTGTAGACTCAGAAAAATGTATATATTTAACTTTGCCAGACAGTAAATCAGTGTCCTTTAATAAGCTAGTAAAAGCAGCTGATCACAACATGGAGTGTAGCCAATGTAAGTCTGAAATGTTTTCAACATTATTTATACGAACATATGGCCAGTATGTTATTTTAATGTTCTAACAATGTAGGCCTGATGGAACAAAATTGACAACTTTGATTAAAAATGTTGTGGCTTCACAGTTGTCAATATCAGGAAGGACTTTTGTAACTGCAGCAATTATATATCATGACGGTCCTTCAATAACATCAGGACATTACACAGCTTATTTAAAGTCTAGAAATAGCTGGTCATTCTGCAATGATTCTGTTTTAACTTTTAAAAAAAAATTGCCTTTTGACCTTAAAAATTCTTACCTGGTGTTTTTAAAACCAAAATTTTAGGGAAGGAATCTCAGGATTTGCTCTGAGGAATTTCAAGAGGTTCTAATGGCTCCTACACAATTTGGCCTTGAGGATAAGTGTAGTACAGAGTCAAAAGTTATTTTTGAGTTTTAAATAGTTCCTAGAAAAAAAGAAGGTTTTCTTACAGAAAGTGGTGGGCACGGATTAGTTAAAGGACAACAGAGTATTTCCCAAAGCAAACGGTGTTCTTACCATAACACTTGACGTCATGGAAAAATAACTGCACTTTGAATGAGTTCAGGAAAACTGTTTCTTTTTATAAGCTAATTCAAGCAGCCAATAAAAACATGGAGTAGAGGTAATGTAAGTCTGCAATGCTGTCTAGATTATTTGACCAAACTTTTGGTTATAATGTCATTTAAAAATTCCAACTATATAAAGCTGATGAAAGTAAGTTTTCAACTTTAATTTCAAATGTTGTGGCTACACACTCGTTGATTTTAGAAACAAATTTCTAACTGCAGCTATTATATGACATGATGGTCCTTTGACAACATCCACTTATTACACATCTTATTAAAAATATTCTTACTTTCTGTTTTCAGAAGAAAGAATTTAGGGTAGGTAACTGGCCTATAATGATTCTAGGAGTTGATATAATTTTATCTACTGTTTTAAATTGCTTTGTGATTAAAAGTGATGTAGAGAATTAAATAATTGTAGTAGTCATAGAGGTAGTGTAAGTCTGCTTCATAGTAAGCAGTATCAGTGTCATAGGAAATGTGGAACATGAGTGAGCAAGAAGGGTAAGATATTACTAGTCCAGGATTGTGAAAGTGATCTTGAACGTTTTCTTTCTCATGTTGCGGAAATACAAAATGACGGGATTTGCTTAGAAGAATTCCAAGAGTTATAAATGGCTCTTACACGATTTGGCCTTGTGGAAACGTGTGGTAGAGAGCGAGAAGTCATTTATTGTATGTAACATATTTTTCAAAACGATGGAGGTTTTCTTTCAGAAAGTGGCGGGCTGAAAATAATAACAGCACAACAGAGTGTAAGCTGTTCATAGGACATCATTCGACGTCATGGAAAGTAAGTTAATTTTAAGGAGTTCTGATTTCTGATTTGTCATGTTGTATGGGTTTTTTAAACACAATCATTTTGATTGTGTTTTTTTCCCCGCTGTTATATGATGAATACCTTCAAGTCACTGTTTTTAGTGAAATTTGATAAATTCTGAGAACAGCAAAAATAAACCATTTAACATGTATAATTAATTCTGTACTTTTTGTATTTATGATATACATTTAGAAATGTGTAGTAGACATGAAGAAGCTGAGGCTTCTGTAAGTGTCAAAGTTGTTGCATTCAGTGCTCACATTCTACGTAGTCTTTCATATGACAGACTACATTTCCACAATGACATACCTAAGCAAAGGAAACACAGGTGATGTGATTGTGAAATGAGGAAAAGAAACTCCACATTTTTCAATTACATTACCTGTGTTTCCTAACATTACGAATCACATTGTGCAGATGAGGTTTAGGCCTGTCCAGAGAGATAGAGGAGGTCTGGCCTTTGTTCAAGAGTGCAGTGGACATGACTCACTTCGTTGGTAGGCCTGCACATGTATTATCTCCTCTGTACTTTTCAAGAAGCTAAATGTCATCTGCAAAACTGAGTAGGACTCACCTGAAAGAAATCTGTGGATAGGCTACATCTTATCAGCATCTAGAAACAATCATTTAAAATGTTATGGGCAGTTTTATGAAGGCTGTGTGCCTCTTTTGCGCCGCTGTTCCGTCACTTTTGTGTAAAAGATGCACCATGTTGCAAGATAGGCCTCAGTTCATTTCCAGCAAGATACCGTCAGTTTAAAATGTATATAATTAGGACTGTGTAGGGGGCATGGAGAAGCTGAGGCTTCAGTAAGTGTCAAAGTTGTTGCATGCAGTGCGTACTCTTTCATATGCTGGACTACATCTGCACAATGAGATACCTAACCAAAGGAAACATAAGTGATGTGATTGTGAAATGAGCAAAAGAAATTGCACGTTTTTCAAATACATTACCTGTGTTTCCTAACATTATGAATCACATTGTGCAGATGAAGTTTAGGCCTGTCCAGGGAAACAGAGGAGGTCTGAACTTTATTGGTAGGCCTGCACATGTATTATCTCCTCTGTACTCTTCAACAAGCCTAAATTTCATCTGCAACCCTGAGTAGGCCTCACCTGAAACAAACGTCTGGATAGGACACACCTTATTGCCATCGTGAAACAATCATTTAAAATGTTAGGAACAGTTTTATGATGATTGTGCACCTCTTTTGCGCTGCCATTGTGTCACTTTTGTGAGACAACAGCAGTGCAAAAGATGCACCATGTTCCAAGATATGCCTCACTTCATCTGCATCAAGATACTGTTAGTTTAAAATGTATATCTTTAGGACTGTGTAGGGGGCCTGGAGAAGCAGAGGCTTCTGTAAGTGTCAAAGTTGTTGAAAAACTGTTTGTCCTTCAATCTTTTCCCTTGTCTTTTCTAATTTTTAAATACATGTTTTAATATTTTTCAAATGTTTGTTCTCTCTTTCACAGATTGAAAGTATAAAAATAACAAGTGACTAAGTTAACGACAATTATAAGGTAAATGTTTTGTACTCTTTTCATTACATTTCTATCACATTTAACTACTATTAGTTCCACTGCTTCATTTCTCTAACCCTCACTTTCCTGCCTTTGCTACTTCCCTCATTCCTTTCTCTATTACTTACTTACTCTACTCCTTCCACTCCTTTTCTCAGTCCCTCTCTTCTCATAGTTCCTCACTCTTGTTCACTCACTCCGTCTCTATTACTCTTAGTGTCTCTGACTGATCACTCTTTCACTACTTGTTCATTATGCTTTCTCTGTGTAGTTGAAGCACACTAAGGGGCATATTATGAACACAGCCAATAAAATTATTGCTGTTTTTATCGGCAGAAAACTGCTGCAAAAGTAGCGGCAGTTTTCTGCCGCAAAAGCGGCTTTAGCGACACATTTCTGCCGATAAAAGCTGCAAAACGTTTATCGCCTATGTTGATAATATGCCCCTATGTTATTTACATTTCTTTGCTGTTTCAATTATTCCTTTTCTGTTACTTCTTCTTTTCTGCTTTCTGTTTTTTCTCTCTGTTATTCCACATGTTTTAATCTTATTTTGAACATTCACTCACATTCTCTAAGAAACTCTTCTTTGTTATTCTTCTACTCTCCTTTTTTTCTTTCACTTCCTTATCTATTTTGTTTTTCACAATTATACCCTCTTCCATCTTTTCTTCGGTAAATAGATCTATTAAACAGTATCTCTGGTTTAGTCCCTATAGCTGTCTTTCTTTTAACATTACTCTCTGTTTCCTTCCCTTATACTTACTCTTCTTTTTAAAAAAAAAAAAAATGTTTGGTTTGCTCCCGGTTCGCGTACCGGCGAGCGAACCGGGAAGCGAACCAAAAGAAATAGAGGTTGCCAGAGTGCTAAACATTCTAGCAATTTTGTTTATAAAGGGGAGGTAGTTCTGAAAAGAACTTTTTTTTTAAATGTTTTTGTTGTTTTATATTTTTTTTAAATTTTTCTGAACATTTTTTGTTTTTTTTGTATTTTTTTAACAATTTTATGTTTTTTTAGGGTTTTTTGGGGGGAAACAACGAAAAACAGGCATTAGAAAGGGCTCAACAGGAGCAATTTATTTTTTTATTTTTTGGGGCGTTTTGAGCACTTGTGGTTTTCATATGCTCTGTTTATCAAATTAATACTCATATTGGCACATGAGAGTAGGTTACCACAATAAAGACACACTATCTTCATGTGCACAACATTTTATTGAATGTTTGGCACTGTTTCCCGTGCCTCTGGCCCCGACAAAGTTACCTGTGCCGATGTCCTGGCCACAGGAGTTGGTGGGTTGTCTTGGAGGTCACGCATCTCTGCCATGCTGTAATTCAGTGGATGCCACCTCTGCATGTGACGGTGCATAGTATAGTTGCCGAAACTATACTTTTTATCTGTGCCTCTAGATAAATCTTCTTTGCATATGAGGCATGTCACATAGCGAGCATTCACTTTTTTTTGTCCTTGAGGAAAAGAAAAAAACTGCCAAATAAAACTATTTTTGTGGTGAGATATCCGGGGCTCTTCACGTAAAAACTGTCTTGGCTGTACTTCCTCTTCCTCTTCTTCGTCCTCTTCCTCCTCTGTGTTGGGAAGGAACTGTGGAGGTGGTCCTCTCTTCCTTGATGGTGGTGGTGGTGGTGGTGGGGGTGCACCAGCTGCAGCTACTACTGAAGCCATTTTCTACTCGGCAAAATAGGTCTTCCTTTCACAAAGTTGAAAGTCAGAGTGAGAAAAAAGGTGGGGGCTTTCATCATTTTGGAAAAAAAATAGTTCTAAACCAATGAAAAGTGTTATTTTTAGGTCACATGACCTAGCCTTACATCATTAGGAAACCAAAAGTGAAATGAACCAATGAAAAATTTTATTAACAAGTCACATGACCTGTTACGCTTAAGTTACGCGCTGCGGGCTGCGCCCCGGATCGCTTCCGGGGAGCTGCGCTTCGCGCTCCGGAGCACTTCCGGGTGCGCTAACGCGGCGCGTCATAAGACGCATTACGCGGCAACGCGATACATCGCGCTTACGCGACGCGCCCCGGATCGCTTTCGGGGAGCTGCGCTTCGCGCCTCGGTTCGCGTACCGGAGCACTTCCGGGTGCGCTAACGCAGCGCGTCATAAGACGCATTACGCAACAACGCGATACGTCGCGCTTCCGCGACGCGTCACGATGTTGATTTCTAACGCGGCAGTTGCGCAAACGGAACGTTTACCGGTTCGCGTACCGAGTCGCGGCACCAAATTGAGCTAACGGGAAGCTACCCGGTTCGCGGACCGGGAGCGAACCAAAACATAATAATAAATTTTTTTTTTTATTAATAAACATATAAAATATATTTTTTGATTTAAAGAAGAATACATTTTACAGCTATAGATATTAGCTTTTAAAAAACCAATGAAATTCACTGAAAAAACCTTAGGTTATAGACCATATATAGTTAGGAATTAGCATTTAAAAAACCTTTTTTTACTCACACAAAACCATTGAAGTTCCATATATAGTTAGTTGTACTAACTATATATCGCGCACCCGCAATCCACTGCTGATCATGTCACATATTACATCATTCATGACATGGTCAGTGACATCACTGATGACATCACTGATGACATCTCAAATGACATCACTGATGACATCACTGATGACATCTCAAATGACATCACTGATGACATCACTGATGACATCTCAAAAGACATCACTGATGACATCACTGATGACATTATTCATGTGATAATACGATGAATCTCTTCAGACTCTAATAAAAACTTAGATACACTCAGTGTAAACAGACACTCACAGACTGTCACTCATCCATGGAGTTACTCACACACCTAGTCAGTCATGCAAAGAATCAATCTCACATCCATTTCCTCAACTATACAGTTATACACACCTTACTTATTCAAACATATACTAACATATATTTACTCTCTTATACAATCCCTGATACAAGTTCACAATGATCCATACAGCCACTCACACATTCACTGGCTCTTATGCATAGTTATTTATATATGTCAACTCTCACATGTACTGTGTTTTACATATGTACTTACTTTGACATGTAGCACTTAGATATCCATTCACTCACCAATACACTCATGCACACAGTCAACCGCCCATACAGCTGTTTCCACATGCACTTTTGAACCCATACATCTAGTGAATCAACTGCTCACACATCTATGCACAGAGTTATACACCTCCCAGCCACCCACACACACACTCAGTCTCCCATACAAATACTTAGGCAACCAATCAATAACCCATATAGTTACTCATATAGCTATTGATCAACACATGCAGCAGTTTACAGAACAACAGACATAATGATGCACAAATTAAGACAGTTTAGTCACTAACCCACGCACTCAGTGAGACACATTTAATCAGTCACTCATACAGTCAGTCATGCACCTAATAAATCCTTCATCCAGACACTTATAAATCCACTCATTCTTCAATATGTAAGACATATTTTAACTTTACAGAAACATACAGTCACTGGATGTTGTCATCAGTGATGTCATTTGAGATGTCATCAGTGATGTCATCAGTGATGTCATTTGAGATGTCATCAGTGATGTCACTGACCATGTCATGAATGATGTAATATGTGACATGATCAGCAGTGGATTGCGGGTGCGTGATATATAGTTAGTACAACTAACTATATATGGAATTTCAATGGTTTTGTGTGAGTAAAAAAAGGTTTTTTAAATGCTAATTCCTAACTATATATGGTCTATAACCTATGGTTTTTTCAGTGAATATATATATATATATATATATATATATATATATATATATATATATATATATATATATATATATATATATATATATATTTATTTCACTAAAAAACCATAGTTAGGAATTAGCATTTAAAAAAACCTTTGAAATTCACTGAAAAAACTATAGGTTTCACACCAGTTATAGTTAGCTGAACATTTTACTCATACAAAAACCATTGAAATTCCCACGTTATAGTTAGTTGGACTCACTATAACCCGTGCGCCCGCAATCCACTGCTGATGATGTCACATATTACATCATTCATGACATGGTCAGTGACATCACTGATGACATCTCAAATGACATCACTGATGACATCATCCAGTGAATGTGTGTTCCTGTAAAGTTAAAATATGTTTTACATATTGAAGAATGAGTGTATGCATGAGTGTCTGCATGAAGGATTTAGTAGGTCCGTAACTGACTCTATGAGTGAATGATTAAATGTGTCTTACTGAATGCATAGGTTAGTGACTAAACTGTCTGAATGTGTGCATCATTATGTCTGTTGTTGTGTAAGCTGCTGCATGTGTTGATTAGTAGCTATATGACTGGCTATATGGGTTATTGATTGGTTGCCCTAGTATTTGTATGTGAGGGTGAGTGTGTGTGGTAGTGGCTGGGAGGTGTGTGAATCTGTGCATAGATGTGTGAGCAGTTGATTCACTTGGTGTTTGGGTTCAAGAGTACATGTGGAAACAGCAGTATGTGCGGTTGACTGTGTGCATGGGTGTGTTGGTGAGTGAATGGATATCTCAGTGCTACATGTCCAAGTAAGTACATATGTAAAAAACAGTGCATGTGACAGTTGGCATATATCAATGACTATACATGAGAGCCTGTGATTGCGTAAGTGACTGTATGGATCAATGTGTACTTGTATCAGTGATTGTAAAAGAGAGTAAATCTGTATTAATATATGTTTGAATAAGTAAGGTTATATGTGTATAACTGTATAGATGAGGAAATGGGAGTGTGATTGATTCTTTTCATTACTGAGTAGATTAGAGAGTAACTCCATGGATGAGTGGCACTGTGTGAATGTCTGTATAGGTGTATGAGTGCATATGATAGTGTTGTATTGATTGACTGTATGTATGAGTGATTGTATGGGTGAATGAGTGGATGTGTGTGTAGACTTATGAATCAGTGAGTGTGTATGTAGTAAGTGGTATTGCTGTGTCAATGGTTTCAGGAATGGTAGTCTGTATTGAACACTGGATGTATAAAAGGTTAGATTAGAGTGTGAGGAGGTGCATCGTATTATCACATGGATGATGTCATCAATGATGTCATCAGTGATGTCATTTGAGATGTCATCAGTGATGTCATCAGTGACGTCACTGACCATGTCATGAATGATGTAATATGTGACATCATCAGCAGTGGATTGCGGGCGCGCGAGTTATAGTGAGTCCAACTAACTATAACGTGGGAATTTCAATGGTTTTGTATGAGTAAAATGTTCAGCTAACGATAACTGGTGTGAAACCTATGGTTTTTTCAGTGAATTTCAAAGGTTTTTTAAATGCTAATTCCTATTTATAACGATTGTGAAACCTATGTTTTTTTTTGTGAATTTCAAAGGTTTTTTAAATGCTAATTCCTAACTATAACGATTGTGAAACCTATGTTTTTTTTAGTGAATTTCAAAGGTTTTTTAAATGCTATTTCCTAACTATAACGATTGTGAAACCTATGGTTTTTTCAGTGAATTTCAAAGCTCTTTTAAATGCTAATTCCTAACTATAACGTTTGTTCAACCTATGGTTTTCCCAGGGAATTTCATAGTTTTTTTAAAAGTTAATTGCTTTGTATATCAACTTTTTACCTACAAATTTTTCTTTTTTTTTATTAGCTGTTTTTTTATAACTATTAATTGTTATAATTTTTTTTTTTTTTGAAAACCTTTATTCTCAACCGCGGTATTACATTTGCGGGCCTACAACCACGGGGGCCGGCTGTCGCCAAAACGAAGCAGAAACTTAATATTCCACATATACACAGCTATTTAGCCGGCAGCCCGGAGGCCCGGCAGCGATTCAGCATATTGTTCGTACGGTTCATATGTTGTAGTGCAGGATAAGGCCAAGGTTTTACTGTTTAAAAACTTACAAACGAACAATAAAACAACCCAAACTAACTGAACAAAGAGGCAATGCAATATGTGTCCGTTCCATGGGGAGAGCCGTATCAGCCACCGTGTGTTGTGACCATAATGGAAGGAGAGGTGGGATGGGGGGGGGGTGGGAGCCAGGGAAAATGATCATGTTTCTGCAAAAATCTGTACCGTACAAGGAACGTCAGGCTATGGGGACTGCGGCATCTCCGGGTCATCTACAAACGGAGGGGTACAAATCTCCCCACGGTATGAATTCCATTGGTTCCAAATTCTGCCCCACCTCTTAGGCTTGCCACGTGCAACATATACAGTTTTTTCCCTGAGCATGCACCAGTCCATGTTTTCTTCCCAAGCAGAAATCGTAGGTGCTCTGTGGGACCCCCACAATTGTGCTATGTCCCTTTTAGCCACCATGATCCCAAGGGTAACCCATTGCGTCTGTGCCACTGAATAGTCATTCGGCTCCCACACATTCAGTAAACAGCGTCGAGCTTCAGGCAGCAACAAGACTCCCGTGACCTCTTCCATGACCACATGCATACGGTTCCAGAACACAGCCACCGCAGGGCACTCCCATATGATATGAAGGAAGGTACCGAGTGAACCACAGCCATGCTTACACATACCGTCTACAGAAAAACTCATACGCATCAGACGGGGACCCGTTATATAGATACGATGTAAAATATTTAGTTGCACCAGCCGGAGACGGGCCGGAATCGCGACCTCTTTGGGAGAGGATATCGCAGCCTGCCAGTCTTCATCATCCAACTCCAGTCCATCTCCGGTCCAAGCCTCCCGGAGCTGCAATAGTAAATCCGTTCGATCGTTAATCAGCTTTTTATATATTAGTGATATAGTGCTATCAGGAACATGGCCATCAAGCACCCTAGCTTCAAGGGGAGAGGATTCCGGGATAACGGTTCCGGCCGGGAAGACCGAGTGAAGTGCGTGACGGATCTGCATATAACGGAAATGTTCCCTATCACTGAGCGCATATTCCAACTGCAGCTCAGCAAAGGACTTTATCCTATCTTTGACCCAGAGGTCCCCTACCCTACTGATGCCACTGAGGTCCCACTTCTCGAAACCTTTCGTTGTCCATAGGCTTCCCAATCTCTCGGCTGCGTAGAGCGGGGTCACCCTGGTCAATCTGTCTGACCACCCCATGGCGGAATTATTATTATTATTTTTTAATTATTTGTTCACTGTATTTTTCTTTTTTTAATCATTTTCTCCTGGTGCGCTCAGGGTGCGCACACCGGTAAGCTTACCCGTATCATTTTGATTTGGGGTGCTCAGGGTGCGCGCACCGGTAAGCTCACCCGAGAGCGCAGCGAGAGCACTATTTCTGCGTTCGTAAAAAAAAAATGTATGAAAACTAAATAATAATGCAAGACATTCAGTACCATGCTTATAAAAGTAGTATTTTTGATTTTCCGAATGAAAATGATTTTGCATTTCCATAAAGCTACCAAAATGTCACTCAGGCCCGCCGCGTAAGCGCCCCCGGAAGCGCCTACGTTCGCGCCGCGTAAGCGCCCCCGGAAGCGCTCCGATGCGCCCAGCGTAAGCGTGTCAAGTCATGTGACCTTAAATTAATACTTTTCATTGGTTGCTAACAGTTTATTTTACAAAGAATGAAATCCCCACCCATTTCCTTCACTTCTTCTTTCACTTTTGTGACTGCAAGACCTGTCTTTTTCCTGCTTAATCTTTTTTGGATTATCATGGCTGCCAGACCCACCAGTAGCAGTGAGGACTCAGATGGGTTCATAGAGGAAGAGGCTCCTCAGCCTAGAGTAAAGGAGCATTTCATATGGAATTTTTTTTCAATACCTGCAGATCAAAAAAAAAAGTAAATGCTCCAAAGGTGGAGTGCCAAATTTGTCACACTGTCCTGTCACGGGGTGACCCTACCAGAAAATACTCATTCGGAAATTCAACCATGATTTGGCACGTCCAGAGGAGGCACCCCCAGAACTATGCCCGGGGGAGTGTCAGGGCTCTGGCACTAGAGGCTCCAAGGGATGGCGCTTCTAGTTCAACTGGAGGAGCAACTGTATCGGTGAGGGGGGCGACCAGAACAGCTGATCCCAAATATTCAGCCTGTTTTTAATGAAGCCACAATCAAATGCAAACATTGTGATCAACTACTTTGTTATGGGGAACAAAGTGTTATGAACATGGTTCGAGCAATAGAGAACCACCGCTGCCGTCCCCAGCCCTAATTTGGATTATTTTTTTTTGCTCCTGTTGAGCAGTTTCCCATTCCCTGTTTTTGTTTTTGTTCAAAAAAAAGGAAAAAAGAAGAAAAAAAAAGTTCTTTTTAGAACTACCTCCAATTCTCAAAAAAGAGCTTTATTCTTAAAAAAATGAAAAAGAGTAACTGAAGTGGAGTGCAGTGAGAGAGGAGAGGAAAATGAGTGAGAAAGCAAAGAAAGGGATGAGCGGGGAAGGGAAGTGAAGTAGGGGGACTGAAAGAAGGTGAGTGTGGGGAAGGAGAGTGAGGAGAAGAAGAGTGAACATGGGGAATGAGGATAAGTGAAGAAAATGTAGTAAAGGAACGGGGGTGTGGAAGGGTAAGAAAAGAGCAGTGATGTTTAGGAAAGAGTGGAGATACAGACTGGATAAAGACAAGTGAGTGTGAGACAAGGTGAGTAAGGGAGTGAAGAGACAGAGAAAGTGAAAGAAAAAGTGAGAGTAGAAGACTGAAGGCCTCATTTATGAGGCCATGCGTCACCTTTACTTTTTGTGACGCACCAGTGCTGTAAAAAATGCACCTTGTTGAGTCATATTTACAAAGTGACGCATCTAGGTAGATGCCTCACTTTGTAAACCCCTGCGCCACATTATACCTGCGCCAGGTGTAATCTATGCAAAGGGGGCGTATTAACGCAAGGAAGGGTCGTAGAAGTGACGCAGTGAAATCTATGAGATTTCACTGCGTCACTTTTAGGACACTGTTGCGTCAAAATCTTGCGCCTGCCTCACAGCAGGCGTAAGACTGACGCAGGCCCTTTCACATGGGGCTGGCCCCATGTGAAAGGATGCATTGCTGGAGTTGCGTCACTTTTGTGACACACTCCAGCAATGCATCACTTTTGCGCTTACTGATACGTCAGAAATACTGACGTATCTGTAACTCCTTGCGACATAATGCGTCCTATATTAAATAAGACGCATCAGGAATGTCGCCAGGAGAGCGAACTGAGAAGTGATGCATCGATGCGTCATTTCTCATAAATGAGGCCCTGACTGAGAGAGGAAAGAAACATAAGTGAGGGAGTGTGGCTGTGTTATAGGGAGTGAGTGTGATAGAAGAGGAGTGACAGACTAAGGGGTCAGAGAGAATGAGGCTAACAGAGGGAGAATGAGGTAAGAGGAGTGTAGAAGTAAGAGGACAGAGGGAGTAAGAGAAGGAACTAGTGAAGTGGTGTAAGGAGAGTAAGGGAAGGGAAAAGAGTGAAGGTGTAAAGAAAGAGAAGTGAAGGAGAAGGTCTGAAAGAAGGTGAATGTGGGAGTATGGCTGAGTTATAGGGAGTGAACGTGACAGAAGAGGAGTGAGAGACTAAAGGGACGGAGAGAATGAGGATAACAGAGAGAATGAGGGAAGGGAAGTATAGAAGTAAGACGACAGAGGGAGTAAGAGAAGGAATTAGTGAAGTGGAGTAAGAGTAAGAAGGGAAAAGAGTGAAGAAGTGAAGGATTAAAGGAAGGGAAGTGAGAGGAAGGAAAGTAAAGGAGAAGGTCTGAAAGAAGGTGAGTGTGGGAGTATGGCTCAGTTATAGGGAGTGAGCGTGATAGAAAAGGAGTGAGAGAGTAAGAGGACGGAGAGAATGTGGGTAACAGAGAGTGAGGGAAGGGAAGTGTAGAAGTAAGAGGACAGAAGGAGTACGAGAAGGAATTCGTGAAGTGGAGTAATGAGAGTAAGGGAAGGGAAAACAGTGAAGGAGTGAAGGAAGGGAAGAGAGGAAAGAAAGTAAAGGAGAAGGTCTGAAAGAAGGTGAGTGTGAGAGTATGGCTCAGTTATAGGGAGTGAGTGTGATAGAAGAGGAGTGAGAGACTAAGGGGACGGAGAGAATGAGACTAACAGAGAGAGATTGAGGGAAGGGGAGTGTAGAAAAAAGAGGACAGAGGAAGAAAGAGAAGGAGTTAATGAAGTGGAGAAAGAAACTGCACATTTTAATTGGTAGTACTTTTGAACACTTTGAAAGTCACATAACATTCACCCATCCCCCCAGTGCTCATGCCCCTGTTACCATGGTAACTCCCTACTAACCCAGCACACAGTTCAGAAGTTCATCATACTATGTTGCAAAAAAATGCAGCAAGGGTGTTGACCACTCAATGTACCAGCTAATCATGTGCAATGTTTCTTGAAATGACTTTTCCTCAACCATTGAAATGACTTCTTTCAAAAAACAAAAGCATGCACCCTAGTTTTCAGTGGAGGATGTTAAGAAAGCACCCATAATTATTTGTTTTTCGAGTGCACTGAATCACAACCACTTTTTTACATAACTCCTACTTTCAAACTGCCATTTCATTTCCACAACTCATCTGAATACAAGCACATCTACCTTCAAGATGACAAAAGTCTGGTTTGTGGGTCATAGCTTTGTCCACTGGAGTCAAAAATACGCAGCTAACAGAGGTAATTACAACCTTGATTTACCAAATGTGGACATTGTATGGATTGGACAGAGAGGATTGAGAAGTCACCAATTGATACCATTGGTAAAATCCTTTAGGCATCTACCACACCCTGACCTCATAATTGTGCACTGTTGTGGCAATGACCTGGGCACTTTGACTGGGGTAGGTCTGGAAATGCTTTTAAAGGACATCTTTGGGCAATTGATGTCACTTTTTCCAAAAACTGCCTTGTTATTTTCTAATATATGCCAAAGGCAAAAATGGAACTGGTCCAACCAATTTTGTCCACAGATTGAGAAAGCAAGGAAACATGTGAATAAATCTGTTTCTGCTTTCCTCAGAGACTATGGTATGGGTTCCATTTACCACAACAACTTGCGTTACAACATGCAAGACATCTATAGGAGAGATGGTGTGCATTTTACAGATGAGGGGAATAGAGTTTTCCTCTTGAATATAAGACTCTGCATTGGTACCTACTTGTAGGTACAAAAAACACCCACATAACACAACAGCTCTTTTCAGAGCTACCCTACCTCTAAGCACTCTAAATTATTTTTTTACCATAATTTTTTACACAGTTTTTCCCTGTGTTGCGCTCAGGGTGCGCGTACCGGAGTGCGCACCTGGGAACGCACCCAGCGCTTACCCCTTCAGGGTCCTTCTAGACCCCCCTCAGAAAACCTAGGGGGTCAGGGGGTGTCTACTCTTCCCCCTTTTAATTATTTCCCCCTTTCTTTTGCACCTCTTGTGTCTCGATTCTACCGAGACACAAGATGGCGGACTCTCCGGACTGTTTAGAATGTTGACAGACACCCGACAGCCAATCAGCTTTCCGCTCGTGTACTCCCGTAGCGCGCCGGGTGCGCTCCCGGTACGTGCACCTGTGAGCGCTCGGTGAGCGCCTATTGATATATATGTGTTTTTGAAGTTAATTTTAAAAAAAAACACTGGAGCAATTTTCACCAAATATAGCAAAGGCACATCTGCGTACCAGTCCCTACAATTTTGCCAAGTTTGGCGTAATTCCGTTCAGCGGTTTGGGCTGTAGACTTGTCAGACCGTCCTATGGAAATTAACATGGGGAAAACACGTTTTGGGACCCCCCTTTTTTCTCAGCCCCCACTCCACGAATCCCCCCGAAACTTCCAGGGAAGGAGCGGAGCGGAGCTGGCCAAAAGTTTGGAAAATTACACGCAAATTCCTCAACCGGCGCCAGAGTTATTCCCAATAGAATGTTGCGGATTTCCTATGGTAGCCAATCCTAACTATAACTACCTACTGGCGACTGCCAGTAGGTAATATATATATATATATATATATATATATATATATATATATATATATATATATATATATATATATATATATATATATGATTTGTCCCAATTAATGGTGTATCCAGAATATTTTTGAAAAAGTGAGAAGATATATAAAATTCTATGAATCAAGTTATGGCGTTTGGCCAAATAAAGTAAAATATCGTCTGCGTAGAGGGAGATTCTGTCCTCCCTATCCGGCGCCCAATTTAGCCCCCTTATCAGGGGAAACCTCTAATCCAAACCGCCAGAGGTTCCAGAACCAACGTGAAAATCAAGGTGGAAAGCTGGCAGCCCTGTCTCGTACACTTCTGTAAGGTGAAAGTATCAGACAGACAGAGGCACCATAAACGACGCAGCCAGGCTGATCTTTAGGCTGCCATGACGGTCCCACCCCTCACCTCTGCTGTGCAAACTGCACTGGCTTCCTATCAAGCAAAGACCAAAATTTAAGGGTACCTGCATTGCCCATAAAACAGTTTACGGTACAAAAGGGGGTGGTGATGGACGGAGCATCCGAACCAATCAAACACTCACACCCAGTCAAAAGATCTGGGTTAATCCATCACCGTTCTTTAGCCCACTCTGCCACCCCAGTTCAGACATGGCTGAAGACGGCTGTATTGCCAGAATCCGGTCCTCGGAAGCTTGTTTCTGGTCCAGGGAAGGCATGTCTTGGCAGTTAGGGCTGGACAGTTCCCATGAGGCACAGAGTCAGACTGATTTGCATATAGCCATGTCTGAACTGGGGTGGCAGAGTGGGCTAAAGAACGGTGATGGATCACACCCAGATCTTTTGACTGGGTGTGAGTGTTTGATTGGTTCAGATGCTCCGTCCATCACCACCCCCTTTTGTACCGCATAAAACAGTTTACGGCAAAGCCCCAGCCTACATTAAAGAACGCCTGAAGAACTATGATCCGGGCCGCACATTGTGGTCTTCTGAGGGTTGCCGCTTGGCCACTCCAGGATGCAATACCGCATCTTAACCGCATGCGCGCTAGCGGAATTCTGCTCCTGTGCTGAGTTTTTTAAAACCGCACTTTACATGACGAGCTGGGCTCGTCATGAGCGTGCGAGGAGGCTACCTCATGACGAGCCCAGCTCGTCATGAGCGTCGAAGGGGTTAAGGGGACAGAGTCTTCTCCGTCTTGCTCTCACAACTATAGAACCAACTACCCGATTACCTGCGCAAGAAACCAGCACTCTTCTCCTTCAGGAAACAGTTCAAAGCGATCCTGTTCAGGGAGGCCTTGGATACTGTTTAACTTACCTCCCTGTGCTGCCATGCATCCTTTTATGAGCTTTGGCAACTCTCTCAAAAGCGCTTAGAGACCTGCCGGTGATTAGCACTATACAAAAATCAATTAACATAGCATAACAAAGTCGCCGAGCGGGCCCGGTTTACTTCTGACCCTGGCCAGAGGGTCTGAGTAAAGGAGTTGCACCCATGCCAAAAACTTTGGCCCAAATCCGTAACATTCAAGCGTCGCAAACAAGTATGGCCACTCAATCATGTCAAACGCCATTTTGGCATCCTGCGACATAAGGACTGCTTCTTCCCTTAAATTCCTTGCCCTGCCTAACACTCCTTTGAGACGCCACAAATTCAATGTAGTATTTCTGCCCGGCATGAAACCGGACTGATTCGGATGAATCAATTTATGGATTAGGGGCGATAGCCTCCCAGCCAGGAGTTTAACTAAAATTTTGATTTCCGGGTTTAATAACGAGATCGGCAGGTACGATTCACAGTTCTCTGGTGGTTTTCTGTATTTATGGATCAACACCACACTTGCCAACCTTTGTGTATCCGTGACAATTCCCCAAGACACACTTTCGTCATACATGTATATTCGGTAAGGGACAATCGTGGATGCATTTGTTTTAAATAGTTCAATTGGGAGAGCACTTGGGCCCATTGCTTTCCCGGACCGTAAGGCACAAATTGCTTTAATCACTTTGTTATTGAGATGATCTAATTCTTTTACTTCCAAGTCATCTAAGACCGGAAGATTAAGAGTAGCCAGCAGCTTATGTGCTTCCTCGCAATTGGACTTCTGAAAGGACTCGCATATCGATTGCAGGTGCGTAGCAAAAGCCTCTGCTATACTCTGTCTATCTTTAAGTCTGTCCATCCCCCTCTTCGTTACTAGTTCAAAAACCCATCTGTAAGCCTGCTCCCATTTATCTAACCATACCAATAGTTTGCTGGCCTTATCTCCAGCCTTATAGACTCGACATTGTGTTGCCCGGTAGTGGGCCCTGGCCGCCTCTTCAGCGATATCGCTATAGTCTTTTTGTTTTAAGAGCAATTTATGCTTGGTATCAGGAGTTGGCTGGGTCTCCAACTCGCGTTCCAGGTGAGATATCTATTCCTCTATTTCTTGGTGCAATTTATGCTTTTCTTTCTTGTATCCCACTATCGCCGCCACTCCATGCCCCCTATTCACTGCCTTGTACGCCTCCAATAACCTGGAGGATGAATCCACAGAACCTTTGTTCTCAGTAAAGGTCCATCGCCTCAATAAGTCTGTCCCGTAAGTCTGGTATCCGCAAATACCAGGGGTTAAGTGCCATCTTGTACCTTTTAATTGAGGGGCTACCCCCATAAGTGACCCTGACTGGTCAGAAATGCCTCTAGGTAGATGTTCCACGTCACTGAACATAGTGAGTTGACTGGCCCTGCCAAAGATATAGTCAATTCTAGACAGACTCCCATGTACTCCAGAGTGAAAGGTGTATTGGTGAGATAACTGGTTATATGCTCGCCAGATGTCGACCAGCCCCACTGTTTTTAAAAACTCTCCCAATGCACTGCCGGCCGTCTGCCCCTGCTTCGGCCGTTGTCTATTTAAGTCCCCTTTCAGGGCCGCATTACAATCCTCCCCCAATTAAGGCCTCTCCCTATGGAAGGAGAAGCAAGTGTGAACCCAAATCCGCCAGGGCTGAGGAATGCAGTCGCAGTGGTACACATATAGGGAAGTGATGTTGAATAGTCTGCCTTCACAGGTGCCCGTTAGGGTAACAAATCTGCCCAATGCATCATGTGTGACATTTTTCACCTCCAGGGAAAGAATTGCAGAGGAGGATCCCCTTGTATATCCTGCATGGGCCACCAGTTTTTATCCCCACCTATTCAGGCATTATACTCAGTACCCTGTATGTGCGTTTCCTGCAGGAGAACCACATACATATTGTAGCACAATTCCCCTCTTTACTTTATCCCCCAATCCATTTACATTCTCTGGCTTGGGGACTCTTTCCTGTAGTTCTGGTCATGTGTGTGATATAGACCGCATCGTGGAATTCTCAGAATGATGTTGCCCTGAACCCCCAGCGTGATTCATTCTATATCCATACAATAACATATCTAGCGGCTACCCAGCTGGTCGTAAAGTTGGTCGTATTAAGAGTAGGGCATACATTTTCCATGCACTCTTTCCTGACAGTATTACAAAATAAATAAAACAATAAACCCAACCACAACAACCCCCAATGGAACTTTCCCAACCCTCCCCCCCACCCTGCCTCCCTGCAATGTGGACTCCAAACTGCCCACCACTGAACTTTGCAGAGTACCTGTGTACCCATGTCCCACAAACCTGAATGAGGGGAACGCGGCCTCACGTGTCCCACCAGCAATCCTAAATCCCCCCCAAACCAGTATACTGTAAGCCGATAAGCAAATATATTGGGTCTCGCACACCAGACAGTTGAGAAAAGATTCTGCCGGACCCAGGACACCTTGTAGTAGTACACTAGGGGTTGAAAAGGCCAGGATTAACAAGTTTCACACCCCAGCTGCACATAGAATGTTCCACAGTTGCGCCTCACATCTTGGAATACCCACTCCTATCTCCCCACCAGCCCCCCAAACCTCCCCATCATGGTCAAACTTTCATGCCCTTTCCTCTGTTAAACAGCGCCTCCAAATCCCGAATGCTACTTAAGGCCTTCTTTGGATCCTCGAGCATCTAGTCTAGAGTCCTGTATCTGCGTTGACCGTTGTGAGGTCGATTCTGGGGCTCTAGAGGTTCGCCACCCCCCCAGCCATTCCCAAGTCTCTTCCTGGGACCGGACCACCCCTCGGCCATCCCCCTTAGTTTGGCTGGAAAAAGCATTTCATATTTTGTTTTTCTTGCACAGAGCCAGCATTACCTCTAAAAAGGACCTTCGCATTTTCTGGACCTTGGCTGTAAAGTCTGAAAAAAATGTAATTATGGAGTTTTCAAATTTCAGCAGGGGCGCTGCTCGTGCCCTCTGAAGAATTATGTATCCGTACCTATAATTTAATATCCTGGCTAGGATGGCACCTGGAGGCGCACCAGGTTTCGGAGGTCCCCCCCGTTACCCTATGGGCCTGTTCGACAGAAAAATATTGAGAGAGTAAGCAGGCTGGAGGTGGTTCTGTACCAAATCTTCAAAAAGAGATCCATGGCCTGCCCCTCTGCTCGTTCTGGTACCCCCAAAATGTGGACATTATTTCTACCGACACGCCCTTCATAATCTTCCAGCTTATTTTCAAGGTCCGTAGTTGTCACCTGTAGTTTCTTCACTGTACGCTCCAACTCCTTTGTGTAGAATTGAAGGGTGGAAACTGAACCTTCCATGGCTCTCACACTGTCCCCCATGTTGCGCAGGTCTGCCCGGATCAATGTTACCTCCGTAGTGACCGTGTCTGTCTTATTTTCCAGGGTTGTGCGTATCCCCTTGCATTGCCTCCATGATGTCCTGAAGAGTCGGACGTCTCCTCCAAACTGTCGCTTCCCAACCTGTGCTTCATGTTTCTCCCCTGCTTGTTCTGTCCTACACTGCGCATCCTTATCTAGTTTAGTCTGATGCATTTCTTTCTATCCTTTTAATGTTTCCATTTGCACAAGTTTTTTTTTTTTTTAAAAACCTTTATTGATGAGCAATAGATTGTACACAGCCAATGGCCTACAACCTGTCCTGCGCAGGCCGGCAGCGTTACAAATGCACTTTGACATAGAGGCGAATGGGGTCATGAAAACAGTAACGATGAAGCAAGGCAGAATATATCCACAGCAAATCCCCATCTACCCTCCATGCCGGCCATTTTGGGAGGAGTAGTCCAATCATGTCGCAGTGGGGCAGTAATGTGACAAACTGGCCATGTACAAAAAACAGCAATACGGTATGAGGTTTCGTTTTTTTTGATAATGCATTCGAACTATCAACAAAGATAACAGTCCCAACATTGATGCTCTAAACAGTGCGGAAGAAGTACGTGGATCTAGGTGCAGATCCGTCAGTAAGGCGGAGGAAGGTGGGGGGGGGGGGGGGGGGAGGGGGAGCAAGCCCTGTCCTGTACAGGATGTATAGGTCATGACCTCGGTGACTAACACCACGGCGTGGGCATTTCGGTATGGCAGCATCTGTAAGAGGGGTTAACTACCGCAAGGCAGCGTTGTGGGGAATGGGGGGGGGCAGGGAGGGGCTGGGTGTTACTGCTGAAGTAGTGACCTACCCGTGTGTGTTCAGATTCTCAATGTGATTCCACCCTGTGTGAGATGCGCAGCTACGTGCTTGGGGGGGGCAGCGCCCAGTAGGACAAAGAAGGGAGGAGGAGAGTAGAGGGGCCAAGGTAGCGGGGGGAGGGGAAGGGTGGTGTTGGGATGGGGGTACATCTAGTCAACAGGGTCCTCATCGGCCACTCGGGGTTCGACCGCCTCCGGGAGTGAAAGGAGATACGAGGTCAGAGGGGCCCAAAGCTCTTTAGGGCGCGACTTCGGGGGGAGCAGATCAGCATATGCGTGCAGGTGTTCCTGCCATGTTGTCATCGTGGAGAGCCATATCTTAAATTTGGGTGCACGGCCCCTACCCCAACGACATGCTACATGTCTTTTAGCAAGCAGAAAACCCAATGCCAGGAATTTACGGTGTTTCTTAACTGAAGAGGGTAGGAGACCAAGTAGTGCGATCCTAGGGCAAGGCGTGGTGTCCACTCCCGTCATGTCCCCCAGTGCCTGAAATATATCCGTCCAGTACGAAGACACGGCCGGACATACCCAGGACAGGTGGAAAAAATCCGCCCCCTCGGAGCCACAGCGCAGGCATCTATCGTTATCGCGCAACCCGAAGCGAAAGAGTTTAGCAGGGGTATGGTAGAGTCGGTGCAGAAATTTATAGTGCGCTAGTCTGAGTCGCGCGTTGCCTGTGACCGCAGATGTGTGCGAACAGCTTTCTTCCCACAACTCATCCGTCAGTGGGTCTCCGAGGTCCCTGTCCCAGTCTGCTCGCGCTCTGAGCGTCGGGGGGGATGGGGGGGCCCGGGAGCTGGTGTAGAGCATAGATACCACATGTTTCGGGGGTTCGGGCTGCAGGAGAGCATGTAACGGGGCTACCGAGTCCGGTTCCGCAGGAAAATCGGGTGTGGCCGTCCGGACATTTTGGCGTAAGCGGGTGTACAGGAAGGAGTCCATAACCGAGGGTGCTGTGTCTCCAAAGAACTGGGACGAGGTGCGAAATTGGCCCCCGAGATATAGGTCTCCCCAGGTGTGCATCGCGTATTTCCTCAAAAGCTGACGGCCAATTTCTTCGCACGCCACGCTCAATCTGGGATCGTGTGCTAAGAGCATGCGCGGCGAATATAGAAAGTCGACCTCCAGCCGGGCCGCAATGCGGTTCCAGGCTCGCACGGTACATTCAACCGTGGTAGGGTCGCGTTCACAGGGGCGGGCGGGAGTGTAGAGGTACCCTGACGGTTTAACCGGCCGCATATAGCCATCTTCCACCGCGAGGTGAGCCATGAAGGGAGGGGGGTGTAGCCAGTAGGTGGCGAAGTGCCCCTGGGCGCAGTCGTAGTAGAGTTGGAAATTCGGGACATCAAACCCGCCCTGGTGGAATGGTAACATCAGTGTCTTGAGACCAAGCCGGGCCTGCTTTCCACCCCAAATTAGGCGGGTCAGCTGTGAATTCAGCATTCGAAAGAAGTTGGCACCCGGAGAATATGGGATGTTGGTGAAGAGGTAAAGAAGTTTGGGGAGAATGACCATCTTTATAAGGGAGATGCGTCCCGCCATCGAAAGGGGGAGGTGAATCCACCTAGTAATGGTGTCAGTTATCTTGTCGATTGCAGTGCCATAATTGGCTCTGATAAGGGCATCCCGGTCCCTGGTCACGACGATGCCTAGGTATTTTATTTCGTCGGCCTCCCACATCAGGGGGTAATCCAGCGGGAAGGGGACGGTTTTGTCAGTCAGAGGGAAGAGGGCCGATTTAGACCAATTGATCTGTATCCCCGATATGGCTCCAAACTTGGTTATCTCTCGAAGTAAAGGGTTAAGGTTCTCCCTCGGCCTGTCGATGTAGAGGGTCATATCGTCCGCATACAGGGCAATGAGCAACTGCCTGGCCGGATAGATCAGGGATCGGTGATTATGGTGCTGCCGGAGTTTGGCCGCCAGTGGCTCAATGGCTATCGCGAAAAGGACCGGAGAGAGCGGGCAGCCCTGTCTGGTGCCCCTGTGGATCTCAAATGGGGCTGAGCGAGAGCCATTCAACAACACCGAGGCCTGGGGTTTGGAATACAGCAGTCTAACCCATCCCAGGAAGGAGAAAGGAATCCCCATCCGTTCCAGAAGGGCCAACAGGTAGTCCCACTCAAGGGAATCAAAAGCTTTCGTTGCGTCTAAAAAGACCGCTGCCGCCTCACACCTAGGGTTAATATCCTGCAGTACCGCTTGCAGTGTCCGTAAATTATGGGATGTCGCCCTGTTGGGGACGAATCCAGCCTGGTCTGGTAGGACCAGGCGTTCCATCAGTAAATTCAAGCGTGTCGCAAGCACTTTAGCCAGGATTTTCACGTCAGTATTGAGCAGCGACAGAGGTCTGTAGGAATCGCAGTGCTCTGGTGGCTTCCCAGGTTTCAACAAGGAAGCTATGAGTGCCTCCCGCATCGTGAGTGGCAACTCGCCCTCTTCCAGGGCGGAGTAGTAGACTCGCTGCAAAATAGGGGCAAGGACGTGAATGTACGCCTTAAAGAAGTCTATTGGAAGCCCGTCCGAACCCGGCGCTTTGCCAGATTTCATAGACATGATGGCGTCCTTGATTTCGTCTAGCTCAAGCTCGTGATGCAGGAACTTCTGCTGGGAGGTGCCAAGCCAAGCGATAGCCGTGTCGTCAAGGTATGACTGCAAGTCGAGGGTGGACTGCCGGTGTGAAGTGTACAGTGCCGAGTAATGTTGCGTCAGAATGCGCATCTGCTCCGTTAGCTCGCATTGAGGAGTCTGCTGTTCGTCCAGAAGGGACGAGACATAGTTCTGGTACTTAATAGGTTTGACCGCCAAGGCCAATGCTCTTCCGGGCCTGTCTCCTTCTCCATAGAGTCGGGCGGTGTACGGTTTACCCAGAAATTTGCATTCCTTTTCGGCCGCTTCAGCGTATTCATTAAGTTTGCCCCTGAGATGAGCCTTGGCCAGGGGATCCCGTGGGTCTCTGGCCATGTCCCGTTCGAGTAACTGGAGTTCAGCTTCCAATTTACGCAAGTCCTCTCTTAGAGATTTCAGGACGCCCCCACCCTTCGCAATGCACCAGCCCCTGATCGTGACCTTGAAGGCCTCCCACACGGTGGTGAAAGACGCGACAGAGTCCGTGTTGCGCTCAAAGAAGTCAAGAATGTCCTGTTCTAATTCAATCTTGAACGCAGAGTCTGTAAGATGGGCAGGATTAAGGCGCCAACCCAGATAGGGGGAGACAGTGACCGGTATGCGCATGGTAAGGAGTACAGGCGAGTGGTCAGAGAAAGTCTTGGCCATGTGTAGCGCATCCGTTAACCAAGGCAGAAGGCCAGCCGAGAGAAACACATAATCTAGACGGGCCCATGTAGAGTGGATCGCCGAGTGGTGAGTACCCTGAGTGAGAGTGGGGTGGAGGTGCCTCCAGGAATCTATATAGTGATGGTCCCGGACCAGTCCGGACAGTGTGCGTTGGGAATGCGTGTAGTGGAGAGCCTGGGGGTGGGACCTATCCAGGTTGGGCATCAGGGAAGTGTTGAAGTCCCCTCCCAATATGACATGGTTAATACCAAGGGTTTGAATCCTGCCCCACAAGGTAAGGAGCGATGAGGTATCGTCTGTGTTAGGGCCGTAGTAACATGCAAGAAGGATTGTATGTGAATAAAGCATCCCCCACACCATGCAGTAACGCCCACCCGAGTCCGATTCGGTGCCAGCAGGTATGAAGCGAATCCCCCGTCTAACCAGGATTGTAACCCCTCTGGCATAATTAGAGTAAGAGGAAAAAACCCTACTGGAGGCCCACCTAGAAGCAAACATAGGGGATCCGTCTGGCCGTAGATGCGTTTCCTGAAGCATGGCGATGGACACCCCGTGCCGATCTAGGTAACCCAAAATTTGCCTCTTCTTGCGTGGGTCATTGAGCCCCCGAACATTCCATGTCATGAGGCTAAATTGCTGCAAAGAGTTCGGTTGTCTCACGTCACCCATTCTACCAGGTATAACCGTGTACAGCTAAGCATGACACGAAGTCGGCTAACAACAGTGCACAGGACAGTGAATAAACATTCCCACCCCGCCACCCCGCCCGTCCCCCCACCCCTCCACACCCTCGAAAACTGAGCATCATTAACAGTGTAAATCAAGAGCAACATCCCGCCCACAACGGCCACCCCAACTCGCCGTGCATTACTGTCCCACCCACCCACCCATAACTTTACCCAACCTACAACAAAGGCCGAAAAGACGGCTTCGGAGACCTCAGCCCGCAATAGGTGAGAGGAACATAGGGGAATACCCATTTGGGGGTCCGAGCTAGGGGCTTCAGACCTGCCAACCACCTCCCTACTCTCACCCGCTTACAACCAGGTCTCCCTAGTTAGCTCAACGGGACGGAGGTGGTCTAGTGAGCACTCAGAGTTCATTCAGTCCAGCCATAGGTATAATAAAGCATAGATCTCACCACAGTACATCGATGTCCAGTTCATCGGGATCCTATCAAAGTGAAAAAAGCGACTTGTGGGCCAGCATGTACTGTCAGTCCTGCTGTGACAGCGGGGAGGGCGATCTAGATCGTCTGCAGGTGAATACCTCTCTCTGTTGGGCCTTCTTGCAGTGTTTGAGGTAGTCCTCGGCCTGCTGTGGGTTCTGAAAAAAGTGGTGTTTACCCTGATGAAAGACTTTTAGTTTCGCCGGGTACAGCATGGCGTAAGAAATATCCTGGGACTGCAGTTTCTTTTTCACCCCCGCAAATTTGCGCCTGGCTTCCTGGACAGTTGGAGTGAAATCCGGGAAGAAGGAGAGCGTTGTGTTTTCATAAGACACAGTTTTCAATTCCCTCGCCCGGCGCAGGACTGCATCGCGGTCTCTATAGTTGAGGAAGCGCGCTATTACGGGCCGGGGAGGGAGGCCCGGTGGAGGGGGGGCAGCCAGGGAGCGATGGGCACGCTCTACTATGAGATGCGGGGAGAAGGATTCCTTACCAAACAAGTCTGTGACAAGGTTTTCAACAAATACCTCCATCTTCCCCGTGTTGGTAGATTCCGCAAGGCCCAAAATTCGGACGTTGTTACGGCGCAATCTCGCTTCCAAGTCCTCGTTCTTGTCCGCTATCAGTTTGAGCAGTTTGTCCATGTGCGTGAGTTGGCGATGCGAGGAAGTGGCATTATCCTCCAAGCCCGATATCCTTTCCTCAGCCTCTTGAAGCCGTGTATCATGGAGTTCGAGTTTCGTTACTACGCTGTCCATACGGGCATTGATGGTATCAATCTTGGAGTCTATGGACGAGAGGCTTTGCCTCATACCCAGCAGTAGAGTTTTCCAGTCCTCCTCTGGGGGGGCCGATGCAGATGGGCTTCTCCCCTCCTCCGACGTCACTTTGGGAGTCTTTTTTGATTCAAATGGGATTTTCGATTGCCTAGTATCGTTGCGCCCCATGGTTCGAAGTGGCGTCCGGGGCGCAGCAGCAGAAATGGACGCCAGCCCTCCGAGGAGAAGAAACAGGGAGAGGGACGCAAACGTGTCTGAGCTGAGCCCACTAGAACCAGCACTGTTGGCGACGTGGATGGACAGCAGGCGGTCAGGGAGTGAAGAAGATTGCCACCAGTGGACTACTAGGGCGAGCGTTGAAGACTGGAAGCCAGTACCTCTAAGCACCACTGTGCGTCAGGGGCGAAGGATCAGCGCTAGGAGCAAGCCCGCCCAAGATGGCTGCGCTCGGATGTGTAGGCGGGAAGATGGCGGGTGAGGAGTGTTGCCCCGCAGAGTCGGTACCAGCACACCAGAGAGCAGGCTGAGCGGGAGATCCCCACGTAGTGCAGAGGGGAATCACTGGGGACAGGCTTGGCAGCCGAGCGGGCGTCTCTTCAGGTAAGCGGCGCAGCAATCGCCAATAAAGTGCGTCCCTCTCAGCAGGGCAGGCGGGGATAGGCAGCTGTGTTCCGTCCGTACCTCGCTAGTGGCTCCACATGCAGTCAGCAATGCGACGGGAGGCACGGGGGTCCGGTAGAGATCTGGCACACCATCCGGGAATTGAGCACACGCACTTTCAGCTCTGAGGCGGCCCGCAGCAGGCAGCCGGATCCCGCTCCGCGCAGGAAGGGGGGAGGGGACCCTCCGTCCAGGCCGCGAAGCCTCGGGCTGTCGCAACTGAAGTCCCCCGAGCAGGCGAGGGGCCGGATGTGTGCGAGGGGCCGCTGTCACCTTCCAGGCCGTGTAGAGCCGGCTCCGGGAACTCGGCGCGGCAGCCGCAGACACCGGAGCAGTCCCCGCGATGAGGGGGTTAAGATGCCGGTGAGCAGGAGAAGCTAGGGCTGTTCAGGATGGCATGAAGGATGGCAGTGGGGCTCGACTGGGCGAGAGCCTCACAACAGTGCGGCCATCTTGGTCCGGCGCCACCTAGCGCCCCCTCCATTTGCACAAGTTCGGTCAGTTGTGAGGAGCCCAGAACAGTACCACCACCCAGGTAGAGAAGTTGATCTTTACAACACTAACCACTTGAAGCCTCCCTTCATTCAAGTGCCAGACACCATCCGGGAGCGCGTCCTGCTTCCGGCTTCCTTTGTTCTCACCTTGTTCCAAGATGGCGGCTCCACTGGTGAGCCCTGGGGCAGAAGTCCTGACCAAGCGTTGAATCCAAACTGCCAGGCAGGAACAAAGATATAGTCAGTAGTGCAACCATGGTAGCCAAGGTGGAAAGTTTATGCAGCCGGGTTATCCTTCTCAAAACAACCATTCAGACATAGAAGACTATTATTTACCAACCAATGATGTAACACCCTTACCTTGTTCTTAATTGCACTCCCAGTAAAGAAAGCAGCAGGTACATTATAATACTCAAAAACCTCCTGCGGCACTTCACCTGAATATCTTGGGTACAAGTGTGCATAAAAGTCCCCAACCAAAATTTGCGTAGCCTTCAAGAATTTTCCCAAAACTTTACGAAAGGAAAGGTCAAGATCATTAACATATTTGTTCATTCTGTGCTGCTCCTCTTTAGTATGGTTGGAGTCCCATGAGATTGAATGTATTCCTAGGCTAATAAAGTAAATCTGTGCCTTCATCTACAGAGGGCCGTAATAAAATGTGTGTATTTATTATTAATATATTAATTTGTATATAGTTATTTGTAAATACTGAATACCCTGTTTGAAATATTTGTACTGCCAATGTAAACACAATTGATCCATATCAATATGTTTGTGTTTCTCTCCCCAGGATGTGAAGAGCATATTAAACAGGTACGATTATCTTCTTTTACAGAGTGCCATATATAAATGTAATGGGCAACCATTACACTTATTTTATCACATTTTTGTACTTTTTGCCCTTTGGGTGTGCCAATTTTGATAGCTCATCATCTTCTAATTTAGATACTAACAGCGTAGCTTTTGCAGCCCTTGTTCTAGTAGAATTACTGGTTTGTCCAAGCTATTTAGCAATGTGTAAACGTGAGAGACCATTCATCCTTGGGAACTACTCAACGGGTAGAGGTGGTATCATATTTTACTTTGTAAACTGTTTTTTACTTAAATTTTGTCCATTTCAATAGATTTTTTTGTTTGATTTTCTTTCTTGTTAATTTTCTTTCTTCCATTTTTTTATTTTTTCTTTAGTCTATTTTTTGTTTTTCTTCCATTTCCTGTTTTCATTTTCCGTCATTTAATTCTGTATTTTCACTTTTTCTTACTATTGTGTTTCAATATAATCTTTCTTTTTTAGTTTGCCATATGTCTTTATTTAATCACATCATTTTTATTGTCTCTTTATCTATTTTTTGTTGGATTTTATACCTTATTTACATCTTTCTTTCTCCTGCTTTCTGTAATTTATTTATCTTTGATTTGATTCTAGTTTTTTTACACTTTCCTGCACTAGTTTCCATTTTGTTTTAGTCTCCTTTACGTTTCGTTTTATTAGCTTAGTTTTCTGTTGCTTTCTTATTTGAAATTTTTACCTTATTTACGTTTTTTTTCTCCTTTCTTCTAATTTGAAAAAAAATGTTTATCAACACATTAATTGCATTCAAACACAGTATATTTTTGACTGAATCGGACAGTGGGAACAATCACAAATTAGCTACGCTAGGCATCTTGGAAACCCCCCAAAGCACAGGAGAAAGATTTTATAGTTGAATGAAAATCAGTGTTTCACCACTCCAGAAACATAGAAAACATGAGTACCACTATACTTTGTGCTAATTTGGGGAAGGATCTGAAACGTAGAAGATTAAAAAAGTTTAAATGAATTAATTAACTGAACCAGCCAATGATGGAAAAAGGATTTCTACAGATCAATCTAAGTCTTATTGTCAAATAATATCCTATACAAGTTGTATGGACCTTTTTTGATTTTCGACTTGAAAATTTGTTTTCAATCCTGTAAAACTACTGCAGCTTAACAATGATGACAAAGAAACCATTATGCCCACTATAAGGGTTTTAAAAAAAAGATATTGATCCAACCTGTAAATAAGCAAAATACAAAAATGTTTAAGAAGTATATCAATGCAGCCAAAACATTCAACGTCTCAGTATAATGAAATACAAAATAGTAAAGGCCACTATAAATAGGAAACAGATTATCTAAATCAGATCTTCCATAAGGAAACTTTCCCTACCTATTTCAAGGTTAAGAGTGCAGGGGAAATTTCTAAAGAGAACGCATAGAAGGTGTCAACATAGCTTTGATGTTCAGTAGAAATTTGAAGAAATGAAAGAGTTTTCAGTATTAAGATTTCCACTCACTTGCACATATTGGGAAGAGAAATCTGCTCTCTCTCAAAGTCAGGATAAAACCTGCTCTAACTAGCTGCGAAACATCAATAAAAAAAACATTGAAGGCTCCAGGACATTTGTACCTCATTCACACTATCGGGAGCCAATCCCATAACTGCATTTAAGGGGAGTCAGCATAACCCCTACATTCCCATCTTCTCTAAGTTGGGTATATATCTGCTTGTCCCGGAGTGTTGCATCCTTCTGCTATGCCGAGTACAAAAGACTCCTTTCAGGGTCGCCCTCCACGCCTGCTTACTACTCCCTTTTCTCCAACCGCACCATCAGCCTAATACATAGCAATAAGCCTTTCTCTCGCTAACGAGGAACACAATAACACACCTGCAGAGGAGAGAAAATAGCATACTGGCAGCATTTAAACAAACATGTTCAACTAAGACATAATGTCAAGCTAAGTTAACTGGAATCAAAATAGATGCAAGAAACAGTATTGTTTAACCATTGGCAAACAAACAAATCATTGTTCGAATGTAAATATGCAATAAATGTTTTATTTATTTATTTATTTAAAAGGTTTTATATAGCGCTACTGGACCCAAGAGTATCAGAGCGCTTTACAGATGGGTAAACAACATAGAGGCACAATTACAAAGTGAATTAAAACTAGACATAGGATAAGGCATTTAGGATTAAATGAGGGAAATGAGGGAAGAGAGACTAAGAGATAAATAAGGGAGATGAGGGGGAATCATCATTATATAAGTATATGTGAACTCTTAACAACTGGAATAACTGATGGCTGCTATATTATTATAATAGAGCATACAGGTTAATGAAGTTAAACACATTAAATATAGAAGACACATATATGCATATAAATGTAGTATATGAGCCAGACCCTACAATAATGCTGCTCCACTATAATCCATAACCGAGGAACCTCAGAAACAACTGCTGCTAAAAAATACATGCTAGTGGAAGACAACCCCAAATGCACAGAGAAAATAGACTGATGCACACAAGAGACAAAGAAAAGAAATACAATCCCAAATACACACTTAAACATTCAGTATGGCGCAAAACAAGCCCAACTGCATGTAAAAACAGACTACCACATGTAAAGCAACATAGACCTAAAACACCAGATAAATCCTCTACCAACTGTGGGTCGTATATAGCCATTTCGCTCCTCAACTCTGATTATAAGGTCTTTACTAGGATTCTGGCCGATAGGTTAGGAGCAGTTGCAGGAGATTTGCTGCATACTAACCAGAAGGGGTTTCTAAAAGGCAGAAATCTTTTTGATCTCACGCACGATCTGATAGGTGCGATTGATTTTTCCTCGAATTTTACCCTTCCGCTGGCTGCCATGACGCTTGATGCAACAAAAGCATTTGACAGGGGTAAATTGGAATTATCTAGCTGCCATACTGGAGAAATTGAATTTTGGCCCAAAGTTCTGCCGAACTATTAAACTCTTATATAGTGACCCGTCGGCATGGTTGGTAGCCCTTCAGCATTAAGAGAGGAACGAGACAGGGCTGCCTTCTTTCTCCCCTCCTCTTTGATTTGTACATAGAGCCATTTGCTCAGAGTCTTAGGGAGGAGCCAACCATAGTACCACTCAAGAGTGGCACATGAGAGCGGAAGATAGCCCTGTACGCGGACGACATTTTAATCCTGTCGTCGGATCTAGAGACATTATTTCCTCAAGTCATTAGGTTAGCAGAGGAGTTTGGTAGAGTTTCCGGCTACGAAGTTAATGCAGGAAAGACCAAAATCATGACCTGGAACCTGCCAAAGAGCTGATATCACATTAAAGATGAGATGAGGTACTTAGGAGTAAAAATCGTCCCTAGCATTGAGGAGATAGCCATGGTGAATCTTTCAAATATCCTTAAAGAGAATCAAAACAAAATGAGATCTTGGGCCCATCCTCCCTTGACCATCTTAGGCAGAGTAAACCTGATAAAAATGGTAATTTTACCAAGAGTAACTTTTCTCTTCAATACCATTCCACTACATTTCGACAAACAATTGATCGACCGATTTCAGCAGGCAATTTATTCATTTGTGTGGACCTACAAAACAACCAGGATCTCCTGGAAAAAACTAAGACAGAGAAGGGAAAAGGGTGGTCTTGCACTCCCGGATGTTCAGTACTACACGAGGGCATTTCAATTAACACACTCAAGAATGCTGTTAAAATCCCCAGATTCTTCAAATAGAGGGAAAATGTTTAAAGCAATGCTTGATCAGGCGGGGCTTCCCTAGGAAGGTTTTCTCTTTAAATATGGAGCCAAATTTTTTTTCCAAAAAGTTAGGCTGAAAGTTCTATGGGGAGCAGCCCAAATATGGGCCAGAATTAAAACATCAACGGATCTGGAGTATTACTCAGGATTAGCTCCATGGTGGGACAGTCCGGGGTCTCCTAGTTGCCTTAAGGATATGCTGGCGAATGAGGGTAAAAAAAAAAATCAAAGACCTAAAACAAAATAGATATAAAAGTAAAAGTAATTTCTCACGAATACATAATAAATGATGACCTAGCATTAACAAGGAGTCTGAGTCAGAGGAGCAAAAGGCAATGAGATCTACAGACATGGCAAAAGAAAGAGAAAAATATAGTAAGTACAATACTTAGGCACAAACATTAGGACCATGATGGTAAAAACGGATGTGCAGGTTTGAGCATTATTTGCAAGTGACACACAAAAGACAAACAGCAGAGGACCAAGCATCATTTATGTTCCTAAAACTTGTGGGAGACGATTTTGGAGAATTAGTAGCCACATGTCCTGATGTTCAAACAAGTACTTAAGTTGGAACAATAAAATGTCTAAAATAACTATTTCACCCACAAAGTCACATTGACTATGAAAGATATACATTCAGCATGGCATGTCAAAGAGAAGATTAGATGATGGACGATTTTGTAACATGCTAATGTAAATTAGTAATTTATTGCTACGTTTCTTTAGTTTGTACAATGATAAGGCAGTAGAGGGCTGCTACTTCACTAATTTTATAGCTAAGCTAATAAAGGAACCATTGAGCTTAACAGAAATATTAAAGCTATTGTATACAGAAGTTAAGGCAGAGCCACATGCACTGGACACAGACGCTGGAAAACAAAGTTGCTGAGCATAATAAAAAAAAAACACAGAAACAATGCAAATACCCTGGCAAGACAATAGATCTAAAAATAAAATGTGTTACAAATGTGGGTTAGCATATCTGAATCAAGGACTGTGCCCAGCCCAATGTCAAAAATGCTACAAATGTGGAAAATACAATTGCTATGCATTGTTTTCTAGACTGAAAAACATTCCATCAAAAACAAGGATAAAATGGTCTTATGGAAAAGATATTACATGAACCAAACAATACATCAGGCACATGGAGGACTTTGAAGTTAACTGAAGTGAAGACAAATCACCTAAAAGAAAATACGTAAAACATTTTTATAAGCTGAAGACATAAAAACATGCAGAAATTAACTGTCTGGATTGACGCAAGTTTAACAAGCATTTGCAATGCAATAGGTCTCGTATTAGGAAAGTTTGAGCTATTGGTCTTGTAAATGACAATTTTATTATTTATGTGTTGGTTTTGAAAATAGCTAAATTAATAGCTTTGTCATTTACAATGCCAAAAGTCATACCTTTCGCAAATGTGACACCTATAGCATTTGTAATGCAACATGTTTTGTATTTACGTGACTTAGATGTATTGATATTACAAATTACAATGGCTTTTAATTTTTTTAAATAATTAATACCTAAATAAAAGTGATTGTAATTTATAATGGCAATAGCTTAAATTTTTGTAAATAACTTTTGTGAAGATTATGTTCAGTGTATTTTATTGTGACGAAAATTCAAGAACAGAAGTGAAATATTAACATCTTTTTGTGACATTTGTAATAAAGCTTGAAACATTGAGAGAACATATTTTAACCAGTTGTTGTTGAATGGTTGCGCAGATTGATGCTGGGGTGGCACTGAGAGATGCTGTGGTGGTGCAGAGTGGTGATATGGTGATGCTGAGTGGTGCTTAGTGATGCTGGGGTGGTGCTGAGTGATGCTGGAGTGGTGCTGAGTGATGCTGGGGTGGTGCTGAGTGATGGTGGGGTGGTGCTGAGTGATCCTGGGGTGGCGCTGAGTGATGTTGTGGTGGCGACGAGTGATGCTGTGGCGTTCAGTGATGCTGTGGTAGTGCATAGTGATGCTGCAGTGCCCCTGAGTGATGCTGTGGTGGTGCGATAGATAGATAGAGTGAGGGCAATAGATAGATAGAGGGAGGGCGATAGATACAGTGAGGGCGATAGATAGACAGATCGATAGAGTGAGCGGGATAGATAGAGTGAGGGAGATAGATAGATGTGTGTGGTTGTGTGTGTGGTTGTGTGTGTGGTTGTGTGTGGTTGTGTGTGTGTGTGGTTGTGTTTGTGTGTGTGTGGTTTTGTGTGTGTGGTTGTGTGTGTAGTTGGGTGTGTGGTTGGGTGTGTGGTTGGGTGTGTGGTTGGGTGTGTGGATGGATGGATGGATGGAGTGGGGGGGATGGATGGATGGAGTGGGATGGATGGATGGATGGATCGATGGAGTGGGATGGATGGATGGAGTGGGGGGATGGATGGATGGATGGATGGATGGAGTGGGGGGATGGATGGATGGAGTGGGGGAGCCGAAGGCAAGAAACAACGAGTACAATCAGGGAAGCCGAAGGCAAGAAAATCAGGGGAGCAGAAGGCATGAAAAAAACGAGTACAATCAGAGGAGGAGAAGGCACAAAAAATTAGTACAATCAGGGGAGCAGAAGGCACGGAAAACGAGTGCAATCAGGGGAGAAGAAGGCACGAAAAACAAGAGAGGGTGAGAGAGGCAGTCACAGAGAGAGGCAAAGGCAGGCAGTGGATAGTGAGAGAGAGGCAGAGACGGGCAGTGGAGTCAGATAGAAGCACAAGAGAGAAAGGAGAGAGGCAAAGTAGAAAAAGCAGGCAGACAGAGTCAACGGAAGAGAAATGGAGACAGGCATTCAAAGAGAGAAACCGTGAGACAGTCAGGGCAAGAAACAATGAAACAGGCAGAGAGAGCAAGTCAAAAAGAGAGAGCGGGGCAGAGATAGAACGTGGAAAAGTGAGAGAGGCAAAGTAGAAAAGAGAGAGACAGCGGGACAGAAAGAGAGACGGGCAGTCAGAGAGAGAGGCTGAGACAGACAGTGGAAGAGAGAGAGGCAGGGACAGGCAGGGAAGAGAGAAAGAGGGGCAGAGACAGACAAATTGACAAAGAAAGAGAAGCAGCAGAAGCAGAGAGCGGATCAGAGAGGGAGGGAAATACAGGGGAAACGATAGAGGGGCAGAGACAGACAGTGGAAATCACAGAGACAGGGAGGCTGATACACAGAGCAAGGCAGAGGCGGACTGTGGAAAGATAGATACAGAGACAGACACAATTGAAAAGACACAGACATTCAGGGGCAAAGATAGAGAGAAGCGAAGAATGACAGTGGAAAAGAGAGGGGCGCATACTGAGGCACAGAGAGAGGCAGATAGCGACAGCTGAAAAGAGAGAGGCAGAGACAGGCTCAGTGGAAAAGATAGAGAAGCAAAGGCACAGAGAGAGAGAGCGATAGACAGTGGAAAAGAGGGCACGAGAGAGGCAGATATATTAGAGGAGAAAGAGCGGCGAAAGAGAGAGAAAGAGAAGGAGAGACAGAAACAGGAAATATTTCTGCGGTTTGTTTTGGTTCTGGCTGGCGGCGCCTCGGCCATAAATAAATGAAAGATAAAGGGAGAGACTGCGGCATGGGGAGCGGGGCAGAGACGGGCTGCAGAGGAGAGAGCGCGCGAGGTGGGAGGGGGTGACAGACAGTCATAGAGAGACCTCCAGCAGAGTCAGAGGAGAGAGAGCGCGGGGGATAGTACCTCATACCCTCCCAAAACAGAAATTTCGTATTAGTAAAGATCACCAAAAGAAAATACATCTGATGCAATTCACCTGCAGGACTTTGGAATGGAGAATAATTCGATATATGTAACCCAATAAATGATTCCAGGAGGATGTTTGGCTTTGTCAATACTTTGCTTTGTCATGCTCTTTGTAAAACTGTATTGTTGGGGAAGCTGCTGTGCCGTCAACAATCCAATCAAAGAGTGGCTAACAGCTAAATATCTTGTTTTGTCTTAAAGAGCAGATATTGCCACAGTTGTCCCTAACACAAAAGAAACTTCTTGGGAAGCAAATATGCTCCTTCTGAAATGACAGAGTGCTATCCCTCACAGACAAGTTAGCTAATGGCTAAAATGGGCTGACCCATTGCCCCATGTTGTGCGCTGTAGTGGTCGGGAGAATCCCTGAATTACAAGACACCAATAGATGAGGAGGACTTTCTGAAATTCCCCTTTAGTATATTACAACTATATTTCTAAAAAAAGTTTGTGAAATTTTATAGTGCCAAATGAGCAAAACATGTATATTTGGAAACCAGTAAGGCAGTCTAGCAAAGTAAAGTTAAGTGCAAAGGGAAGCAGCGCAGCAAGCAACAGCACTGTATTTTTACGGTACTATAACTTGCTTCCCCTGGCTTAGACATTTAGGCCAGCACCATGGCTGCAATTAAGTAGATTAGTAACACAAAGGCCGTGGAGGTGCCACAGAGTTTGGTTTTGAGTTACAGACCTTAACTAGGCTACACAGCTACGGGTAGAATTTAAATACATGTTCACTACTACTTCCAGAAACGGAGGCTTGTACCACGCTGTGCTTTATGCAGGGAAGAAGGGGGAGAGACAAGGGGAACCAACAGACAGACGGAAAACAAGGGTGCCTGTGTGTCTGTTGTGTCTGTGCGCATGTATGGTTGTTAGTCGGTGTGAAAAAGAGCTTGTGTGTCTGTGCGCATGTATGTTTGTTGGTCCGTGTGCAAGGGTGCTTGTTTGTCTGTGCGCATGTATGTATGTTGGTCCTTTTATAAGACGTACCTCTACTATTCTGGAGGGAATACGTTTTGCTTCTAACACAAACATCCGCATCAAGATGTCTGTACTATATGACTGTCAGTAATCCTTTGACACGGTATGTTCGAAGGTGAACGCAACAGGCCAACCCAATGCGAATGCAGCTACTTAAAACAGAGGCTAAATCCGTACCAGTTCCAAATGGGGAAGCCTCGGCACTTATAGTTTCCCGGAAAGAAAACGGGAAATAAATATTGTGTTAAAATTGCGGTAAAGAAACTCGTGGCTTTCATCTCTTGCTACACAGTCACATCGCTGCTGTCAAAAGACCAGAAGTGTAAAACCCATCAAGGGCCAGATTATAGGTGCACGACCTTGAGAATTTCTGTTGCATACAAGCTTCAAAGCGCCGCATGAACACCCGAACGGTACACCACATTTAAACAAGGGCGGAAGGGTGACGAGACTGCTAGCTCTTTGTTTCTAGTCGTGTGAAGTTGAATAGAAAAGGAGGTTGTGGGAGGGCAGAACTCTACGGGAAAGAAAACACAAATGAAAGAGCAATGAAAGAAGGGAATGCATTACTAGCTACCAGCATTCGCTGCTCAATTTGTGCCGGTGTTTGCAAGTGTAGGCTCAGGCTATCGCTGTTAGAGATCAGAATGTATATTTCAACATTACACTTTGATTTACATCAAGCGAGAGAAAGGGACGAGATAAGTAAAGACTAAGAGAAAGATAAGAAAGCAGGAATGAAAACGGAGCTGTAAGAGTGGACTGCAGGCAGTAAGCGCAGGCCGTGGGACAAAGTGGCATGTGCGGGAATCAAGACTAACCCTGGTGTTTAAATGTAAGTATTCGACGGCGCCAGCAGTGGCCTTCCTATAAAAACATTTGTCTGTTACAATTATTAATAGTTTTTTATCTTATTTACAAATGGATCCCCGTGAGTTACATTGTTGTCAGTCTATGTACTAAAAAGAGTTTACACAGACAGTGACAAGAATCAAAACACTAATCTTATTGGTGCAATGAAACACAAATGTGACTACAGGTCTGGGAACGGCAGGTGACAGGACATGACAGAGACAAGGAAGGGTTAATCTGTAGGGATTCAACAGCAGACCAAGCATTAGGCGCATTTCAAGATGTCATTTAAATCTCAGTGGGTCATTTCGTTCCAGGAAGAAATGCTGCAGTGTAAAGCTGCACGTTTTGTTCAAGACAGGAGTTCACGTGTTAATGAAGCTGGTCGGGGCAGCGCTTTCTGGATTAGCAGCTACGTGTGAATTTGAAGGCTTGGTCTGCCAAATGCCGGAGGCCAATTAACGCGTTATGCACACAACACAAAGGTGGCAGACTGTGGATCAGTAAAATACAAACTATAAGCAGACAATTGTGATAATACAATGAGCTGAGCAGTCTATGGCCAGTGAAGAAGCAGCTTCTGATGGGAGCCAAAATGAAGCCCGTGGAATGTCAGGCAAGAGTAAATATACGGTGAATCAAAATAACACGAGGAGAGACATGACAAAGTGCTGTGGATGTGGCAGTATTACCCCATAACGAATAATAAAAGATGTTCAGCAACTGTAAAGCTCGACAAAGGGTTTGAAATAAACGAGTCCTAGGTATACCTGGACAAACCAGCAGCAAAAAGCGAAAACTAAATGCACGTATATAAAACAGCGCAGAAACAGGCCCAAAGGTGCAGAAACACAGGCAGAAAGACAAGACCGGCAGCGGCGCTGTGTGTGAGTAGAGACAAGAGAGACAGGCAAGCTCACACGGGGAGTTATTCACAGCTGAAGTATAGACGGACGGGGTCTGAAAACAGCCGCGCTCAAGCACACATGATATGTAAGAGGGCAGAAATGCAACGGTAAGGTAGGACGAGGCGAGCAGCGAGTGTTTTTTGAGGTAAATAAGACCTACAGGGGGAGATGCAACAGAGGCAGATTGACAGTATATATGTATATATGTATATAAGCAAAGGCTATAGACAGGCAAAACAGATAAGTAAACAGACCAGCTGTGTATGTGTGCGTGGGTAGGTATACTGACACGGGCAGCTTGACTCATGATGGAGGGAGCGCTTGATTGTAAGAGTACAACGCGGCTGAGACAGGCTAAGAATAAGTGGAGATAGGCATGACAGACAGACATGGCAAGAACAGACAGTAGTAAACATGAGCAAATAAAACAAACTGACAAGCAGCAAAAAGCGAAAACTAAATGCACGTATGTAAAACAGCGCAGAAACAGGACCAAAGGTGCAGAAACACAGGCAGAAAGACAAGACCGGCAGCGGCGCTGTGTGTGAGTAGAGACAAGAGAGACAGGCAAGCTCACACGGGGAGTTATTCACAGCTGAAGTATAGACGGACGGGGTCTGAAAACAGCAGCGCTCAAGCACACATCACAAATGTGCAAACATAAAGGCAAGCTGCGGCCGTGAATAAGTGACGGCGGCGAGAGGGGGGGGGGGGGAGCGGAAGCCTTTAGCTGGGGAAGTAGAAGGGAGGCATGGCCGTGCAGCAGGGGGCGGAGAGCAGGGGGCGGAGCGGGAAGAGCTGCTGGCGTGGGAGGGTGATTGATGGGTGGGGGGGAAAGCAGATCCCTTTGAAGCTGCTGCCTGCTTGTGGGGACTGGGAGGAAGGGTGACGATATGGGAGGAGAGATGCTGGCCTGAGGCAGAGCGCACCATAGGGAGAGGGAGGGGGTGGGCCGAGTGCAGAAGAAATGCTGCTGGCAGGCGGAAGCCTGTGGGGAAATGCAAGCAAGCTCGTGCACGAGAGCACATGCACTCGTGAAAAACCTCTTTTTTGGGCTCATGGTGAAACTCTTGGTTTCACTGCTATAGACTCGTCCTATTCCATTCCTGCGGAATGGAAATAGGCCGAGACCTAAAAAGGACATCTTTTCAGCTTCTGTAAAATTAAAGTTAGGACAGCATTAAGGAATATTTGTATTAGACAGCGGGTCAAGCTGCAATATAATGTGTGTAACTGAATATGATAAGATAAAAAACAAACTACCCCTCAAGCCATCAAATTTTAGTATATTGAAAATCTATTAACATTTTAAGAGTAATGTAACTTTTGTTGGGGAATATGCCCGCAAAGTTAAAACTCCTACTACTTGTCTACTTAGCAGCATTACAATACAATTAGTGGGCCTTGTTGCCATAGAAAATCACAGATGATCAGCAAATAATGCAAAAATTTATTCAAAGGCCTGCAAGAATGAAAAGGTGTGCAGGTAACTCTTCACATAATAAAACCTGCAGCACAAAATCGTAGAAGAGTACCAGTACATTTCCAGCAGAAAGCTGAAGAGATGCAAAGCTTGATAGAATAAGACATTATAGAACCAATATTGAGACCAACTGCATGGGTGTCCCAAATTGCAACAGGGCCCAAAAAAGAAACCGACAAGATGTGCATCTGTGACAACATTTATATGTCAAATTCTGCTATAGAGAGAGAGAGAGAGAGAGACATTTTGGGTGCCTCTTAACAAATATGTAAAGCTGGCTAAATGGTGCTGTTGTTTTCTTATAGTTGTAATTATATAAAGGGCATCACCAACTTGAATTAGGTGAACAGTCACAATATATTACAGTCTTCTTAACTCATCGATGAGCATTTTAGGATAAAAGGCTCAATTGTGAAATATCCTTATTAGCTGAACGATTTAAGGACATTATCAGAAAATGCATAAGGCCTGTAAGAAACCGCTTAAATTATAGTGATGAAATATTAGTATGTGGAAGAGCATGCTAAAGGACTATCAGAGGTGGGTTTGACCAGATCCTACTTAAATTAAGACAATTAACAAAAAAAGGGTCACCCAAGAGTTGTCAAATGTGCATTCCTTTTGGAAATGGCAGGTTATAGTGCTCAGTACATACTCCATTTTGCACTACATTACGAGAACTAACTGGAAAGATACTCAGCTTCTAGTAGACAGCAGAATGTGACAATGCATTTAAGAAAATAATAGAAAAAGTGCTGCTGGAAATGTGCCCTATTTTGATCCAAAATTGTGCTCAGAGTTGACTGTGGGGTTTGCCCTATTGTTCCTGGGACAAAATATTTACAAGGTCCAATTGTAAAGCTTAAGCCTGGACAAATAGCAAGATACTCAAAGCCTGACAGATGTAGAAAAAGCATGTTCAGAGGAGGAAATGGAAAGTTTGTTAGTTGTGGGGCTTTTGAGCACCATCATTTGTTCACATATGGAAGCCCTTTTACAGTTGTAACGGACTAACAAGTAGATATTGCACTTTATGGTAATCCAAAAAAAGATCCCACCTAAGATCTAGAAATGGGGCACAATATTACATAGACTAGATAAACAACATATTCCGACTGACTACATTTCTCATTATCCACTGCCCACCAAAGTGAATTGTTGGCAGTGGAATCGATCAAGTTCATTGTCAGAGAGTCTGTGCCTGAGTGATAACAATAAAACAAATTGAGGAAAAAAACTAGAGAAATTCCAACATTGCGACAATAGCAGCCAATAAGTGGAACCCTATAAATTAAGTATCAAAATAAGTGGAAGTGGTAGTGAATGTTGACTTTTTAAAGGTTAATTGGGTACAAGCAGAGCTAACGTTTACCGAAAATGGGTTGTTATTAAGTTGAAACAAAACTTTGATGCCACAGGTCCACAAAACAATTGAAAGAAAATTGTTTTGTGGGTTGAACAGATCATAAGTTCCTTTCATTTGTGCCAGATTATTCGGAATGAGAAACAATTAGAAAAATTAAAGATGTCCGAACTCCCATACAATGTGCGGTCAAGTGTGGCTGTTGATTTTTATGGTCCCTTAGAGTCCAGCCATTATTTGTATGTGATATTAGATTAATATTAATATTTCCTTTTTCCCACAGTTAGACTTGTTACTTCTGCAACTGAAGTATTTCCAGTACTGGATGAAATACCTACAGAATGGCAAATATCAACAGTACTCAAATCGGGCAATGAGCCACCTTTAAAGGTAGTGAATTTCGTCACTTTATACATAATCTAGGGGAGAGACCAGGAAACGATCACCCAGATATGTCCTCAAGCAAATGATATTGCAAAAAGATTTGTGTCCACAATTAAAAGGCTACTGAAAAGCAAAGTTATTACAGATATGACTACATCAACCAAACTGCCAAGTGTGAGTGACTGCCGGGTTACATCCACAGGCTACTATAGAAAGTTCGCCGTCTGAGCCAACATTTTGGAGGATATTTAACACTAGTTTGCCTCAAAATATGGTAGATAAATTTAAACATGAAAGTATCTGTAAACAAGACAGAGAAGCAAAAGATGAACAAGTAAATTTACCTGAATCATGATACTTAGACTTTTATATTTGGCAGAAAGATTGCGTACTGGTGAAACGGCCACAGTTGGATACAATAGAGGTTCTGTTCAGAAATAGCCCTTTGAAGATCACTCAATTTAAAGGCATTATGGCGATGTCGTTTAAGCCATCAGGGTCTGTAACAAATAGTGTATCCTATTGTAAGCGTTTGAAAGGAATGAAAGATCATCAAGAACTTGATGACGATGAAGGATGCATAAATGAACCTAATCAATCTGAGGAGGTTACAGCTGACCATAATGATGTCAGGAATGGTGAGAAGTCTTTTTCTTTAACGCTTTCTTTTTTCTCCATTTATATTTATTTCTTGGTAGCGGTTTTCATTTTGATTTGCAAATTGTATTGTAATAAGTTGAATTGAATTGTAATGAGTTGTATTTATATTTCATTGGAACAGTATGGCTCAATGAGTTGAAGCATGCGGTGTTGAGAAGGTCGCAAGTCTGAATCCCAACAAGGCAGATTCAGGCTTTCATCATTCTGACATTGGTATATTGAGTATCGTTAATGTGGGTTATAGTGCTAATTTTTTACAGAATTTAGAAACAGTGGGAGTTCGATATAATGCGCTATTCAAAAACAAGTTCTTATCAGTCACTTTTTTTAAATTGACTTTTTATTTATTATTTCACATTAAAGACTGGTGTATTATTGCCTTGTGTGACAGTATATAATCCCATTTAAACCATTGACATATTCTGTATTATGCAGTACAACTAACAGTTGGTTTTTCCTCACTGCATATGTTCCTTCGACTGTTCTAATCTTTAAGCTGCTTTTCATTTATTCATTCTACAGTCCAGATTCCCAGCTGTATACTTTCCTTTGGGAAGTCTCTCCAGTAATGTATCCGACTAGGTGCACCTTTGTCCGGTCCTTTACACTCTGAGGTCTTATATTCCTTACTTATCTCACAATAGCGGTCCCCGTGCTTCCATAACTGTGGGAAGTCTTATTCATCATGTATCAAGTGGTAAAAGGCTCCCGTTCAAAACTCACTGTTCTATTCCTCATTTTTCCCATGGTGAATGCTGTCTGCACACTTCCTACCAATTTACTATGTTTCACGACCTCTCATCAGATACAGTACAGGATTACTCGAGTAGCATTACGACTTCCTTTTGAACAAATGAGCATTTAATAGCATCCACACTTCTCTCTTTTCAAGGAATGACAATGTGAACGCTCAGCATGCGACTTACAGTACTATTAAGGAGACAGAAGAGGAGTCAGACAAGGCAAAGGAAGTGAATCTGCAGAGAATATTTGAATCACTGGGTGAGGAACCAGATACTCTAAATGATGTCCGGTATGCAGTATATGTCTTCATTTATGAGATCACCAATGTATTCAGTCGGCAGATGAGTTGTTTCTAAGAAACTTAAATACCAACATATGAAAGAGCTTCAGTGGATCAAAGCTGATGATAAAATTAATGCATTAATAAAATACAGCTCTGTAAGAAATGGGATTATTATCTGAGAAGTGTAGACGGGTAGATTGGTAGATTGATATAAAGCAGTCAGGCATAACTTGGAGGCAATGTGTAAAGTAATTATGCAGCACTCAAACAGTAAATAAATAGTGAAAACACAACTCAAGAAAACTGCAAACCAATTTAGAAACGTAGAGTAAATATTAATAAATAAAATGATACTAAAACAACAAAAATCCAATTGGTGGAGCGAGAGGTATGAGTTTTTAAAGTTTAAGGTGCAATTGGTGCCAAAAAGCACAAAGCGCCAACCGGTGATCTGGTCGCTCTGAACTGGGACAAAGTCACAAGTTCAGGCTGACCGCGATGGAGCATGGGCCGGGTACAGGACCCAGTTCGGCCTGCTAAGAGTTGTATCTTTTTGTCCATGGTGTGGCACTGCGAGGTCCTGTGTCGTTCTCTGCTGCGCTGCATCTGCCCTATTGAGGCTGCTGATCCAGGGCTGCATGGGTCTGCAATGCAAGGTCCTGCAATGCGCAATCCTGCGTTGGTCTCCTGTGTCAGTTCAAGTGAAGCTGCCGACCAGGTGCTTTGTAAATGTAAATGTAAATGTAAATGTACAGGAATTTATATAGCGCAAATCACCGAGCGGTTTCTAAGCGCTTGCTTAGGGAACCCGTCCTGGTATTCCCCTGTGAGATAACCCCGGCAGGGTATCCGCAAGGTGAAAGCCAGGCATCCCGCCGCGAGGGGCCGTTGTGGAGATTAAGCAAGCTATTGCCCAGCGTCGCAGAGTGTGAACCCGTGAATCGAGTAGGCACCGGAGCGAGAATTGTCGAGTCCATGGACATTTTAGGACTCAAGACCCCGCCGAGCCGGGAAATGAACCCTGGTCCCGGGCTGACCTCTGCTTTCAGGTCTGCCTCCTCTAACCAGTGAGCCACACTTCTTCTTTGATATGAGGTCCTATGACGTTCTGCGCCATGCTGCGTTGATCTGGTGAGACCTTTTCTCACGTAGAGATGAGTAAACTCTGACTCTAGTCAAGGGTTCTGGACCTTAAGGACAGCACTTTGGGGAGTCAGGGCTCACTCCCACAGAGTTCAGCGGTGGGGACCAGGTCCCATCCAGTTGGGTTTGGTCAGCTGGAAAGCACGGCAGTCCTCTGAAAACTTGTTGTGTCCCTATAGGTCAAACAGGTGGCCAGCCAACTGACTCTTTGAGTCACTTCTGGCGAGTCAGGGTTTTAGGGAAGAAATTCCAATCTTTTTTTTCAGACAGCAGGGCAGTCAGTCCGTTTTCTGAATCTCATACAGGTCCAGGTGTGTTTTGATGCAAAGTTCTGAAGGTGCCACTTTTATCCCTGTGCCAGCCATTGTGTGGAAGAATTCCATGTCCTACCCCCAAGCTGGTTCTGGACAGTTCTTGTCCTTCCCCCTGTCCTGGATTCACACTCTGTAGGGGGATCAAGGCCGGGGCAGACCTGGTGTCATATTTGTTATGTGTCCTTCAGGCAGGTTCCTTGACGTGTTATAAAGGCAAGGTATAGCCCTGCAGCAGCCAATCTATCAGGAAGACCCACTCCCCTCACACATAGGCCTCTTTTGTCTCAATGTATGGAAGCAATACACAACCTGAGAGCCATTGACCTACCTTTGACCCAGGAAACTGCCAGAAAGGGACAGTTGGTTTAGGCAACTTTCTAAAAGTGGCATTTAAAAAATGTTACTTAATATCCGACCTTGCCTTTAAAGAGGATTTAAAGTTACAATTCATTAGAGGGAACATCATTTTTTTTTGTCTGTTCCCAAACTGAAGCTAATACTTCGTAAGTGTATTATGGCAACCCAATGTTAGTCTATGAGAGAGACAGTCTTACAGCGTGAAAAACACCTCTAGGAGTTTTTCACCGCCATTAAATGTAGAACTTAACCTCATATGTCCTACTTTTTAAATAGCATGCACCCTGCCCTAGGGGTGGTTAGCCTAACTTAGGGATGATTTATAAGTATTAAAAGGGATGGTTTGGGCCCGGGATAAGGGCTATTTATTGGAATTTAAAACTGCACTACAGGCTGCAGTGTCAGGCCTGAGCCATGTTTTACAGTGCTACATTAGTGGGTGGCACAATGCGTGTAGCAGCCCACTAGTAGCATTTAATTTGAAGGGACTGGATCATGCAGCACCAGATTCTAGGGACTTTTAAGTAAATTAAATATACCACTTGGGTGGAGGACAAGGATGTTACCAGTGGTTAGCAGGGAATAAGTGCACAGAGTCCTAAAAGCCAACAAAAAGTTCAGCAAAGGATGGTAAAGGAATGCAAAAATCTGGGGTAACCCTTAAAATTGCTTATATATGTGTTCATCCAGTGTTAGGGTACGCAGATTGTCCGCCTCATAAGGCTAAGTGTCAGAGTGGATCTGTTGCTTGACCAGTGACATGTTGAAATCTATTTAGTTGACATGAATCTGTTAAACGTTCAGGTTAGTCATAGTAGAGGCCTAGAGTTCTGTCATTAGCACGTTGTGCACAACTTTAGTTTTAATAAATAATAAGAATATTGGAATGGATCTCTCAGATATTTTTATGGCCCAATTTAGAGGAGGCCAGCATTGAGATATTTGTGGTAAATTGACTTATATCCCATCCCCTCTCCTCACATTTTCCCGCCTCATTTAAAGTTCTGGGGAACATGTTTTTATTCTGATGGTAAGGAACACCTTTTGACAGGACCAACACCATCGTATTTTAGGGGCTCCCCCTCGACAACATTCCCGCATTGTTTTCCTGTCTAAGGCTACCAAATCAACCACAGCTATCCACTCAAACTGGGAAAACACTGCCAGTGTGTGGTGGACATTTTTCACTTTTTATTCTGTAAGGCCTTTTTGGGGGTTGGTAGCATAAAACTCTAAATCTGTCCCATAAATCCTTACATTGTGCACTTAGGGTCTGATGTATTAAAAGGCTTTTGCTCTTGCAGAGTTTATGCTACACTTTAAAGTTCAAGCTTCCCACACTAGCGCTAAAGGTTTGCTGAAAATCTTCAGCAGTGATGATGGCACCTTGTGTGGCACCAGCGTAGGATCTGCATGCAGTTCTCTGGGTGTCTGGTATTCAGCCAGCCAGAGCCGACAAGAGCTTTTGGGCTGCTCCTGGGCAGACGTCTAGCATCTCAACCAGAGTCCCAAGCACTGAACTCACTATTCCGGCTCCTTTCCCTCTTCCATTGTGTCTTTGAGGACGTTGTGTAAGGTGGTTAGTTATGTTAAGGAAGTGTTTTTCAGTTCCTCTTCCCTGGAGTCCTAGGGGGGTTTCTATCATGCCTTAGATACTTCAATTTCCTCTTTTAGCGAGGCTCAGTGTAGAGCTGTGGAGAGTTTGGATTAGTACCTATGATGGAGTTTAAAACTAATTTCTAAAGACTCCAGTCTGGTACTTTTCTCTCACAGTCCTTGCCACCCTTTAAAACCTTTATGTAACCCCCTTCTGGACCCCAATCTGCAACCTGGGGGCAGAAAGACTGTTGGGCCTTCATGGTTTGGATACAGAACAGCCCAATGACAGGCAAAAAAACTCAAATTGCCCTCGCTAGTAGGGGCAGAAAGATTCCTCCATTTTCAACAAAACGTCTCCAGTGTGATAAGTGCCAGTGAGCGGGGAAATACCTCAAAGCTTCAATCATATTGAGAGCACCCGGTGCCTAAGGCCCCAACTCCCTTCATGCTATGTCTGTGTGACAGCTCCTCAGCTGGCGATTTCCTGTGTTAGGAAGACCAGATGTTCACATCCTCCATACTGGTTAGATGGTGCAGATGACGCGAATGCTTCATCTGCACTGTAAGGATTAATGAGGTACTGATGAAATACATTAATATTGTGTGGAATACAGCGGTTTCTTTACTGCTGTTAAATGGTCAAGTTGTTCGCCCCTATCGCCTGCCTCCTGATTACCCTACTATTTTGTGATGTGACCTTGGGTTTTACATCAATAGTAAATAGGGATACCTTACTCATCACTTTAAAAGTGACATATACCATGCCCCGGAAATCACGTAGGTGATCACGTGTCCCCAGGGGTGGAATCAAGTATGGAAGGGTTGTTTTGGAAATCCCAGTGAAACAGAACCCTAGGACACCCTGTGAGCATGATGTGATGTAGAGGGGTACGCCTGTTTTGGGGGTTGCCTAGAATACATATAAGCCTTTCTTAAGCGTCATGTACAGCAACTAGGAGCACAGAAAGATGAACTTATCAATACGAAGTGATAGCCCACGCATCAAAAGGACCCCGTTGGTGGGTGGACAGTCTACTATCAATGGATATTATCGTAGCATAACACTTATGGTCTTGGGCAAGAATGCTCAACATGAAACTCCTAGCGATATGGGCTGCGACATTACTGGTGTTCACAATGACTTGTGCCGTTGGATGGAAACGCTCAGTCTCAAGGATTGGCCTCAACTGGTGTCCCCAATTAAGGTTGACAGCAGCGACAGTGAGGGCTAGAGTAATGGTGTTGGGCATGCTCAAAGCAATTTCTTCAACATGGAAGAGAGTGAAGAATCTATAGTTACTCCTAACTCACTCGTCTATGAAGATATGGGGTTTTTAGAAGAAGCAGTTCCGGAGCCGGTCGTCATGCAACAGCCCAGTACAAGCTCTGAAGACCGAGGGGTCTCGATGGACTCTCAAGATTTCAGAGCCGCCGCAGAGTGCTGTGAAGATGCTGATGTTGGTAAAAACATTATAGTAGGTCAACGTGTATATTAAGGTATTTATTTTTAACTAATTGGGTTGTCTCTCTTTCTTCTTTTTGATCCGTAGAGAGCATTCCCAAAAAGATCCGGACCAGAAGGGCAGCCTTCGAAAGTTAACGATGTTAATGTTTACTGTCTGTGGTGTTCGAAACAGACTGAAAGTTCCACATGCCAAAACAACGATGCTCACAGGAAATGTGGCTGTGCCTCTTAGAGAGGTGCATGTGAAAAGGAAACACCAGGCGTACCCCACCAAGCCATATTGGCTGTTAAGGTTTTTCAGTAGCTGTTGTGCTAGCCTGTGTCAAACGTGACTATTACAGACTTTATTGCGGACATTAAATTAAGGATCCTCCGACGGCTGCGCACGAGTTTTTGGGCGAATCATACAGAGCAAGAACAGTTTTTAGACCCGTACCAGGTGTATGAGCTGTTAAGGGTGGTCTATGGGCTATCTGCTGAAAAGAAATGTGTCCACCACAACATGCTTGAGATCTTGTCATCGACATTCAATAAGATCTGCTACGCCAGTGAACCAAGCTCAAAACTACGTCGTATGCCTGGGTTGTGTACGTGCTTTGATAGAAAGATGATAGCATGACTTGCAGAAAGGCGTATGTATACTATGTATTTGAAAAATAGAAGAATATGTTCTTTAGCCCCTGAAGGTTGTTTTAAAATAAACAAGGTATTATTTAATGTCACATACAAGTTCCTATTTAGAAGAAAACAATAGAATGCCACTGCATAGGGTAGCAGGCGCTAAGGGGGGTATTGGTAGCTATGGCAGATCCTTTTAAAGCCAATAAGACACGTACTATGAAAATGTGAAGTATTTACTGTGCATGTTCCTGTAATATTCTTTATTTTTAATAAAATGTCCTTACACAAAACAGGCATCGTTCAGTTCAAAATGCTTTTCTTCGGTTTGTCAAAACATAACCAGATAAGCAGAACATACAACATACATCCATAAAAACATTAATGTAAGTTAAAAAGCATCAGAGTTACCAATTCTCAATTACAACTCATGATAAAAGCAACACCGGGTACCAAAAAATAAATATCATGAATATGCTATACATCCCTCCTAGAAACTATACATATGTACAATACCATACCCCTTATGTGCAAATTTAGCAATAAATTAGTAATTAGAAAAATGCAACAGTATAAACAATACCTAATTCTCCAATAATTATATATATATATGTACAGACAAGATGGAATAAATCTCAGCTTATAACTTTATGTAAATAGCCAAACGGTTACATCAAAGAATGATAGATTTTCTTGCGGCTATGCATTTCATATGTACGTTGCAATGAAGAAGCAAATGTCTGGACTTTCAAGGGACAACATTAATTTCATTGCTGATTTTGTGGAACGAACATTTAATTTTAAGAAAATAGGTTTTAGGTAAAATTTCCTTAAAAAAAGGTAAAATTTGCAAAACAATAAAAAGTGGCAGCAGCTTTGTCTTGAGGTATGATCGCAAGGGCATGCAGAGTTTGTACTAACTTTCATATGCGGAAATGCCACCAAGTGATGCACAATTCCTAGCCTGAGACGAGTTAAAACAAACCGATGGGAATTACGTGTGACTATAGATAGGTAAGCTTGGTAGCCTTTGTTTAAATTTAGTCCCAGATAAAAAGCAAAAGTGGGTAGCTTCCTAGACTCCCTTTCTCTAGCCCCCTTCCTATATGATAAAAACCTTTCTTTTAAATCCTTCTTTGTAATTGAGGCTGCAAACTCTGGTGCAGAAAGGATATTACAGTCAAATAGGAGGTTGTACCAGAAATAAATATATTTAAGCCATAGGATATGGGAAAAATGTTCGAGCCTCAAACAATCTCTTATAATTTTTTGTGTAAATAGCGTTTCAGTTTTTGACCAGATAGAGCGCCAGAGTGTCAAAGGGCGTAATGCAGCTAAGTCTGTAAAGTAATTTAGACCTACTTCCTCATGCACAACTTTGATTGATGCTGAGGGAGGGACGCACAACAATTTCTTAAGAAACTTATTTTCATCATGTTGTAATAATTTCCCACTTTGATGGACCCATATTCCTGCCCCATATAATGCAGATGACGCACATCTAGCGTTATAAATGGTTATCATGTCTTTAATTCTTCTGGCCCCCAGTTTTCTAGAAAAACTGAATATGCTGTTAGTATTCCTGCTCATTTTCAAGGCTTATATTATCATGCTCGTGTATCCACTTCCCATCACCGGCAAATGTTATCCCAAGATAACAAAACGTTTTGACTGATTGCATTTTATCCTTTTCTATAAAAAAAGGACTAGCCAATTTGGCTTTTTTCCCGCATGCCATGACAACGGTCTTAGTTTTATTAACTTTAAGTTTCCTGCTCTTTATGAACATTGTAAAGTTGTCTATAAGACGCTGTACTTCAATTTGGGTGTGCCATATTAAAACAGCGTTGTCCGCATATAATAAGATTGGAACTGCTTCCCCATCTATAAGCGGGGCATCTGCTGGGATCTGACCTAGGGTTGAGTCTATTTGGTTAATAAATAAAGAAAATAAAAGCGGTGCCAAGACACAACCCTGGTGTATGCCTCTTGTAACCTTAAAAAACGGGGTACGCTCACCAGCTGAGCCATAACGTACTTTACAAGATAGCCTCTCGTAGAGCCTCGCTAAAAAATGTACTATTTCCGTGGGAGCACCCTGATCAAGTAGGATTTGCCATAATATGGCATGATCCACGAGATCAAAGGCGCTACTCAAATCCGCGAAGCAGAAGAACACATTTCCTTCCTTGGCAACAGTGTATTTATTGATCAAAAGGTTGAGGTTAACAGACTGTTCTAAGGTTCTTAAACCTTTTCTAAAACCATATTGTGCTTTAGATAAAATATCATATTCTTCTGCCCATGTTTCCAACCTCTTTAACATAATTCTACTCATTATTTTGATAGAGGCATAGGGCGATAGTTACACGCCTCAGATTTAGACCCTTTCTTAAAGAGGGGAATAATTAGTGATTGACCCCAGGATATTGGTAATTGACCCTCCGCTGCCACATTAAAAGACCTTGCTAAAATAGGGGCCCAGAGGTCCATTTCTGTTTTGTATAGATCTGCAGGGACCCCGTCCGGGCCCAGTGCTTTGCCTCCCTTACTGTTTGTTAGGCCCTCATATACCTCATCTAAACTTATTGATAGTGGTTAAGTGTGCCAAATGGAAGCATTACAAATATTTAAATCTAAATTAGATCTATCTGGGTTAAAAATCTTCGTAAAATGTTCAATCCATGCGTTACATTCTACATAAGAAGTTATTTCAGGCACGTTATCATTCTTTAGGAAAGGACTATTTATAGTCTCCCAATAAAGTTTACTATTATTTGTGTCTGCCGCTAGATTAAGGTTAAGCCAGGCCTCATCTTGCAAAACTCTTTTCCTGTTAAAAATAGCTATTTTATAATCAGTTCGTAACATCTTAATAGTTACATTATTACGGGGTTTGGTATTCAACGCTTGTTTTAATTCTTGTAAAGCCCGGGTACAATTTTTGTCAAACCAACCTGAGGTCGCTGCCCTTTTCCCACTGGTTCTTTTAGTGAAAAGGCTTTCTATGGTTTCATTTATCTTTACAAAGCTATCAAACAGGATGGTAGAATTGACTTTGTCCCTAAGGCAATTTTCTATCTCTATGCGACATTTCTTCACCACCTCCATATGCGTTTTTTGAGGGTCAATGCCGGCCCATTTGATCCTCATTCCATTTGGTCTGGTAGCTACCACATTAGTAATACAATTACTGTCAGTAGCTTGTTTATTTCCCCAGCACAATAATGATATGGATATGCTATTATGGTCGCCTAAGGGCTTTTCCATAACCCAAAGGTTGGAGTATTCAGTGCCACTAGAGAGCAAAATATGATCGATATTAGTATTTGCATTCCTTCCTGTAAAGGTAGGGCAATTAATATTGTCATTGTTCTTAGTGCAGCTCAACATATCCAGGTTGAATTTAGCCAATAATGTATTTAAAGCCATACCATATTTGCAGTGTGGAAAAATGTAAGTCATCACCGACCTCCCCATTGCCAATCTCCTTCCTATGGCCACATGAATTAATCCTGGCCAGTGGGCAGGGTTTGATGTTAAAGTCACCCGCCCAGAGGATAATGGCCTCTTTTCGAGACACTGCGAGAGCCTTATTAATTTTATTCTCTAATGGGTAAAGAATTTTCTCTCTGTTGACATCGAAAATATTATTGTAATAATGAATCCATATTAAATCTTTACCATTGCTAAATTTTAATTGTAATACCTGGCTATTTGTATCTACTGCGGAACAGCTTCTTTTTTTACAGGCAACTAGTTTGTTAGATATTAACAAAAGAAGACCACATTTTGCTCTGCCTGCTGCAGAATTAACCGCATTTAGCCAATGTGAGGTATAACCCTCTATAAAAATGGGTTCCTTACACCATGTCTCCTGGAGACAAATGATGTCATAACCTGCAGTAATAAAGTCCCTCCAGAATGGTGAATCCAACTTTATTTTGGGGCCTGCTATATTCCAGCTAACTATGCTGTAACCTGGTTCTGGGCCTAAATGAGCAATAACTGAATCTCCTTGGGGTAGGACAGGTTTGCCCACCAAAGGGGATGTAGGCACTTCTAAGTTTGTTTGTGTTAAGGCAGTTAGTGCCTTCTTTGGTTTGATGTAAAACTCGTCTTTATTCATAATATGGACCTATACAGTTCAGATACTGCTGTGTCTAGCTGTAGGTTGTTTACCAATGGCTTATTGCCTAATTCATCTAAGTCTTTCTGTTGTGACCATGTGGGAGATTTTGCTTGTATTATGCCCTTGAACGGTATGAGTCAATCGTTATTCTCTAAAGAATCAAATGGCTGGAATCTATTAAATGTTGGAATTGTGTAGCAGGAACGAGGCATGGATAGTGCTGTTGATCTACTGGTACTAGAATTATTACTGGTATGGTGTTTGGGGTCCAGTAAATGTCTATAGAAGTATCCCAAAGGGAGGAGAGTCATGTTAAACTCCCAGGCTGATGGAGGTGGGGCATTGGCAAGAGTGCTCTTTGCCCAGTGGGGTGATTGGAAATTTATAATTATACAATCCCCCTCGAACTTTTTCCCGAGGGGGCCCACCCAACCCACCCTTTGGGTTAATATGATCTGATTGGCTCCCACCTCTGGGAAACTACAGTTTTTAGATAGCCAATAGAGAGTTTGTTTTTAAGTATATCATGAGTTTCCTTTTGGCTCTTCCTTAATTTAGGGACATTTACAAGTACCGTAACATAAGCACCACATTCTGGCAGAAGATTGATAAAAGCTGGAATTTGTCTATCAGTTTCTTTAGTTAGATCTTTGCTATCTCTGCTGATTTGTTCTACAGGTAATGGTTTTTCTATACCTTGGGTACCCTGATCAACAGTTTGGGGGATATTCTTTCGCTGGTCTCCTGCTTTCTGGTTATTCTCTGGGGCTTTACTTATGTTTGGCACCGTAGCAGGGCTAAAGTTGGTTGCCACTATAGCTCGATTAATTTTATTATTTTTTCCTTTGTTTCCCTTATTCACCTCGGTAATTGGACCTACTTATTGATGAGGTCTCATGATTACTTTCTCCATTTTATTACTTAACTAGCAGTCCGTCCCGACCTTGTCCGGGTGCAACAGGCTTCCCCGACCCCCACCCTCCCCGACATTGTGCAGCAGCCCGGGCCCCTGCCCAGCCTGTCCCCCGCCTGCCCCGACCCCCACCTGCCCCGACCCCCGCCTGCCCCGACATGGGTCCCCTTACCTGAGCCGCCGCTCCTCCCGCCTGTCTGCTGCTCGCACCGCCGCTGACCTGTCCGCTTCTCCTCACGTCACCGCTCCTCCCCGCGCCATGTCCGCCGCTCCTCGTCGCGCTCCTGGACGTCGCCGCTCCTTGTCGCGCTCCTGACGTGAGCACGCAAGTCGCGGCCGGCGCTACTTCGGAGGCACTACTTTGATTTTTACTTTACATTTTTTAAATAACGTTTTTTTTTTATTTATATAGCCTATAACCATCTATACACCCTGACGATTCCAACGGTGTATCGGGTGTGTGGATTGGCGCTGTGGTTCCCGAGTTTACCCGCCTCAAAGGCTGAAAGTTCTTCCTTTATTGTAGTAGTATAGATTTGTGAACCTCCCTAGCCAAATTGTCCACCTTCTCGTTTAAGGGCCTAATCAATTCGAGCCTTTTATCGAAGATTGCGTCCAAACTATAATTACCAAGTGGTGTCTCTTGATTTAACTTAGCCCTTGTACGTGTGGTAACCATGTTCCCCGCTACATTAATTCTTTAATCCTTTTTCCCCTTTAAATTACCCTGTCCCGATGTTTTCTTGTTGCAACACTTTTGTTTGACCTGGGGGGAGGGTGAGGGACAAGGACTAATATCAGTAGTAGCAGACAGTCTGGGTGAATTGGAAATGCAGGAATTACTGGTGCCATTGTTTTGCGTATCCTCTAGCATTACCATGTCTGCATCAGCTTCACTAGTAGGGCTGGATATTCTACTTGTGTTGACCTGGTCAGCTATCAGGATGCTTGATACCATAGAAAGTCGCCATTCGGTGCGATCAATTTCTTCATTAAGTTACGGCCTTTACTAGATATGTATCGATGGTGTTGCGTGCATTTTCAAGTTGTGGTTTAGCGCGACGCCTTGCCATTGCCGTGTGTATGTCTAACAAAATTCACCCTCGAAAATACTCTGTATCGCAAACCAGCTATACTAACATTGGCATTGTTAACACAGAATTAAATCAATTTAACATAAAATATAAAGTTAATATATATCGGCGGGATCTAGTCATCGATGTCGATGGCAATGTTCCTGACCTTGTTAGAGGGGGGGGCCCAGCCCAGCCTCCTCCGGCCTCTGAAGGCCTTAGACGGTCCGCCCTGGTCCCGTGCTTCTCCCGGCGCCGCCCGCGCGCGTCCCGCGACGCGGAAGCTCAGCCTGCCTTTCAAGCGCCTCCGGGCGCGGAAGTGGGCGTGTGCGCCTGCCTGAGAGCGCAGGGGGTCCTGGTCCCTGTAGTCCCCCCTCTCAGCGGCCGCGCCGATGTCAGGAGCGGCGGCAGCAGAGGAGACCAACAGGTGATCCTGCCGTGTTACAGGAAGAGACTGTGGCAGAGTTCAATGCCCCCACGGTGTAGCCTTTGGTCTGGTAGGCCTTCTTACGTGCAACAAATGCCCCCGCAAAACTCGGTGTTGCCTTGAATGGAGCCCCGCTCCACAGAAGCTGCGCTTGCCTTTCAAGCGCCTCTGGGCGCGGAAGTGGGCGTGTGCGCCTGCGAGAGAGCGCATGGGGTCCTGGTCCCTGTAGTCCCCCCCCTCTCAGCGGCCGCGCAGATGTCCGGAGCGGCGGCGGCGGGGGAGACCAACAGGTGATGTTGCCGTGTTACAGGAAGAGACTGTGGCAGAGTTCAATGCCCCCACAGTGTAGCCTTTGGTCCGGTAGGCCTTCTTACGTGCAACAAATGCCCCCGCAAAACTCAGTGTTGCTTTGAATGGAGCTCCGCTCCACCGAAGCTTAGCCTGCCATTCAAGCGCCTCCGGGCGCTGAAGCGGGCGTGTGTGCCTGCATGAGAGCGCAGGGGTCCTGGTCCCTGTAGTCCCCCCCTCTCAGCGGCCGCGCAGATGTCAGGAGCGGCGGCGGCGGGGGAGACCAACAGGTGATGCTGCTGTGTTACAGGAAGAGACTGTGGCAGAGTTAAATGCCCCCACGGTGAAGCCTTTGGTCCGGTAGGCCTTCTTACGTGCAACAAATGCCCCCGCAAAACTCGGTGTTGCTTTGAATGGAGCCCCGCTCCACCGAAGCTCAGCCTGCCTTTCAAGCGCCTCCGGGCGCGGAAGTGGGCGTGTTCGCACAGGGGGTCCTGGTCGCTGTAGTCCCCCCCTCTCAGCGGCCGCGCAGATGTCCAGAGCGGCGGCGGCGGGGGAACCAACATGTGATGCTGCCGTGTTACAGGAAGAGACTGTGGCAGAGTTCAATGCCCCCACGGTGTAGCCTTTGGTCCGGTAGGCCTTCATACGTGCAACAAATGCCCATGCAAAACTCACTGTTGCTTTCATTTCATGGACTGTACCGGATGATAACATGTCGGGATTCCGGTTAAGAAAACATTATTACGATACAAAGGGGGTTGGGAGCTTTTGAAGTTCCGAACTCTGTAAAGAAGGGTTGTAGTTAAAAATGAACCTGAAAACAGATCAAGGGTGAAGACCTGGTTATCAGGGGAGGAGCCGTATTCAACACACGAGCCCGCCAGAAGGCGTTTTAAGAGGCGACCTACAATTGTTAATGCGCAGGCGGACATAATCAGCCTTAAAGATTTAGCAAAACTTAACAATGGAGCTCTTTATATATTAACCATCATAGACATGTTGACCAAGTATGCTTTTGCAGAACCTCTACGCGATAAAAGTGGTGCTTGTGTCACAGCTGCTTTTAAAGCCATCTTCGAGAAGGGGGGAATCCCTCAAAAACTACAAACAGACGCGGGGAAAGAATTCTTAAACAAGGTGTTTCAGAAATTATTAAAGCAGCATGAGGTTCAGCATTTTGTAACACACACGGAAGTAAAAGCAGCAGTTGTAGAATGGTTTAACAGAACTTTAAAGTCTAAGATGTGGAGATTTTTTACGGCCTACAACACCTACAGATACGTGGGTGCTCTACAGACTTTAAATAGATTTTTGTAATGCCAGTTATCACTGAACCATCAAAACAGCACCCATAGAGGTAACACCTGGTAATTCATTAAGGGTCTGGAGAACGGTGTACGGATGTCATTTCACTACAAGGGTGAAGATACCTCTTTTTAAAAAAAGGTGATTATGTAAGGATTTCAAAGTTGAAAGGGATCTTTTCGAAGGGGTACCAACAGACTTTTAGCGAAGACATCTCTATAGTGGAAAGTGTGGAGCTTAAAGAGGGGTTGTATATTTACAGGTTAAAGGACTACAATGGGGAAGCAGTGCCTAGAGTCTTTTACAAGGAAGAGACACAAATGGTACCCGCCGATCCACACAGGGTGTATAGGGTTGAAAAGGTTCTGAAAAGGAAAAGTAGCGAAGCTGACAGCCAGGCATATGTCAAATGGCGGGGCTGGCCGGGAAAGTTTAACAGTTGGGTGTTGACCAGCTCCCTGAAGGGTGTGAGAGTTTTTGGCCTGCCTAAAGCTGTTGATAAGCTGTAGACATCTCCCTTTTTGTATCTCCCTGCCATCCAGCGCCTTCAAGAATATGTTCCCCGACAACCAGATTTATAATTACACAGTGAAATTGGCTAAACCTGTGGACCTCAATGGGGATTGGGAGGTAGTCCTAACAGAAATCCAATACGCGAGAACCTGGAATACCTTTGCACCAATCGATACCAAATTTAACATAAAGCGTGAACATAACCCGTTGAGCATAGACACAGGCTTACCATACGGCTACTACGCAACCATTGTCGCTGGCGACATCAACAAATCCATTTCCATCATTGAAACATATACGAATATTCACCTGGTGCTAGATACCGTCGAAGGAAGGACTTTCTTAAAGCTCCAAATCGTAATGCCGTGTTTAACTGCTCTGTTAAATTAAGATGGGTTTTAGGCACTGTGCAACATACAAGAAGTCCGGTCGAACCGGATCACATGTGCCTTGATATTAATGGGGGGTTCTACACGCTCTATGTATATAGCAATATTGTAGAGGCACAGAGGATCGGCGATAGTTATTCACCATTGTTAAGATGGGTCCATGTGCAGGGTGAAAATAACATGATGGTCAATATACAATTTAACAAGGCTGACTACGTAGTAGTTTCTAAAAACCATTTTGACGCTATTTCAATGATGATCTTTGACGATCAGTCTGAGCTGGTGGCCTTTAAATATGGGAAAGTTATTGTTAAGCTCATTTAAGACCGAGACGCGACAGGGACTATTAAGAAGACATCCTGATGGTTGTGAAAACATACAGTGACTTGTCTATTTATAGGCACTATTACAGAAATGAGGCCGGATATGAAGGCCCACTGTACTTTCAAGGGTCCCTCATATTGTACTGTGCCAGCCTGGGTGGTTTCTCCTGTAGTCGATTTAGAAAAGCTATGCCATTCTTGAGAAGAGGTTATGAAATTGCAAAGCCCCATCTTAACGCCGCGCCTATGAACTTAGCCCATGATGTAATTGGGTCTATTACGTCGGCTGTTGCAGAGCACATGAACAAGCAGCCGTAAGAAGGTGCAGGGCTAAAATACAGACCGCGCACAAGTGTTAAAAGGAAGCAACAATCTGAGACGTAGGGGGGCACCGGTCCCCTATGAAAAAAGTTCTTCAAAAATGTAGCAATTAAATGTAGCAATTAAATCCAGAATATGAAATAGGTATGATTTATTAAAGATTAATTTCAAATCAAGTTGATGATACAAAATATGTAGGTCCAATTGCAATCCAATTTAAACCTCACCAGGAGCAGATGGACTCCTGCTCAGCCTCAGATGTAACTGACTCTCAATCCAAGCATACACAATCAGAACCCTATGTAACATCATAGATGCATGCTGAGCAAGTTATAACAAACACTAAAATAGGACAGAGAAAGAGGAAAACAGAATATAACACAAAGGCATTCACAAAAAAAAAACCCTAAGATGCAAGGGAGCTTCCAAGAAGAAGAGAAATGCCTCTAAAGTAAATATTTTTAAAAACTATCACAGACTAGAGCCTGGCCTTCATACATTGTGATTCGGGTGAATACACCAAATCAGAATTAAACTTGTTTACTCTAAAACCCACGCAGACCAGCATCAAAAACAACTTTTTCATGGAGGTATTACCTTCAGCTGCTTTGAGGCCGCTGGCTCCTATAAAGTTTTTGTGTCAGGGTCCACGGATATGTATTTGGATCTCGACAACACTATGCTGCATCTTGTATGTAAAATCGTAAATGCGGATGGTTCCAGCATAGCAGCAGACGCTAAAGTGGCGATGATCACTTACCCCCTAGCAACCATGTTTGATCAAGTGGACATTACCCTGGGCGATTGGCCCATCACACAGAGCGATAACATGTACACCTACAGAGCCTACCTGGAAAATATTCTAAATTACAGCAGCAACGCCCTTGACACGCACCTTTCAGCGGGGCACTTCTACAAGGATACGTACGCACAGTTTAAAGACGAGGTGCTGGATTATGAGAATCAAGGCTCTGTAGAGCAAGTTTGTCCTCTTGGAGTGCATACATTCAGACCTCTTCTTCCAAGATAAACTGCTAGTCAATGGTATTATCTTAAGATCAAGCTTATCAGCAAAATGACTCATTCTGTCTCATCAACAGAGATGCGGAACAGTATAAACTGGACATACTGTCCGTGAGCTTGTTTGTATACAGTGAAAGTGTCCCCTTGTGGAAATCGCAGAAATTACCGTTAGCATAAGCTGAAGCCATTTTGTTTGTGGCATCCATTTTAGTTAGCCATGTGCTTCTTCCATCTTTACTGTTGCCTGCTTTTCTATTTCACTTGAGTCATCAACTATAGTTAACTCTTTCAGTACTGAGCCAGAGTACTGTGCATGCTCAGAAAGGCCTGTAGCTGCTAGAATGCACCTGTCTTAAAATGTAACTGTCAGGCTGTTTTAACTGATGTAAGCAGAAATGTCTCCCCTCCCACTTTGCTGACCAAGACATATTTGTATGCCCATGTTAGTCAATAACTATTCCTGTATGTGCCAATACTTCCCCTTTGAGTCTCCATGCTGACTATGCAACAAATGAGTATTTGGATTTGCTTGGCCAAGATTCTGGTTTGATTTTGCTTGTATATTGCAATATACAAAGGCAGGTAATGAGGAGATGTTGTCTCTAATTTTGATATATTTGGGATAGGTACTATATTTGGGATAAGTACTACTTTAGTTATAATATTAGATTCTGTTATATTTTTTGCATGCCTGCTCCTAGCACACTTCGTAGAAAGTGTTGCTGTCTTGGAGGTACCAATATGGATCTAGAAAGTACTCGGCTGGCTCCCCTAGAGGGGACACTTAATAGGTTTATGTATATTAAATACGGTATTTCTTCCATAATGTATAGTACACTGTGGAACGAATATACGGAAAAAAGGCCTTATTATATTTGTAACATGGAACAGTCTTTGGGCTGTTTACTTGTCTTGGTACAGTCTCTGGACTGCTTTTCAGAGCTCTTTTGTTTGTAAATATGATTTACAATTGGTTTGGTTTGAGTACAGTCTGTGGGCTGCCTCTTGTTTTTGTCCTAGTGTTGATTTGTGGGTTGATTGTGTGTTTGAGTGTCTATGAGGTTTGTGGACTAACACCGGTGGTGATACTTGTGAAGTACTTGCTTGAGTGAGTAGTGACTGTGCTCTTTGTGTAAGAATGGCCTACCTCAGCAATCTGTGTTGTGTGTTATGAGTGTGTGGCCCCCTTCTTGAAAATGTCTGGAATTAGCTCAATTTGGTTTGTTGTCGTCATATGTTCTGCAGATGCCACTGGAAGAATTACACTTTAAAATTCAAAGGATGAATTATATAACATATGCTAAGTAGCTGCACACTACTATTAAAAGTAAAGCAGTAAAACAGTATAGATTTGTGAATATTGCCACAATGGTAAAAATTAATTAGAATTAAAACTCAATTGGAAAAAGTAGGCGTCACAGAGAAAAACGAATTTGTGTGTTTTACACAACTAGGACTCAATACAAAATGTTACAGCATTATCCTTAGATGCATTATAATAAATATTAAAAGGCATTCACATTGTATGTGAAATTGGTTGCAGCTAAAATAAAAGCGTTCTTTTACCACACTGCCAGCGATAGATTAAGACTGGCTCGGAATGCCTGTTTTTGATCTAAGCCTCACTCTCAGCACCAGAAAGAGAGCTTTTAACAGCTGCTCAAGTTGTCTGTCCGCAGGACGCTGTCTGTCAGAGCGGAGGTCATAAAACACAGCTGACACAGTGGCAAGTGGGTTTTAAAGCATGTGCATTAAAGACTACTAATTTAGAAAGTTAAAAATACAGCTTCATTATTATGAATAAAAGAGAAAGGGTAAAAGTAAGGATTTTCTTTCTATTTGCTTTCCTAAAAAAGCACATCTGTGGTTCTGATGGTAAATAATTACTGTTTTTTAAAAGATAAAGTGAAACAAATTTTCTGTGTTTCAGTAACGCTTCTGTGTTTAATTTCAAAGGCAGTTTTATGAATAAATGCATTTAAAGACCGAAGGTAAGGAATAGGGCTTGCTTTTCATATGTAGAAAAAACAAAAGTGTTAGCGATAATTATTAAAAAAAAACATGACTGCATGAAGAAAATTATTAAAAATCATTGCACTAAAATCGTTTTTGCATTATCATGATCTTTATAATGTTTAATAACACTACTGAGAAAATTAAATAATATTTAGCAATGTAGAAAATTACCCTGTGCAAAGTATGCATTCAGAATTCAATGTGCACATTAAGATTTCTATCTCCAACTGGTTAAAATATGTTGTGCACTAAATTAAAAAGGGTCAATATTAGTTTATCTAACAACGCCGATATTACTGTCTCTTATTGACAAACTTAAAATGTAGTATGGTCTAATAGCTGCAGTGTCAAATTCAAAGGCTATTAAAAGTCATGTAAAGCGTAGCTGTACAGACATGTGAATTACATTGCGCGCCTTAATGCACGATCGTTCTTTTAAAAAAATATCTTTTTTTATTGCTGCATGATGTCATAATTGCATGTATTAAAATTCATCATTCAATATCAGTTTGGCACTTACACAAGAGAAAAGTAAAAGCAAAAGAGAAGTATATTGCAAATAAAGATCATCATGCATAATTTTGTTGATTAATCCCCACCCATTACCCCCTCCCCTCACACCCACCCAGCAGAAGTTGTGCACCGTCCCTTATCTTTGATTTAAAGATAGATTACATAAAGAAAAAAAAAGAAAGAAGAATGGTGGAGTCTTCCCACTATCTGAATCCTATCTTTCAAGCATTTAGTCATTGGTTCCCAAATCTTTAGACCTTTTGACCGGACCCTTATTCCTCCTTTTTCATAAATAGCTTTCTCAAAATTATAGTTAGCCGTCAAATGAGACAGCCATTGGGGAAAACCTGGGGGAGTTGGATCTAGCCAGGCAGAAGCCAGGCTTAGTCGCAGTATAACATCATATTGGGACAACTTTCTGCCCCCAACCACTTGCACAGCCAATTGCATTTGCAAAGTTTTTTTCACCATTTTCTTGTTTTCAGACTTTTACATGTCATTTTTCACTCCATTAATGATCCAAACTTTCGCTTGCGATAATTCATATCGCAGTGGTTAGGGGCAGAAAGTTGTCCCAATATGTTGTTGTTTAGTTTTACACATGCTGTTTGGGCTGGGCACATCGCCATTTAGCACGCACCGTGAAAATTTGAAGTGAAAACATTTTTGGGGGATGAACTTATTGTGAGTAAATAGAAAGGTGTGCAACCCGTACAAATATGATGTTTATAGTCGCAGTATAGCCATACCTATAAACACCAATTTTTCTCCTGGCTTCCCTTGTAGATCCGGATCTACCCCATGTCCAATCAAAGATGGAGAGAGAAAAAGATCAGTCCCAAGCACCTCCTTAAAAAAAATTTAACTCTCTTGTTTTAAATTCTTTAGAGCATTACAGGTAGCGAACATATGGTTTAAACCCGCCATATATAATGAACATCTGGGGCATAGAGTCCCTCTCCTTGTCCCCCATTTTGCAATCTTCTTTGGGGTATAATAAAGTGAAAAGCAAGATTTATAATACTAGGCCTGGAGTCGGGCCGGAATTGTTTATTTATTTTTGAGTTTTATAGAGCGCGAACTTGACCCGTTAGGGTATCAGAGCGCTTTACAGGAATCAGCAGCAGTATACAAACCCTTGGCGAGGGGGGCTGGGAACAGAGGGAAAGAAAAAGGGGACAAAGTAACAGTTACATTTACACTTTGCAGGGAAAACAAGGGTTCAAAGTCAGTGGTAGGAAGCCCAGAGAAGACGGGAGGATAGTGCCTGTGCACTCCCGGGGATGCAAAGCAAGGAGATGGGGCAAGATCTCATCTCTGGGTGAGATAACAGGCAGAGTTAAGGCGAGGAATTTGCCCATTAGGAAGGTTTTGGCATCTTTTTTTGAAGCAAGCCAGTGACTGGATTCTTCTGATGTTGGGCGGGAGTGAGTTCCATAATCTTGGTGCGGCTCCAGAGAAGGCCCCGGTTGTATGTTTTCTTTTTATTAAAACATGCAGGTTGGAGCAGGAGGCACTGGAAGACCATGAGTTTCGGGTCCCTCTGGATGGCACAAGTTTCCGTGCAAGATAAGCAGTGGAGTTTGTGTATAATGCCTTCTGCGTGATACATGCCATTTTGAGTTTGATTTTGACCTGTAGGGCAAGCCAGTTCAGCTTTTTCAAATGTGGTGAGATATGATCGAACTTCCTTGAGCCTGTTAGAAGCCTGGCGGCCGCGTTGAGCCAGACTTTTAAAGGTGCCAGCGAGATCTTGGGTAAACCCGAGAGGGTAGAGCAGCCATAATCCAGTCTTGAGATGACTAATGCCTGAACAGCCATTATCAAATCTGGAGTGTCAAGGAAGGGTTTCGGTTTCCTTAGATAGCTCAGGTGGAATCTGACTGATTTAGCCATTGAGTTGATGTGGTCCTGCATGTTCAAGTTGCTGTCCAGGGTTATTCCGAGGGATTTGGCTGAGTCAACAATGGTTGGAGGGCAGTTTAAGGCTGTGATGGCCTTAAAAGGAAACCTCTTCTTTTTCGAGAGTTAGTGTCACTTTTTACAGCTACATATACGATAGCTAGATCCTAACACCTGTAGTCCTCCACAATGTCAGGTCAACACCTAAAACCGGAAGGTACAAACTCATACTCGATAATTTACCCTCCCACTATTTCTAAAATGCCTCCAAAACCTTCAAACACAACCTTCTCAGATCTAACCCTGAAACACTGATACTTGACCCTTCCTTTAACCAAAAAAATGGCACGTTTATAAACTACTTCATATTCTTTTCTACGAAAACGGCCAGATGGAGAGACGCAATAAATAACCTACTGAAAATTCAAGAAACAAAAAACATTCCCTATAGAACGAAGTTGGTCATTGCCCAGTCTAGGAAATGTAGGGCTACTCTAAATATTACGTGTTATAAAAATGGCACGTTTCTCATCCAAGCTGCCAATAAAGATCTGGAACGATTTGACGAAATGTTCTTAACACTAAAAACCTACGTCCTCAGCAGCACCACTCTAAAAAGAATCCAGCCTAACACCAAGCCCCAAGCTAGCACTGTGCCACCTGTGAACATACCGACTATGGCTACAGTTGAAATCGACAGAGAGATGGAATCTAATCACCCAATCCAAACTACAGCGACAGTCTGCTACAATTCTAGTGATGAAACTCAAACTCCTCTTCAGGAAAACAGTAACTCACAGGTTAATACCAATGGTAGTGCCCTTGCGCTTGTCAGCAGAAACACCAATATGGATGAAAATCAAGTGTTACTGCAGGCAATCAGCAATTCACAGTCTAATGCTAATGGTAACGCCCTTACGTCGATCAGCAGTAACACCAATACCGAACCGCAATTAGTTAGTCAGAATGACAACTTCTTGAATGTTAAGGACTCTGAAGCTGACATGGCGATAGAATCACAACAGACTGATCTCGCTGTGACGCTTAAAATCTTCCCACCCAATGTAGTACATCGTCTCTGTCTTGATGCCAATCGAGAAGTAGACAGGGACAATAACTCTCAACTAGAAACAATGCCCCGACTCTTGAATTGAACTCCCAGCCTATCTCGTACACTGATACCGACCCACCAGTGGGAACAATCAACAAGATGGAAACCTCTCAGGTGGACAAGTTCAAGCCAGCGAGAATGGAGCACTGGGGAACCTCAAAGGGAAGCGAGGAACTATCCCTATACTTAATAGAATATGCTCAGATCCCACGGGGATAACCAAAGTAAAACTCCCTAAAGAGACACTCTGCCCTCAACCAACTAGAACCCCTGATAGTTTAGATTCGGTTAGGATCAGAATCCATCAATCCAATAATGATCTTTTAAACTTCAACGCGCAATCTTGTAAAACTTACAAAGCCATGCTCGCAGCCATTAAGGATATGAAAAATCTGCTGTGCTTATCTGAAAAATGGCTGGCAAAAATTGAGGTTTTTCAATCTCCCCCCCCCCCCCCCCTGAAATGCATGTTAAACATAGCTCCACCCCATTGGCATTATCGAATAGAATTTACCGTCCTCACACGCAACTCAACTATCTGTCTGATAGTGATTTATTATCTATTGTGTCCACATATGAACCATGGCCTATCACTAAAACTCAGCTAGGAGACGACGTCAATATTCAAACTATGGTTACGAAAGCCTGTAGAAACTCTCTGGTTAATACCAGAGGGATCAACACCAACAATCTTAGGAAAGTGGCATAAACGCCCGTAGAATCTCTGCCACCCTTGAGCATTGAACAGAAGCATTTTAGCTGTGCTCTACTCAACTGTCAATCGGCAAATAAACGTGCAGCAGACATAGCCGACCTCATTCTTAAGCATAAAGTTGACTTAATCATTTTAACGGAAACATGGCTTTCTGACTAGTCGACGCCCTGCCTAGACCTACTTGTCCCCCCGAACTACCAGATACTGAGACAGGACAGAATTATCAGAAAGGGTGGTGGCATTGCTTGTATACATAATTCTGACATTTCCATCACAAAACTACAGGCTGAGCCTTAGAATCTTGTGAATATCTAGGCATGTCCTTTAGAGCAGCAAATAACCAGAACTGTAAACTCCATGCATTATACCACCCCCCGGGTACTAAGACCAAATTCATAGACCAACTGATAGAAATCATTACCACTAACTTTAATCTGCAGACGAGCGATATATTCTTAGGAGACTTCAACATGCATTGGGAAGATGAAGATGACAATCAAATCACCCAGTTAAAATCCTTCCTGGATAGCCAATCCTTAGTCCAAGGATATCACCTCCCCACCCACAATAAAGGATCTATACTTGATTGGATCTTAGCTAAAGACAAATCTATTGAGAACATTGTAATCACACCTGGTCGGATCACCACATAATTACCTTCGAAATTCCCTTCAGAAAATCTAAATCATCCACACAAGCCATCAAACACAAAAAGTGGACAAGGGACACTAGAGGAATTAATATGGAAATCTTAGCGGCTCGCTGCAATATTGATCTGCAGCCATACATGAGCATGGTTGACGTCAACAACCTCACTATACATTACAACAAAAAAATGTCCAGCATCATAGATGACATAGCCCCTTTAAAACTGAAAAGGTTCTCAGTCAAAGACAAAAATCCATGGTTCAATGGTGCCCTAAATGAAGAAAGATGGTCACTGAGATTAGCGGAACGTAAATGGCGTCAACACCCCTCCTCTCCACATCTAACCTTACTGAGACAATCCAGGAAAGCGTATAATAAAAGCATTATTAAATCAAAAAAAGAATTCTTCAGAAAAGAACTGGATAACGCAGTAAATAGACCAAGGAAACTCTTCGATCTACTTAAAGATCAATCAAACAAGGCGGCCAAAATGGCTCCAGTCATTTCCAAAACTAACTTAAACAGCGAAGACTTCTCGATCTTCTTTACAGACAAAGCCAACTCTTTGGAGAGGGAACTTTAAAAAGGCTGCGGATGACATGGAAATGGAGAAGGGCCAGGGAGATAAGGTGCTGGATGATCTAGAATCAGCTGAACTCAAAAACAATGCCAGATGGTCAGATTTTACACAGGTTAGTGAATTGGACATTTCAAAGATCATGGCGACCTCGAAACCTAACAATCATTACAACGATCCCCTACCGGCGAAATGCTGGTCCTCCATAATTCACCTGCTAATCCCGGCTTGGGCTGAGATCATTAATGCCTCGTTGTCACAAGGTCAAATACCGGCCTGCTTAAAAACAGGACAAGTCATCCCGCTACTAAAAAAAAGTCTGAGAACCCCTTAGATGTGAACAATTTTAGACCGGTAACCAATATTCCCATGTTGGCCAAAATTATGGAAAAATGTGTCCAACAACAATTGAGCCTACACATCTCTGACTTCAAGCTTCTAATCAATTGCCAATCCGGTTTCCGTCCAAAACCACAGTACAGAAACTGCGATTCTGCACATAGTAGATGACGCTTTACTGGCTCTTGATCATAATGAAACATGCCTACTAATCTTACTGGACTTGTCATCAGCTTTCGACACGGTGCACCATGCCTATATACTCGATCGACTGAAAAACAGGATGGGATTTGAGGGTACAGTGCTATCCTGGTTCAGCTCCTTTCTGGAGAATAGATCACAAAAATTCACTGTCAACCAGACCTATAAAGAGCAACTGACAATACTATAGGAGTTCCACAAGGTTCAACGCTATCTCCATCACTCTTTAATCTATACGTAGAACCTCTTACGGAAATACTTTGACAAGCTAACATTGCATTCCATATGTATGCTGATGACACTCAGCTATACATTAAGATTGCCTCGACTGATGATATAAAGACAATGAACCTAGCTCTAACAAGAACACTTCAATGGCTAACCAAGAACCACCTAAAACTAAATGCTCAAAAAACTGAATTCCTCCTGATTACCCCTAAAAAAAGCAAAACATCGATGGCAGGATGGTCCAACCTCGTCACTGCTCTAAAGTGCACTCCGAAGATTGTGGAGTCAACTAAATCTCGGGGTATCATTCTGGACAAAAACCTTAATATGTCTGCACATATCAACACAATGGCAAAAAACGCCGGATTGCACTTGAGTTACTTACGAAAACTAAAACCTTTTTTATATAAAGCAGACCTCAAGACAGCAGTTCAATCATTGGTCATCTCAAGGATTGAATATGGTTGCACAACCTTAGCTGGACTCCCTAAGATCTCAACAGCCCCGTTGAAAGCATGTCTTAATGCAGCCACAAGACTCGTAATGGGATCCCAAAAAGTCGACCATATCTCCCCCCACTTGAAAGCTCTCAACTGGCTTCCTTTCGAAGCACGAATTCAGTTCAAACTGGCATGCATCACCCACAAAGCAATACACAACAATACTCCAGTCTACCTCCCTAGAAACTTACGCTGTCGGGAGGGTCACGTTCCTCCAGGAGCTAGACTGATCTACTACTGAAACCTGTGCGCTTCTATAAGAAAAGAACATATGACCGAGCATTCTCAGGGAATTTGGAACGCCCTCCCCCCGACTTGAGAAGAATTCCAACCATCGCAAAATTAAAAAAAGAATCAAAATCGTTTTATATGAGGAAATTTCTCCCTTAATTCCTTAAAACTGTTCTTTATTTATTTCATCCTGCATGGCGGGCACAATTTTCATACTACCAGCTTCACTGTACAATGTTGGTCTTTTATACCCGTTGTTATCTCATTGTTTTTAAAAAAAATGTCTAAGACTTTATGGTAATCTATCACTGAACTTGTTAGCCCTTTGGAATTGCAATTACTGCAAACACCTATGTCTAGTAATATGTAAAGTTAGGATTGTTGTTTAAATGCTATTGTAAAGCGCTCTGACACCCTTTGCTGGGTCATGTTCGCGCTATAGAAAACACAAAAAATAAAATGAAAATAAATAAATAAAAATAAGCTCAGGGTTGGTTTTTGGATGGGAATATATCCGAAGAAATTCTGTCTTCTTTCCGCTGAGTTTGAGTTGGTTGGACGAGAGCCATTGGACCGTCAGTTTCAAGGCTTCATTCATGGAGAGAATCTCCTCGATAGAGGAGATCTTGATGTAAATCTGGGTGTTGTCTGTGTACATGTGGTACGAGATGTTTGCGGAGAGTAGTACTTTGGCAAGTGGTTCTAGGTAAAGGTTGATGAGGGTGGGGGACAGGGTTGAACCTTGAGGGACTCCAACAGTGACCGGGGAAGGGGCAGACAAATTGCCATTAATCAGGAATCTCTGCGATCGGTTGTGTAGGAAGGACTTAAACCATTCCAGGTCAGAGCCACCAGTTCTCATCCTGAGTCTGAGGTGTTCGAGAAGTTTCTCATGGTAGACCGTGTCGAAGGCTGAGGACAGATCCAAGAGGATTAGGAGACAAGTTTTGTCTTGGTCCAGGGCTTGGAGGGCGTCATCCACAATGTGGAGAATGGTGGTTTCCGTGCTGTGTCCGGGCCTGAATCCGGATCTAGAAGGTGGAAGTTGGTGATGTGTTGGCTCAACAGCTGTTGCGCACACTTCTCTAGAACTTTAGCTAAGAGTGGGATGCTGGAGATGGGTCTAAAGTTGTCAGGGGATGCAGGATCCAGCAACGTTTTTTTTAGGATGGGGAGGACTTGGCCGGCTTTCAGCGAGTCGGGTACGGATCACTGTAGAAGGGAGGCATATATTATTGCAGTCCAGCTAGGAATGATAGACAGGGCGGCGGCAGCTAGGCAATTAGCAGGGAGTGGGTCATTGAAGTGGTTATTCGGGTTTAAGGTGGAAAGGATTTCTGAGACGGCGTGTTCGTTATAGCTTTTGAAGTCAGTTCATTGTGCTTGGTTCTTGGGAGAAGCCTGTGGAGGCAGCGCAGAGGGGGGAGGCAGATCTGAGGGGGTTGAGAGTGAATGGTGGATCTGAGTTTGATTCCTAAGGCTGTGATTTTGTTAGAGAAAAGGGAGGAGAGCTACTCAGAGGATATTAGTGATTTGAGAGTTTCTTTCGATGTTTTGGCCAGCTTGTTTGATTGGTGTTTGACTGGTACAAATAGCTTGCAGGGTCTGTTCTTGGCGATCCCCAGTTCAGATCTGAACAATTTTTTTTTTTTAATTGAGGATGTTTTTGTTGTAGGTATTTCTGGCCTGGCGGAGAAGTTTTAGATGTTCGGCGGAGGGTTGCTGTCTCCAGATTCTTTCTGACTGCCAAAGTGATCTACTCTCACTGTTAAGGGACCCATTGAACCAGGGGTTTCTGTCTTTGGTTTGGATTCTTTTTAGTTCCAGCGGAGCAAGGTCATCAAGAATATTAGTTATAGTTACAGAGTAATGATCTTTAAGGTCACAGACCAATGTGATGTGGGGGGGGGGCAGGTCAGACTTGCAACGAGCTATCAGTTTGCAGGGATCCAAGTTCTTGGTGTCTCTAACCCAGTGTTTGGAAATCACCTGTTGCGGTGCTCTGGTCGTCTGGGTGTCGGGTAGTAAGAAGTTGATAAAGTGGTGGTCGGACCAGTCACAAGGGTCTATATCGATAAGTTTGACTATTGGTTCCTTAGCTATGATCCAGTCCAAGGTGGCGCCCTTTGAGTGTGTGGGGAGTGAGCAGACGTGGGTTAGGGCCTGTGTGGCTGGGAAATCTTTGATGTTATAATGAACAAGGGTCCTTAGCTTATTTTAGAATCCAAAAAACAATACTGTATAGAAACACAATGGAAAGCTATACGTGATAAAGTTTCCAAACCCAGCCGGGAAAGGAGTTTATTTTATCAAGAAACAATGTTCAATCCTACAATACAAACGTAATAACAAGACACAAGCCTGTGCCGTACAAAAAAGAGGGAAAAGAAAAATAGAATAAAGGTAAAAGCGGTGTCTGTCAGGCAAAGAAAGAGAGCAAGGACAGGGCACTGTAAATAGGTAAAAGATCAATAACAGTATCGCCTGGAGTGGAGTATACACAATCTTATTTGTCAATATTGTAAATGTAAATCCACTCATGGGTGTCGACGTTTCGATCCCTATTGCTCAAATAGATACATGGGATCATCATCAGGACAATTGTAATGAACAAGGCATGCCTGATTGTAAGAAAGCCTGTTTAGGAGAAACGAAGAGAAAAAGAGATATTTCAAACACTTAAGAGTAGTTTGCAGATGTATGCCAACTATGTAACGAATTCGCAGTGTGTGACCAAGTGCACAGTGTTTGTGACCTAATCAAGCACATAATAACAACATTTTCATACTTCTCGGAATCGCAGTGACGTGCGTGAAAGGCTGCGACGACCAGTTGTGCCGTGATAGTGATCAATTCAGTTTGTAGTATACTGGGGAACAGGGATTTCCATCGTGAGGTGACGGTGCAGGTTCAGTAGTTGCGTGGCTAGGGGTAAATAGGTGATAGGGGATAGCCCTGTGGATTATGAGTCACAATAAGTGTAATCCTACCTCAATGGATCTATGCATGAAGCCTCACATGGGAGGTGTGCTTCACTTCAAGGCTTTTGGCCGAAGAGATCGTGCTGAAATGGGAGTAAAATTAAAACACCAGGTTACGAATTCCCTGGTTCACACTTTCAGCGAACCGTGATGTAAAAATAACCACATACCACGTAGTAAAATGTCGTGGAAGTCTTTTTGGGGGTCCAGACGAATTGTTCATTAGAGAATTCGTATTTCGTTTCCAACTGCATACGATGGCAGCGCTGAAAACAGAGCGGGAATTCTATATCAAGGTGCAAGGGGGCTACAAAACAGGGTGGAAGTTTATGGAAGAACCTTCCTTACCTTACTTAGCTCATCAGGGGAGCAGGATAAAGAGTTTGCGTGCAGGCAACGGTGGCCATACACGGGGGTTGCCAACAATGTGGCCTTCAGACGCTGTAATAGCAAGGGGTATATATCAGCACATAGACTAAGAGCGGGCCATAACCAGACAGTGTTAAAATTACGCAGTTACTTACAAAGTCAAGGTAAAGACTCGTCTCTCCCGTGGCTTCTCGGGCAGTGCCGGTTGTAAGTCAGCGGACTGAGAGTGCGCGCGGGGTTGTCTGCAGCCACGCTGGTCACGTGACCTTCATTGCGGGTGCCATTAAAGAACGGCGAGTTGTCTTGATGGGGGCCATCTTGGAGTGGGTGGCTGTGCGGGCTAATGCTACCAGTGTGAGGGAGTGCACGGACAATTAGGTAGTGATGGTGACAATGTGACATTTAAAAACGGTGGTACGTATTCAATAAAATAAACCACATAACGTTTTGCCCCCAGGAGGCCAGATTTCTTGTCTTTTAGCCAGTTATGCATTCCATCATGGAGTATTTATCTGGGAACACAACCATTTCCGAGAAAGGCTCATTCCGTTACTGTTTCATGATATAGTCTCATTGGTCATAGGTTCAATCACAGTAGCGTGGTCCAGTCCTCACTTCGATTGAGCCCTGTGTGAATGGTATTAAATTGAATGATGTATTTCAATTCCTCACGGTTTAGTAACTGCTGTAGGTTGCCACCTCTTTGTGGTAGTTTGATGGATTTCAGGACGGTCCATTGGAGGTCATCCGCTGTATGGTTCATGCTGGCATAATGTTCAACCAAAGGGGCGTTAGGAGTGCCGCACCTTATGCGACTCCGATGTTGACTTATTCTGGTCCTTATTTTTTGTGTAGTTTGTCCAACATACATCAGAGGGCAAGGACATAGAATTGCATAAATCACATTGTGACTGTTACAGTTTGTGAAATCTCTCATATCAATTGTGATGTTATTGTGACTAAACGTGCGCCCCTCAAGTGTCAGATCACAAACAATACAATGTCCACATTTAACGTGACCTCTCAGCGGGGGCAAGCCCCAGTTTGATTCAATCGTATTTGTGGGAGGTGGTGGGGGTAGGGCAGCTCGAACCAAATGGTCTTTTATATTTCTACTTTTCTTGAAAGCAAACAAAGGTTTATCAAAAGTTAATTGGCCTGAGTTTAAGGTTGGCCAATGCCGTAGAATTGTTTTACGGATTTTATCAGAGATTGGGGAAAAAGTTGTGACACAGGCAATTCTCTCTGTGCTTGGCCTCGTCTTGGGTTGGAGCAGGACCTCTCTAGGACAATACCATGCCCGTTTCGAGGCATTCCTCACTATCCTGCTTGGATAACCTCTTGATTTCAGTTTTGAGCACAAAATACCTGCCTCTTTGAAATAATCTGTTTTCGAGGAGCAATTCCGTCTAATCCGCAGGAACTGCGAATAGGGAAGTGAATCTTTCAGAGCTTTGGGGTGGTTACTGTTGTATCTGAGTAACGTATTACGCTCAGTCGGTTTTCTATAGAGGCGAGTAAGTAACCCCCCTGCCTCATGATAGATCATGAGATCCAAGAATGGTATCTCTGTTTTGTGATATGAGAGAGTGAACTGCAGATTGTCGCAGTTATTGTTCAGCCAGTGTAGGAACGAATTCAGACCTTCTCTCTCCGAATTCCAAATTAGAAAAATATCATCTATGTACCGGCGCCAAACCCCAATGCTGGTTCTGAATGGATTTGTGTCAGCTAGGATTGTGCCGGTCTCAAGCGCATCCATGTACAGAATGGCCAGATGGGGAGCAAAAATCGCTCCCATCGAGCATCCTTTTATCTGTTGGTAGAAGGTCCCGTCAAAGACAAAAAAGTTTTTTGTGAGACATAGTTCTAGCAATTGCAATATGAACAATGTCGGTACTCTATGTGGTCTAGGTCTGGAATCAAGTATTCTTTCAATGACCCGTAGAGCCGCTCCCTGAGGTATATTAGTGTAGAGCGACTCTACATCCAATGTACATAGTGTTTGAATGTTGGGATCAAAGGGCTGGTGTTCAACAAGATTGATCATTTCCATGCTGTCACGGACATAACAGCACGTGGGAGGCACAAAGTCCTTAATGAAAAAGTCCACATAGGACCCTAATGGTTCCAAAATAGAACCACAAGCCGATACTATTGGTCGGCCTGGCGGGTTCTCACTGTCTTTATGAACCTTAGGGAGAGTGTAGATGACTGGAAGGCGAGGACACTTAACATTAAGGAAATTATATTCCTTCTTGCTAAGAAAGCCCTCATCCCTGGCAGCCGTGGTAATCTTTTTTATCAGGGCTTGGATTTCAATTGTTGGATTGCGGCCAAGTCTCAAGTAATGTTCCCTGTTATTCAGCTGTCGGTTAATTTCGTTTTTATAGGTATCAATATTTTGCAGGACAATGCCACCACCCTTATCAGCGCTATTGATGATTAAGTTAGTGTTAGATTTGAGTGAGTCTATTGCCTCCTTTTCGATTTTTGAAATATTGTAAGGAATGTATAATCTCTTCCTTTCCAGAATCTCAAGTTCTTTGAGAATAAGTTTCTCAAACGTGATGATCTCAGGCGGAATCATGCTCGCCGTTGGCAGGAAAGTGGAAGGGGGGGCAAAGGGGGTGTTACGATTAGGTTCAGGCGTTGGGTGCAATTGAAAGAATGCTTTCAGCCGAACCAGTCTGAAAAAACGAAGTAACTCTGTTTGTAACTCCATATAATTTGGGCGAACCGTGGGGACAAAGGAAAGTCCTTTCTTCAAAAGTTCTAATTCAGAATGCTGCAAAATATGGTTAGATAAATTAAAAATAGGTAATGTTTCAGTCAAATTCTCTGTTGTGGGTATTACCACTGATAAAAGTTGTTGCGGGTCCTCCGCTCCCCTGGAGCGTTGAACCATGTTCTGGGTTTCTTGGCCCTCCCTCTCTGCGGGGTTCCAGGCTGGCCTCTGGCAAAAAAATTGCCTTGTGCACCGCCACGCCCTCTACCCCGGTTGCTACCTCCCTCACCTGGATCTGAGTTGTCAGATGAGTCTTCTGAGGTGTCTGAAAACCCCACTATGTTCTGTCGTTTGTTAAAACGACCCCAGGGTCTATTCTGCGGGTTGAAGTATGGTCTGTTAGTGTAAAAATCTTTATTCAGATATGGATAAGTTGTCTCGGCGCTATAATTTTTGATATCCTTTTTAACTTTATTGGCCTTCTTGTTCTGTTCAATACGGCAATAATCGGCTATTGTTTTCTCTACTTGTTCCAGTAATTTTTTACACTCAGCTGTGGGGTCTGAATCATTAATTTGTTTAAGCAAGTCAGCAATTTCTATCTCAAGTGTTTTTAATGTCTCTGTAGCAATATCTATGCCAAGCGCCAACCACTGCCTTGAGCATGTGGTCCCAATATGACTGAAGTTAGTAATATATTTAGGATTATCCGTAAAGATCCCAGGGATATTACGCACTTGTAGACCAAGTGGGATTACTCCGGATTTGAGATAATCAGTTAGCATTAATATCATCAATTTTAATCTAACCTGTTTTTTCTGTAGCTTTTCTAACTGTTCTGGAAGACTGGACGCTGCAGTTGTTGGAGCATCTGGGGTTTCTGATAAGAGTGACGGTAATGTGCATAAATGCTTAATATGGTCTATCGTATACAGAGGGGCATGGTCTGACATCTCCTAAGGCTAAAAGAGAGAAAAGAAAAGCAATTTCGGGAATATACAAGTGTGTGTACAGGGGCACTAGGAAGGTCGACCTCGGTGCCGAGGTAAATTGAGTTTAGAACAACCCTGCAATCCTGGTGATTGCGCTAAAGCTTTTTTAAGACACAAGGGGGACCCAACAGATAGCTAAGTACCATGGGTATAACAACGTTATAATGAACAAGGGTCCTTAGCTTATTTTAGAATCCAAAAAACAATACTGTATAGAAACACAATGGAAAGCTATACGTGATAAAGTTTCCAAACCCAGCCGGGAAAGGAGTTTATTTTATCAAGAAACAATGTTCAATCCTACAATACAAACGTAATAACAAGACACAAGCCTGTGCCGTACAAAAAAGAGGGAAAAGAAAAATAGAATAAAGGTGAAAGCGGTGTCTGTCAGGCAAAGAAAGAGAGCAAGGACAGGGCACTGGAAATAGGTAAAAGATCAATAACAGTATCGCCTGGAGTGGAGTATACACAATCTTATTTGTCAATATTGTAAATGTAAATCCACTCATGGGTGTCGACGTTTCGATCCCTATTGCTCAAATAGATACATGGGATCATCATCAGGACAATTGTAATGAACAAGACATGCCTGATTGTAAGAAAGCCTGTTTAGGAGAAACGAAGAGAAAAAGAGATATTTCAAACACTTAAGAGTAGTTTGCAGATGTATGCCAACTATGTAACGAATTCGCAGTGTGTGACCAAGTGCACAGTGTTTGTGACCTAATCAAGCACATAATAACAACATTTTCATACTTCTCGGAATCGCAGTGACGTGCGTGAAAGGCTGCGACGACCAGTTGTGCCGTGATAGTGATCAATTCAGTTTGTAGTATACTGGGGAACAGGGATTTCCATCGTGAGGTGACGGTGCAGGTTCAGTAGTTGCGTGGCTAGGGGTAAATAGGTGATAGGGGATAGCCCTGTGGATTATGAGTCACAATAAGTGTAATCCTACCTCAATGGATCTATGCATGAAGCCTCACATGGGAGGTGTGCTTCACTTCAAGGCTTTTGGCCGAAGAGATCGTGCTGAAATGGGAGTAAAATTAAAACACCAGGTTACGAATTCCCTGGTTCACACTTTCAGCGAACCGTGATGTAAAAATAACCACATACCACGTAGTAAAATGTCGTGGAAGTCTTTTTAAAAAGACTTCCATACTACAAACTGAATTGATCACTATCACGGCACAACTGGTCGTCGCAGCCTTTCACGCACGTCACTGCGATTCCGAGAAGTATGAAAATGTTGTTATTATGTGCTTGATTAGGTCACAAACACTGTGCACTTGGTCACACACTGCGAATTCGTTACATAGTTGGCATACATCTGCAAACTACTCTTAAGTGTTTGAAATATCTCTTTTTCTCTTCGTTTCTCCTAAACAGGCTTTCTTACAATCAGGCATGTCTTGTTCATTACAATTGTCCTGATGATGATCCCATGTATCTATTTGAGCAATAGGGATCGAAACGTCGACACCCATGAGTGGATTTACATTTACAATATTGACAAATAAGATTGTGTATACTCCACTCCAGGCGATACTGTTATTGATCTTTTACCTATTTACAGTGCCCTGTCCTTGCTCTCTTTCTTTGCCTGACAGACACCGCTTTCACCTTTATTCTATTTTTCTTTTCCCTCTTTTTTGTACGGCACAGGCTTGTGTCTTGTTATTACGTTTGTATTGTAGGATTGAACATTGTTTCTTGATAAAATAAACTCCTTTCCCGGCTGGGTTTGGAAACTTTATCACGTATAGCTTTCCATTGTGTTTCTATACAGTATTGTTTTTTGGATTCTAAAATAAGCTAAGGACCCTTGTTCATTATAACGTTGTTATACCCATGGTACTTAGCTATCTGTTGGGTCCCCCTTGTGTCTTAAAAAATGGGAAATCTTTGATAGCATTGACCTGTGGATACTTGGGGTCGTTCTAGTGCAGATTGAAGTCACCAAGGAAGATGTCATTGGAGTTGGTGGAGACTTTGGCTGTGATGAGTTCCATTAGGTGGTCAGTAAAGGCATCATTAGTGCCCTGGGGGTGGTAAAGGAGGTGCAGATAGAACAGTTGAGCGGAGTTGTTGTGTACAGAGAGTGCTAGGTATTCACAGGAATCTGTGGACAGTCAGGAGTTCAGTGGCATGGAGGTTAGAGCGATAAATGCAGGCAATGCTGGATTCCCTATCCAATCTTGCAATTTTGTAATTGGGAGGGACTAGGAGGTCCAGGCATGGAGATGAAGAATTGTTGAGCCACGATTCGGTCAGGATTGCTAAGTCCAGGGTTTGGCTCAGTATGAGATCTGCAATATCGGCAGCATGTTTCACTGCAGAGTGGCAGTTAATTAGGAGACCAGATAATAGGGTTGCAGGGAGAGCGCTGTGGGATTGGGCTGGACAGGGGTACAGGCACGAGGTTGCTATCAATCACACTTCTGTTGTGGTGAGTAGCTGACCTGTTGGGGTTGATTGCAACTGTGCATATGGCCTGTTCGACCTCCACGACTGGTGGGTTAGGAACTACTTGGGCAAGGTTATATGAGGTAATTCCCTCAACAGTAAGGTCTGGCGGACTCGGGGTGGCAAGGGTAGAGTTGTAGGAAAGGAGGAGGGCTAGAGTATCCTCCACGGAGATGTGGCATGGTTGCTTGCGAGGGCGAAGGTGTCTTGAAGACAGCACTAGGGGGTGAGTAGTGGGCTCTGTGGTAGGGAGGGGGTGGGGTTCCACATGGGCTTGAGCTTGGAGAAGGCAAGTTTAGTGAGGTGAAGGAGGTTCATTAGATCTAGAATCGAGTTATGAATGATCTGCGTTACTTTGGCTGCTTGGTGGTGAAGGGCTTCAATATCCAGATATATGTAGGAGGTGCTTGAGGGTCGGTAGCAGCGGTTTGGTAGCTGTTTTATTGACAAGCTTTGGGTTCAGGGTAGAGGGGCTGGGTGGACATGTGCCATAGGCCAATCACTGAGTTTTATTCTCAGTGACGGGTGGAGGAGCTAGTGGGGAGGAGACCAATGGTCTGGGGACGAGTCTGTTGCCAGGCCCCAGATGATTAGCTTTGTGCGCCAAAGGCAGAGCTTCAGACTCAATGTCGGAGGGAAGAGCTAGCGGGCAAGAAACCAAGGGACTGGGAGTGATACTGTTGGTCGGTCTAGGTAGACTTGTGTCGTGGGCCAAAGGAAGAGTTTCAGACTCAAGGCCGGAGGGAGGGGCTGTCGAGGGGGAGACTAAAGGTCTGGGAGCGGTTCTAGTTGTGGGCCTAGATGGGATGATAAAAAGGTTACGTTGACTCGAGTTGCCGTAGGACAGAGCGTGAATATCAGACTCAAAAGCTGGGGAAGGAGCTGGCAGGGGGGAGACCGAGGTTCTAGGAACAGTAATAGTTATGAGCCCAGGTGAGGCTGTAGAAGGGTTAGGTTGAGCTGAGTTGAGGTAGGCATAAGTGTTTAGTAAGTGTTGCACTAATTCTGTTGAGTGGAAAAATAAGTCTTCAGAGATTCCTATTTCTTCTTTCCAATTTATCGCTTGTGCTTCTATATCATCTGGCATTAGTGAATTAAATGAGTTATAGATACCTCTGATAGGTAATGACTTATTCTTCCTCAGATTGTCTATAATATGGTTATTGCCAAAGCCAATCAGACCTCCACATGTTTTACTTAAGAAATCACATATTTGGAGGTATTGGTTAAAATCCCTCCTATCTAGGTCATACTTTTCCCTAAGATTTTCAAAAGATACTATATCTGTTAGCGAGTAGAAATCCCCTAGTTTGGATAGGCCTTTTTCCTGCCACTTTTTAACTATAGAGTCTTTGAAAAATTCCGGCACATTAGGATTATTACAGATTGGTGTGTAGCAATTTAATCAACCTAATCCCAGCATTTTACGAACCAGTTTCATAACTTCATATCCACCAGCCAGTGTCTTAAAACATACCTTCTTATAGTGGCAATCGTTCAAGAATCTCCAAGCCCATCCCCATGCATCTTCGCCCATTATAAATTCAATAGGTGTTGAGTATATCCTCTAAAGATCTTTCTTTTGTTTTTTCCGTGATAAGAGTTAGGTTACGCAAAAGGGTAATTGCCCAATAATAAAATCTTACATTTAACAAAGCCAGCCCACCCCTTTCTTTTGGCAAAGTTAAATATTTATAAGCCCTTCTGGGTTTTTCATATGCCCAAATAAAACCTGAAAATAAGTCCTCAATTTTCTTCAGACAATTGGTAGTAAATTCTAACTGGATTGCTCTTAAAAAATATAGAAATTAAGGAAAGAAAAGCATTTTAATTATATTGCATCTGCCTATAATTGAGAGATGTAAATTATGCAGCCTGACTAGCTCAGTTTTAGTTTTAGCTATCAATTGGTCGATATTGCCATCCACAATATTTTCTATATTGGTCATAATATCAACTCCGAGATAAGTGACCTTATCAACCTGTCTAGTATCATTGCCCATGGTCATATTCTTGCAAATAATTTGTGTCTTAGTGCTAGTAAGAGAATATCCTGAAAGTCGCCCATATCTCGCCGCCTCTGCCTCGACCTCAATGCACGATAGTTCTGAGCACATTATGGCGTTCTGGAAACTGAAATATTTTGAGCCAATTTTTTAGATGCTAGAAAAGCACAGTGCACAAGGATACACAAAATAATATAAAGAATAACAGTTGAATCCTACCTTTAAAAAAATCAGCACGCAGGTGCGGAGCAGGGATGCCCTTCAGTCATGCTTCTCCAGAGTTACTTTGAATTGTAAAGGCCACATGGGAATAGCCTTCCTCAGACACGGGACACCAGGTTTAAGGGTCGGAGGCCAAGTTCTGTATTTAGAACTGACCACTGCTACTGAAAGTAAAATGTCCACGCAGGCAGTTTTGAAGCATTTTCTTATCTGAGGTTAGCCACTGTGACAGTGTGATTTCTACAGTACACTTTGACGGCATCACAGCGTTTCTTAATGTGTATATGTACATATATAATTGTGTAAATGCAAGTTGTACATTTAGTATATAACCCTTGTAGTAATAATACAAATAAATAAATAAACAGGGCTGTATTTGATTGAACAGGGAATCTATTCCTTTTCAGCAGATTTTCTTCTATTTTCGTCTACAGCAAATAACACAGGTTAAGCAAACGCACACTTCAGTGCCACTTGTTCTACATAGGGAAAACATAGATATAATACCTGCTTGTAATGTTGAAGAGTAGTTTAACAAATTAATTCCTTTGTATTAACCCCTTCTATGCTAATGACAAGGTCAGCTCGTCATGAGGCACACTGGAGCTGTGCTCATGACAAGGTGAACTCGTCATGTATAAATGGGATTATCAATCAGTCAGCACAGGACGGGAAAAGCCTTAGCAGCCAAGGTATTAAGTACATTTCCTGATTCTAACAGGTAATGTAAACTTTGCTCTAATGATGTCTGAGGCTATAATGTACCTAGGACAATCAGGTGGCAAAGTCCTATGTTAACCAGCAGGAGCGGACCAGTTCCAGCTCCCTGAACTAGGTGGCCGGAGACATTTTCCTGTGGGCTCAGGGCTGGGTTCTGGGGCTGTCTGCTCTATACATTTGGGGTGGTTGAGATTGTTTGTGCCGATCTGTTGAGCGTTAACATTCCCTTGTCAAAGGATTTCTCACTGCTTACCAGTTTGTACAGCAAGTTGGTGGTTCGATGGGGCCTCCCGGTGGTAGACCCGTTTGCCGTCCCGGAGAATGCCAAGAAGGGGCAGTTTTGCTCTCTGAGTCAGTGTCCCCTAGCGCGGGGAGTCAACGACTTGACCTGTCCTTGGCCTCAGGGCCTACTCTAGCCTTTCCATAAGTTCCAACTGGTTTGTGCTTCTCTGGTTTGGTTCCGTAGGGAACGGGCGAAGGTGGTGTTTTACTTGACAGCATGGCGGTTGAACGCGGAGATTAGCCGGTTTGGGGGTCCCTGAACAGTTGGCTGTGAAGTTGCAGGCTTCTCGTAGGTCCTCTACGCTTCTCTCTTATGCCAGGCATTGAAGTGCTTTTTCAGCCTGGTATACTCGTAAGGAGGTTGATTCTACTGAAACTGACCTCTTTTTGGTTATGCAGTTCATGCAGCATGGGGCTCAGTTGGGTTTGTTAGTGGCTTTGCTGCAGGTGCAGTGGGCGGCCATTTAGGCATTTAGAGGTTCCTGGCGCAATTTGCAGGATGAGGGGCTTGATGCCTCGATTTTTTTTCCAGGGTCATTTGACCAGAAGGGGGACGCTTTGAGAAGTTTGCTCCAGCTAAGAAAGGTGAGAAGCCGTCCACGGCTACTATGAGTCATTGGATTCGGTCTGAGGTCCTTTTGGCTTTTGAGGTGAAAGGGGGTGGATCTTCCAGGGGGTATGCCGGGGCACTCTACGTGCAGTATGGCGGCTACTGTGGCTAAATTGCACGGTACCTCTCTGGTGAAAATCTGTAGGACTTGGTCCTTCCTTTCCACTTTTGTTCGCCACTATCGAATTGCTGGTCTCGAACGTTTGGATAATGTCCTGGGCCACAGGGTCTTGTCCTCTATGAGGGAATAGAGGGTTTGTATTGTGATTTGGGCACGTTATTAAAATGGTGTTCTTATTCACTCAGTTGCCTGTCTCTGTTTTTGCTTGCTATTTCCTCATGTGTTAAGAAGGAAGGCGAGGGAGGGATGGGAGGTAATGCGTTCCAGACTCCAGCTTGTTTACGTACAGGAGGTGGTGGGGGCGGGGTGTGTTTTATATGCTGAGGGTGAGTCGGTGGGCAGAGGACCTCACGTGTTAAGAGGAAAGGTGGGGGAGTAGGACTAGGAGTAATGCCATTATAAGTAAGTAATGGATGCGTTCCTGGTTTTTTTTCGTCTCTTTCCGCTATTTCCCTCAGAGATGGAGTCGGAGTTCAACTACCTTAATGCTTTTGTTGACCTATATTTCTCTCTATGAATATTTGACCTGCACATTTCTCCATTTGTACTTCTTTAAACGTATTCATAAAAATATGTATAGCGCTCTGATTCCCTTGGGTCTATCTAATACTGTATAAAACTCAAAAGGAATTAAAATAAAATAAATAAATCTATGCTTGGCTGTTTAGGCTTCAGGCATGGTGTCCTTATGTTCATGTTTCCCTCCTGTTAAGTCACTGTAACAATCTTTCTGGTGCCTACTGTTCCTACCTGCTGAATTCTTACTGACCCACACTCTGCCCCCTCTGATGATTGGATACGATGCTGGCTTCATGGTAACAGATTTAGTATTGTGCACTGCATTTGTTTTAGCTCGTCAGGCCTGTCTCTGTGTCTGTGTTATTCCTTTTAGCTAGTCAAGCCTATCTCCACCTCTAAGGGATTTCTTTTATCTCTTCAGGCCTATCTCCGCCTCTAAGTGATTTATTTTATCTCTTCAGGCCTAGCTCTGCCTCTAAGGGATTTCTTTTAGCGTGTCAGCCCTATCTGCGCCACTAAGGGTTTCTTTTAGCTCATGAAACATATCTGCACCTTTAAGGGTTTCTTTTAGCCCACTAGGCCTATCTGCACCCTAAGGGATTTCTATTAGCTGGTTAGGCCTATCGCTGCCTCTAAGAGCCTGGAAAAAAAGGCAGAGAACTAATGTGAGAGAGCATCGTAGCTTCATAATATCAGATCTGGGTGCGCGGTATATAGCGAGGAGGAGCCAGAGCTGGTTTGGATCCATTACACCACTGGTCAGTGCGGGACAGCTGTGGCAAATTTCCTGAATTTGGTCTGGCGCCTGGGGGCGATTCATGGGGTGAGGAAATGTTCAGGTAGATAGAGCATCTCATAAAAATATCATTGTTGAACGGAAGTAACATTTTCCTTACGCTTTGAGGAAGTTTAAGGAGAATTCCTTGCCCTCCAGTGCAGCACCAACAAGGATGACTGAAAGGCAGCTAGTGTCTAGTTTTCTTTGGCATCTTTTGACACTGGGATGCGTTGTTAGACCTAATGTGTGGCTGGACTAGGACCGTGTAATGCAGTAATGTGTAACTGCCTACAGTGTCTCAGTGGGTAAAGACCATTTGTGGCCAACCTAGACACTAACAGCGATATCACTTTTCATCTACTTGGGAGTTTATGTACCAAAGGATATCTAACAAACATATAACTAGCATCCTTTTCCAGGATACATAACATAAAAAGAAACCTTGGTTCATGTTTGTTTATTCATATAGTGAACACGTCTAGGTGCTCTTGAGAGAAGAAATATGATTAAATTGTTTGTAATGTGGTATACAATGTTCTCAGTCCCACGACCAATTCCCACTTGGGCAAAGGTCCAGAGTACCTTCAGGAATTGTCCATGCACTTCACCCCACCTCAAACCTCTGCTAATCATCAGCCGACCTTATCCGTCAACAGTCATTCAAGAGGATGCAGCGTGGGGTGGAAGGTCATCCCCCCATTATTTATAGTTCAGGAAGCTCTTGAAAAGAGAACTATCCAGACTTGTTTACTAACATAACTCTATCTGTATAATAATAAAGGGTAAGGCTCACAAGCAGTAAGGCTGAGCACTTTAAACCAGACAACCAAGAAAAATGCCCATACTGCTCAAAACTTTAAATCATTTGAAAACCAGGTGTATCTTTTGGACTGTGTAGCGGTTGCTGCTGCTGGCTCACCTTGCCTTTTCTTCTACAACTCGCGGAACCTGCTTCGCGGGTCCCGCAGCGCCGTGCCTGCCTTCTTGGAGCCTTGGACTGTTTCTGTGGGTGTATTGTGTGCACGCAGGGCTGCGAGCGTCGGGACCGGACTTCGTATCCCAGAAGTCCCGGTAACCCGAGCCTCCCGACACCTGGCCGCTCTCTCTGCTCGCCACGCCCCACCTCTAGCCTGAAAAGGACTCTGCCCGGTAACTGCCCTGGGATATCTTTTGGACTGTGTAGCGGTTGCTGCTGCTGGCTCACCTTGCCTTTTCTTCTACAACTCGCGGAACCCGCTCCGCGGGTCCCGCAGCGCCGTGCCTGCCTTCTTGGAGCCTTGGACTGTTTCTGTGGGTGTATTGTGTGCACGCAGGGCTGCGAGCGTCGGGACCGGACTTCGTATCCCAGAAGTCCCGGTAACCCGAGCCTCCCGACACCTGGCCGCTCTCCCTGCTCACCACGCCCCACCTCCAGCCTGAAAAGGACTCTGCCCGGTAGCTGCCCTGGGATATCTTTTGGACTGTGTAGCGGTTGCTGCTGCTGGCTCACCTTGCCTTTTCTTCTACAACTCGCGGAACCCGCTCCGCGGGTGCCGCAGCGCCGTGCCTGCCTTCTTGGAGCCTTGGACTGTTTCTGTGGGTGTATTGTGTGCACGCAGGGCTGCGAGCGTCGGGACCGGACATAGTATCCCAGAAGTCCCGGTAACCCTAGCCTCCCGACACCTGGCCGCTCTCCCTGCTCGCCACGCCCCACCTCCAGCCTAACAGCCCACGTATAATTACAAGCGCTCTTCTCGCGGCGCGGGAGCGTCCCAGGAGAAGCCTGGGACAAGGGCGGGACCGTCTGTGGCCGTCAGGGGCCGAGGGAGGCCGGGCTGGGCCCGGTCCCTAAGACTTTGCATTTTCCCCCAGTCGTACTCCGGTTAGTTTGACTCTATAGCTCCTATTATTGCAAATCTCTTCACAGAAATGTCTAACTCCTTACCAACTTGTGTCCGAGTCTCAATTTTGGGGCCTCTGGACAAATATTTTGAGAAAGCCAATAAGGAGATAGATAAACAACTTCTCTTAGAAGAGAAACGTGCAGAGCGACGCCGATCCATAGAACATCTGAAACAGAAACCTTTACCCTCCATGGTTGATAGAAGTATTATTCAGGACACGGGACGCTCTGGTAGGTTGGATAGAGATGTTGATCTTTTTTGTACTGACCACCTCCCTAGTATTTTTCGTGATCTTAATACTACTGTCGTCAATTCAGGCAATAATAATGTCGACAATGGTACTAGTTCACTCACTGATTTAAACAGTTTAATAGATTTAAATACCCCAGTAGCACCATCTATAGTGCCCCAATTACACTCTTCTCTGACAAACCAATCAACCGATAGTATAGTCCCAATTAAGCCAATTCATAAAAACAAAATAGCCCCTAATTATAGCAAAAAAGTTATTGGAACTAAGCTTATGAATCTACGTCGGGTTTATCATTCCCCGCCCAGAAAAAGGAGAAAAAAAGGGGGTGTCAAAAGGAAAAGACCTACTATTCAGGCCCCCCCATTTCCGTCGGGAGAAATATCTAAGATCAAAAAAAGCGTCCCCTCAGTGAGGGTGGATTTGCCAGGTTCTTTTATCCAATCTACTCCACCCGTCACTGATGAACAACTACATATGACAAAAAAAGAGACCATAGATCTCTTTGACCAAATTTTAAAATCTTATATGCTCCCCCTTATGGAGAGGGTTAGAATCTTGGGGGAGAAAATGGATAACCTCTTATCAAAAGCTGATCCGACCAAAACACTCAACTCAACGCATTTTAAGGATCAGCCACTACTGAAGGTACAACCACCCACTTTAACAATGACCCAAAATACATCGTCTAAAATAAATATAAATCCACCCAGCAAAAACTTAACACCTAAGCCGTCATTAGCAAATAAATCAGCTAAAGAGAAGCATGTGTTGGTTTCCAAAAGGATACCCATTGCAAATAGTCAGACATTGTCACTAGGGGCAGTTAAAGCCACAACTTTATCCCAAAGACCTTTTCCAACTCATAAGAATATAGTGGATCTACCCCCCGAATCGTCAAATTTTGTGATCGTTCTAACTGGAGTTCCCCCGATCGCTAATGGTAACCGTGAGGCCAACGCAAACCTGAAAAATAAAGTCATCTTTTGGCTGAGAAATCATAGACCCTTACCAGCCCATCTTAATGGAGATATTATCTCAGTAAGAAGGTGTTACTGGGTGGGTCTCCGTCCAAAAGATTTAGAGGGTGACATTGTGATTGTTAATTTCAAGGATCACAGAGTGGTCTCCCATATAACCGATTGGTTTCCTGGAAATAACGAGGGTGGTCTATCCACTAGAAACCTGAGTTATTTCTACCCAGAGCCCTTGCTTAGACCTCCGGTCTATCGTGGCGCTAGTGGATACACTCCCTTTTTGAACATCCCAAAACCTCAACCATTCCTCTTGTATCCTACTAATAATTTTAATATTCCATGTCCCACTATCCCCCGCCACTACCCACCCAATTTTTTCCCTATAACAAGTAACCGTTCCAATTCCACCTGGTACAACGAGCACTGGAATATCCCATTGAAAAACTTGTATGAACCTCTGACTGGGATGGATCAAAATGATTGACTTGATTTTCCACTTCTAGTAGCCAAGGACAACTTTGAGTCTACGGGTACTTTTATTATCCCAGAACCGGTTTCTCAATATGGAGTTAACTCCAGTGAGTTACATACAAATTGTGGTAAGGAGAAGTGTGATCCTCCCGGTAGGGATAGGGGTAGTAACCAGGAAATTGAATTGGTAGTACAAGAAGTAGTGACAGTAGAGGTTGATGATGTGGTGATCGATAATCACGGTGGGTTGTGTAATGAGGTCAAGTTGCTAGAGCTGGGAGTTGATGGAAGGGTTGAATTGGATCTTCAAGGTCCTCGGTGAATTAACATCGGACACCAGGACACTCCCGAATCTGCCTCCCTCCGCAGAGTCATGTAATGCCCTGAACACCTTTTTTATTGACAAGATCCTGGCAATTAAAAATTCCATCCCTCTTTCCCCTTTCTCAGTTATTGCTGTAGTCCCTCCCATCAACACTTCCACTCTGACTTGTTTCCCCACACTCGATCCCGACTCTTTAGCCAAGTTGGCTACTCGGGTGAAATCTGGCTCCCCTAAGGATTGTTGTCCTCCTTCTGTGTTTCGTGACATTTGTCATGCTCTACCGCACTGCATTTTACCCCTACTCAACACTTCCCTTAATTCTGGCACAGTCCCTAGTTCTTTCAAGGAGGCTGTACTGGTGCCCTTGCTGAAAAAACCTGGCGCGGACCCAGCGGTCCTCGCCAACTACCGGCCCATCTCTCTCCTGCCTTACCTGTCTAAAATCTTGGAGGCACATGTGACTACCTGCCTCTCGCAATTCATCGAGGAGTCCAACTTCCTGGAAATGAACCAGGCCGGCTTCAGACAAGCCCATTCTACCGAGGCTGTGATCCTCGCCGTGTTGGACAACCTCAGATGTAATGCTGACAGAGGATGCCCCCAGGCATTGGTCCTATTGGATTTGTCGGCGGCATTCGACACGGTGGATCATAACATCTTACTCCACCGTGTCGAGTCCGCCGGAGTCCGCGGGCTCGCCCTGTCCTGGGTTAAGTCCTTCTTAGAGGGTAGATTCCAAGCAGTCAGCTTGGGTCCCTTCAGCGCCACCAGTGCACCATCATCCTGCGGGGTTCCCCAGGGTTCTTCTCTGTCCTCCCTCCTTTTTAATTTGTATCTTCAGCCTCTTATTCACTCCCTGGGTAGTTGGGACGTCACCGTATTCAATTATGCTGACGATTTACAAATTATTTTTCCCCTTTCCTCCCCTGACGCCGTCACCAACTTTAAGGCGGTCATGATACACAAAAAGACAACACGAGAGATACCAGGAGTCTGCTTACAGGAACCTAAATAGTGTTCGCTCTGTAAAACAAAACCAACAGGTTAATGTATAGGTCATAGCAATCCTAATAGATGTATGACTGCAGGAGAAGAGGAAAACTAGAAAGATAGCCTCAAAGGTGCTAGAAAAATCCCCATCAGCCCGCTCAATAGCGGAGCATCGTCATCTGGGTAGTATGGTTGACAATTGTGGTATCCAGTGTGCCCTTCCTTAGGAACAACCTAAGGCTAGCAAAACTTGGACCATCATGTTGACCCTCAACCAATAGAGATGCAGACTGGAAGGGTTAAGTTGCAGTGCTCAAAGAATTGTGAAAAAGGAAAGGAAAAAACTTTAAATCCAAGTGTTCTAAAAATACCTACCTTGATGTCATTGGAAAAACTTTATTGGGTCTGACCATCAAGGTGGTATGGTTAAAAGCAGAGTGAAAAATAGCATGCAAGGAATTGCTATTCACCATGAATCTTATTTGGTCGACATGTTTCAGCCTAGATAGGCTTTCTTCAGGACCTATGATGCACTACTGCAACAACAACTTACTGTGTCAAGGAAACTAATAAGTGATTCCAACTCCTCAATATTAGAGAGTCGGAGTGTCTTCTCCTGCATGTAAAGAAATAAAAAGATACAAATGGCAACCATTATTGCTATTTTTCAAGAAGCTATCAAGTGTACAGTACACTGATTACTCCCTTGTTGATCTACTCACCCAAATTGTAGGGAGGAATACCCTCACCTCACCTAGCACTAGCTCACAGTGAAGGAGGCCACGCACTAAAAAGAAAAGAAGAAAAGAAAGGATAGGATACATACGTTTCATTTACAGATCCACAAAAGGGACAATTAGTCCTAAAGTTTAGCCTGTAATGGCAACTACAGTGTGGCAACTGCGGGCGGTAGAGGATAGCCATAACACACCTTAACATAAGGGCATTCTATTCTAGTCATAAGTGAAAGGCACGTATTTCAGGGCGACTAACAAACATTTTATCTGCCCGATTGAAAAAAAGGTGACCAATGTGGTTTGTGCCTCCCATCAGGACACCCACTTAATGATTAAGGCCAGCACCTGCACCCAGACTAGAGTTTCCTTAAAAAAGAAACTGCAAAGATGTAAAAATAGAATATGCAATTCCAAGAGAGACTCCCTGGTGTCCAGATTCTTAACGAAGAAAGGGCAGAGTCCTGGACTGGCTAACTGCTATGCCTCCTCTCCATCATAGGGAAATCAGGAAAACACGGGGAAAAAAACGAGAGACCCATGTCCTCACCTCTCCGTCGTTGCCTCGCTCCGGACGTGAAGGAGAACCGTTTGTTTCCCTCGCGTCCCGAACTCACTCTCAAGGCCCAGGTGAGCGCCGTAACATCTTCCTGTATGTTCCAGCTACACAGGATACGGAAAGCCGCCCACCTCTTGACCCCTGAAGCTCTGCTACAAGTCCTAATAGCATTGGTGATGTCTCGTCTGGATTTCTCCAATTCCTTGTATCTTGGCCTCTCCAAATCCCTGCTGTCTAGGCTACAGATCATCCAAAACCAGGCTGCCAGACTGGCATTTAAAATCCCCAGATGGCAGTCGGCCAAACCTTTACTACATCAACTACACTGGCTTCCAGTAAGTGAAAGAATAGCCTTCAAGGTTGGCTGCCTGGTCTTTAAAGCCTTGACTGGTCCCTCTCCTGTTTTCTTGAAGTCCTTGGTTATCCCCTACTGCCCTTCTCGTACTCTGAGGTCCACTCACCTTCAGCTTCTAGTCACTCCCCGGTTTAAACTTATCAAATTAGGTGGCCGCAGCTTCTCCCATCTGGCTCCCAAGTTATGGAACTCTTTTCCACTCTCACTCAAGACCTCATATTCCCTCTTATCATTTAGGAAATCTTTAAAAACTCTGCTTTTCTCACATTCCCAATAAAATCCCTCTTGTACAGTCTCAGTGTCCTACCAGCGCCAGGAAACTCATGGTGACAGTGCGCTCAACAAATGCCCATTAACATAACATAACATAACATAATAGTAGGGACAATGCACCTCCAATAGATGGATCAAACTATATGGGCACCAAGGATTATGATTTAGTGAAGGTTCCTGGTACTCCAGGGATTGATTTAAGCGGGACGAAGTTTGGCTCTTGGAATATTGCTGGCCTTGAATCCCGTCTGCATAATCCGGAATGGGTGGATTTTATTAATCAAAGTGATGTCTGGTCATTCCAGGAAACCTGGGCACTCCCAGCGGTGTTCCTTGTTGGATATCTAAACTTTAGCAAGCCAGCTATCAAAGGCCATAGAGGACGTGCAAAGGGAGGCCTGACCACCTGGGTTCAACAGTATGAGGGTATAAGAGCTGAGGAGATACAAATTGATAGCCCCGATATACTGATAGTTAGTATAAGATCTACTAAAGGCATAGACATCCTGCTGATTAACATTTATGCCAGGAGCATCCAGGGCGGAAGGGTTGCCCTAAGCCTCCATATTCTGGATAATTTTCTTTCTGGCTCAAATATAAAAGGTTTTATGGTTGTAATGGGGGACCTTAATTCCTGTTTTGAACCCTTGAGTGTAGGCGATGATTTACTCGCTGAGGCTGAGGACATGACCTGGGGGATCCCCCAGCTTGAGCTAGCCCCTATTAGGAAATGGACGCAATCTGCGATATTTATTAAAGGGTTTTGTCTGGATAAAGGTCTGCGAGCACTTAATGGTAGGGTGCGTTCCGATAGGATAGGTAGACACACCTTTTCTAACGGCAGATTTAGTAGTAGGATTGACTACATTTTGGTTGATGTTAAGATGTGGGCTATAGTGGAAGATATGGTGGTCACAATTCGTCCTGAAAGTGACCACGATCCATTGGTGATGGATTTAAGGTAATATAGCTTTCAGGGGAAACAGAGTAAAAGCCTGAATGTCGTACAGAATGAAGTTGTGCTTAGTAACGACATGAGAAGGGTTCGGTGGCCAAAAGTCTCCGTTAATGTAGAGGCACGTAAGGAGATTAGAAGCTTGGTTTTAAGCTCATTGGAAGAAATTTTGGGTTGTAAGTCCCAAGATGATATTACTGTAAAAATCACTGATATCCACAACAATTTATTTATAGAGCTTAAAAAACTATTTGTTAAAACCATATCCAATCAGGGTAGGAGGGGAAAACAGAAAACTATATCCTGGTTTGACGAAGATTGCCGTCGAACTCACGGGGATTTGTTTAACTCAATAAAGCAAAAAAATAATCTTAGCTTAATAAGGGACTGTAGGAAGGCATACAAAAAAGAAAGGGATAAAGCTAAGTCCAACTGGGACGATGAACGATGGGCAATGCTAACCGAAGCATGTAGCCACCGTAACATGTGTCAATTTTGGCACCCGTAAAAATGGGGCAAATCGCAGGAAGATCGACCAAGTCCTGCTTCGGTTGGCCAAAACCAGTGGGTATGTTACTTTGAAGATCAATTTAAGAATCGTAGCAACACACAGGTTGATATTCCGTGCTCTATCCCCAGTCCACCCCTTAAATTTACAAGCATCGAAGTTAAACATATTCTGCAGTCTATCCCAAGTGGCTAGGCACCAGGGCCGGACTGTATTCCCACTGACCTATTCCAACAGGACCAGGACCTTTGGGTCCCCTATCTAGTCCACTTGGTTAACGCTTTAGCCTCAGGTGCTAAAGTCCCCGAATCTTGGTTTGGGGCAGAAATCCTGCCAATCTACAAAAAAGGCGATCGGTCGGTTCCCTCCAACTACCGGCCGATCAGCCTAATTGATGCGGTGCAAAAAATCATTGCCCGCCTTGTTCTTGGCAGGATTCAAGAATGGATTGATGAGTCTAATACTCTTACTCCCCTTCAGGCCGGTTTCCGGGCACACGTGAGCACCCTAGATCAGGCTCTTCGGTTTACTCTTCTCCATTGGAAGACTGTCACCCTAGGCAAAGGTAATCTCTATGCAGCCTTTGTGGACTTAAGGTCTGCTTTTGACCTTGTCCCAAGGGCTAAGCTGTGGGATTGTCTAGCGAAGCTGGGTATGCCATCTGCCCTTCTAAGCCTATTGGTTAATCTCCACGCCCATACATATGCACAAGTACGCTGGGGTAAACCTGGTGAGGTAACTGACAAATTTCCAGTTGCCAAAGGTGTAAGGCAAGGGTGCGTTTTAGCACCCACCCTGTTTTCTCTATATATAAACGGGGTAACACAGTATTTTATAAACCAGCCCACCGATGCCCCGTCCCTGGTCGGATTGAAAATCCATCTGCTCTTGTTCGCAGACGATACTCTTTTAATATCGAAGACCAGGGAGGGCCTTCAACTAGCCCTGTCAAGGTTTGAACTATTCTGCTGCGAACATGAGCTAGAGGTAAATGTGTCTAATACTAAATTTATGGTTTTAAGAGGACATTCTTCGACCACAGCCAGGGTTACCATGGGAGGTATAACTCTGGAACAAACTAAGTTGTTTACCTACCTTGGAGTTACGTTTAGTGAGACCCTTGGTTGGTCCCAACAGGTCGACCTTCTGGCACTGAAGCATTCGCAGATAGGAGGAGCACTACTTAAAGAACATAAAAGCTCCTTTTCAAGGCCTATGTTGCCCTTAATTAAAATCTATGGCTTGAAAGTTTTACCATCTGTCCTATATGGAGCTGAGCTTTGGGGCTATAGCAACCTTGAACCCCTGAAGGCTGCCCAAAATAAATTTTTAAGGTTAGCCACAGGCCTCCCACAGTCCACTCCGCGGCTTCCGCTCCTGTATGATCTGGGGTGTCAGCCGGTGGAGGACATGGCCAGATTGCGTCCACTGGCGTTTTGGCGACGCCTTTGTACTACGCCGGAGCTTCAGTTGTACGCAAGAGCATGTTTAGAGGTTAGAAATCTCCCTGGCTCTTCTAACATTGGCTGGTTTAAGGCCTTAGGAACCACCCTGTGTGACATGGGCCACGGGGAACTTTGGTCAAATCCTGCCAATGCAACCTTTCCCTCAAAAAAGGATCTAAAGCTGCAATATTGGGAATGGGTGGCGAGCAAAAGACACTCTGGACTAATACACATTAACCTTACTAGCACTTTTTTCACACTGAAAGATGTCCCCAGATTCGAAAATTACTGGGATGTAATTACAAAGCCCTTAGACCGCAAACTTTTTCATCAATATAGGTGCAGTTCCCTGCCCCCAAGGGATTTCATCAAAAAATGGGGTAAGGGTGGCCCGGGACATTGCCCAAGCTGCCAAGGACAGGACGAGAATATTGATCACTTTCTTTTTGTCTGTCCTTTGTATATTGCCCCAGAGTAAAGTGGCTAAGCCCAGTTTGTAGGAATCTGGGAACACGCTCAGCGGCAATTGCTAGCAGGTTACTAAAGTCTGAATTGTCACCCCTAATTGTAATAGGAGTAGCTAAATATATTGGGTGGGCATGGATTCTTAGAGCCAGGTTTATTAAAATGTTATAGACTGTTGTTTTAACTTCTAGAATTGTTATTGGTTATGTGTAATTGTGGATCTGCTAACTGTCCTAGGTTTATTACTGAAGTCATCTGACTAAGGACTTATTGTAAACCTTCTTTTAATGAATTTCAAAGCAGTCTTGTATTAATGATTTAATCTGGTCTTTGACTGTTTTATACTTACTCTCTTGTTTTATGAATGTACATGTATTTTAGAGATTTGTTTTTTGTGTTACATGTCTTTTATGATTTAATTATCGAATAAAGACGTTTTGAAATTGCAAAAAAAATTGAAAACCAGGTGCAAGAACCATAAGTCAATACAACCTTAAGCTCATTAGTAGCTTTTATTTAACTAGCACAAATTTGTTTGCAATTAAATCTCAAAAGGAACACTCTAATAAATGTGATGGATCTAAATAAATTGTGAATACAAAAAATTCTGCAAAGAAAAAAAGAAGACAAAAGGGGGGGGTCACTTCCGCTTACATTCAAACACTTCCATTCACTCTCCGCAAACACTATACATACTACTCATCCTTGGGGCAAGGTGTGGAACACTTAAAAACCTCAATTGCACCCCAGCTGCCAAACAATACTATAGGTTTTTTTGTGGTTTTTAAAGCATTTTATTGAAGAATCAAACAGTACACTGCCTCATGCCTACAACCCGGAGGCCGGCGGCTATCGGACGAGGATCATTTTTACACAGCTGGTTTTGCCAACAACCTCAGGGGCAGGCAGCGCACCACTCTCCGCCAGATCATATCAAATAGTGTCAATGTACTTTATCGAAGTGTCATTATGAATTTCAATAAGAACAAAGAACAACCCCCCCCAATACCACCCCATTGTCGTTCCAAAGTCCGAACATGATGTTCGCCAGTTTGCAGACGTAGTCCCAAGGAAATGTACAAGCCCAATCCCAAACAGGATGCCGTCCCATTACACTCACACGGAAGCACAAGGTCCCTCCTGCATCCCTCCTTCCCTCGACACAAACCTGATTATCAATATACTATTTTCCAGTGATTAGTCTAACAGCCAGTCAGCAAATGGGGCCCAAATATCCACGGGTCTAGAACCTCTGGGCATCTGTTCCCAGAATAACTCTAGCTGGTCTTTGCAATATGTGACTGCCTTGATCCAGTCGGCTACTGCAGGTGGTCTCTGCTTCCTCCAGTGTATCGCCACCTGTCTCTTAGCCATTAGCAGCAGCAGCATCGCAGTAAGCCTGCGGTGCAACACAGGAACATCTCGCACATATCCCAGCAAAGCCAGCATGATCGACCTATCCAAGGTGTCTCCTGTTATGTGTCCAATATGTTTAAAAATGTCAACCAGTATCGTGCCACTGGGGGACAGGACCAGGCCATGTGCGTGAATGTAGAATCTTGCGCACTGCACCGCCAACATCTGGTATCCGCCTGAACTCCCATGCGGTGCATTTGCGAAGGAGTGCGATATAGGCGGTGTAAGTAATTAAAATGTATAAGCCTCAGTCGGTAGTTGGGCGACAGATATTCTAGCTGGGTGCAGCAGTACAGCCATTGCTCCTCAGTTATGGCCAAATCTGCTTCCTCTCCCCATGCCTCCCGCAATCTGGTACCAGTGAGTGGGTTCTCCTTTTGTGTTATGCTATAGATGCGTGTTATAAGCTTTCAGGGCGATGGGTTAGTGTAACACGGCGCCCGAGTTGGCCTGTACCCCGGGGAACTGCAAGGAAACAGAATGGTGGAAGAGTATTGATCAGGATTCCCCTCACCCTTCTCCACAGGCGGAACAAGACTCGTGGCACGCACTGGAGGACGAAAAACAGTCTGGCCCCTTTAACTGGCCGTGCATCCCAAACGAAGGCCCCACCTCCAATGACGTGTACTTCGCGGCATTGGATAAGACGCCGGAGTTCCAGGGAGAGGCGTGTGACGTCACCGGACGAGGAAGGAAGACGGAGGAGGACGCGCGAAAGGACGGAGCTCGAGATACCGAACCTGGACGAGAAGCAGACGATCCACAAGTAGAAGCAGACGAGCCAGGAGGCCAACGAGACCGCGCTGCGCCCTGCCACACTCCCGAGGGAGGAGTGTGGCTCCGACAGGTACGGGCCAAGTTTACAAGCTGGGTGGGGCTAAGGGGGCGATCCCCGCGTTGAAGACCCTCAGCTTCCTAGTGATCCCGCACACCCTGAAACCCTGTAATCGCCCCTACCCTCACAACGCTCCACTATCACGGATAGCAAGGCTGAGCACTAACGGTGTCCCTCACTTCCCCGGTACCCTTTTGTTTAGCAACCAGAGGACGTACAGTAATTGGTCCTTTCTTTGTGTTCTTTTGTTTCCGGTCATCCTGAGAGCGACGTGCAGTCCTGACACCGGGCCAGAAGCTGCCAAGGAGAAGCAGCCCCGCCAGTAGGCATCACGGACCCCGCGGACTTTGCCAGGGAAAGACTAACGTTGCGCAAGAAAAAGCTGTACATCAAAATAAAACCCGCTTTGCCCAAACCTCGTGTCCCGACCCTCACTGACCCCCCTTTCCCTAGTGGTGTCAGAAGTGGGATCGCCTGACCCCCAACAGCAACCTCTGATGGAGCAAGTGATCCAACACTTGATAGACGGACAAGATAAATTAGAATGGGCGATAAAAAACCAGATTTCCATAGCGGACGCTGACAGAGAACTCTTTAAAAACGCCATCAGCGCTCAAATTGATAGTCTACAGAAGGGTGCTCAAGTGTCCACTCCTGGCCTCGACCGCCGAGTAGGTGTTCCTCATCCCTCGGGAGTATCCCTACAAAAATACGTGGCGGGAGAAGATCCCGACGCGTTTCTGTCTAATTTTGAGAGAGCTGCCCAGGCCTGTGGCTGGCCCATAGAAAAGTGGCCATTTTTTCTAGCACCGTTGTTGAGCGGGGAGGCTCAGGCGGCCTACCAAGTCGCTAATCATGCCGGAAACACACCATATGCCGATATTAAAGAGGTTATCCTTGACCATCTCGGGTTGGACCCGGAGGCATACAGGGTGAGGTTTAGAAAGGAAAGAGGGGTAACAGGGGAAAACCCCAAAACCCTATATTTGAGACTAAAAATGGCAGCAGAAAAGTGGTTAAAACCAACTCAAAGAAGTAAGGAGGAGATTATGGACAATATCATCCTTGAACAATTCATGGAGGCTTTGCCTTATGGAACGCAAAGATGGCTACGCCAGCACTCCGGTTTGACTGTGGCCCAAGCCATAGAAATGGCCACCAACTACTCTCGAGCACAACCCAGAACTTTTGCCTGGGAGTCAGAAAAAAACACCAAGCCGAATGTCACCCACAAAATCGAGAAAAAGAAACCAGAACCTCTAACCCCAATGAAACCACGACCCTTTCGGATGGACAGTGTGCAGCTTAAGGGACCCCAGTGTTTTGATTGTGGGGAGTGGGGACATATTGCCCGGATGTGCCCAAAACGGAAGCCACCCGATGAACCAATGGAAGTTGGATACATTCCCCGGGCTGTCATGTACACTGCAGAGATGGGACCATCCTTCTATGTACGTATACTGCTAAATGGTAACCATATCATGGGTTTGCTGGATTCTGGTTGCCGCCAGTCAGTAGTTCAAACGAAATTAGTACTGCCTTCTCAAATCATTCCCAAAGAACAGGTACATATAAGATGCGTACATGGGGATGTAAAGCCCTATCCGGTGGCCCAGATGGTCATAACTACTCCTAATCGAGCCCCTGTAGCTATTAAAGTAGGAGTAATAGAAACACTACCAGAGGATATTATAATAGGTGTGGATAACCCTGACTTTTTGTCATTGTTTAAAGATCGCTTTCCTAACCTCTCTACACAGGGCTCGGCCTACTTAGCGAAGGAACCATGGGCACTGGATAGGAACTTTAGATTTGCACAGGCTAATGACACGTCCCTCCTTAATGCCTGGGAATCTGCCCATGTGAATCAGACATCTACCACCCTGACGTATCCCAGGTTTGTGATCATCAACGACCTCCTGTATAGGGAAGGTAAGGCCGGAGACACCCCACAGCTGGTAGTACCTTCGGTTTTTAGGGAGCAGATCTTATATTATGCCCATTCTCATATAACAGCGGGACACTCAGGGGCAGAAAAAACAACCCAAAATATCACCAGACATTTTTTTTGGCCTGGCATCTATAAAGAGGCCGAGTTGTATTGTAAGAAATGTGACGTATGTCAAAAGAAAAACATGACCCGTCCTCCAGCTGTACCGCTACAATCCATGCCCCTCATAGGGAAACCCTTCGAAAGAGTTGGGATGGATCTTGTCGGACCCTTACCTCGATCCACGAGGGGAAATACCTATGTCCTGGTCATAGTGGATTATCACACTCGATTTCCAGAGGCTTTTGCCCTGACGGCTCCCACCACTAAAAACGTAGCCGACAAAATGGTCGAGTTGTTTTCCAGAGTAGGGTTCCCAAAGGAGATCCTTACCGATCAAGGCACTCCTTTCGTGTCAAAGCTAATGAGGGAAGTCTGTAAGACTTTGGATGTGCACCAGATTAGAACATCTGCATACCACCCTCAAACAGATGGCCTCGTAGAGAGGTACAATCGTAGCCTAAAGACAACTCTGAAGAAAATGCTAACTGTAGAAAGTAAAGATTGGGATAAGGTTCTTCCCCTGGCTCTCTATGTATTAAGAGCCCAAGTACAGAGTAGCCTAGGTTGTTCACCTTTTGAGTTATTGTACGGTAGACAACCTCGGTCCCTCCTTGAGATTACCAAAGATGCATGGGAACATGAGGACGCAGAAGAGCAACAGTCTATGTTGGACTATACCCAACAACTTAAATCCAAGTTGGGTAAACTAAGAGATCTGGCGTATTCCCACTTAGAACAGAGCCAACGTAAACAGAAGTGTCAGTATGACAAAGGGAAAAGATGGCGAAAACTAGACAAAGGAGACTGGGTATTGGTCTTGCTGCCATCTTCTACCCATAAATTCAAAAGCGAGTGGTTAGGTCCCTATCCTGTGGTAGAAACGATAGGCAACACCACCTACCGGGTACAACTGTCCCCGTCCAGACGTCAAACGTTTCATATCAATCTGCTTAAAAAGTGGATAGGGCCCCCTCCCAAGTCAACACACTTCGGGCTGCCAGTAAATAAAACAACAAGCACCCTAGAGCTGTTGCCTGTAAACCCTGAGTTGACGGTACATGAGAAAGAAGACTTGAGGAAGGCTTTACAGCCGTATGCTCATGTATTTTCTGATACCCCCGGTCTGACCCATTTAACCGAACACCGAATACAGACTGAGGAAGGTAAAGTAGTCAAACTACGTCCCTACAGGGTTCCTGCAGCTAGAAGAGGAGACGTAAAAAAGGAAGTGCAGGACATGCTAGAGTTAGGAGTAATCCGACCCTCGCACAGCCAATGGTCTTCCCCTATTGTTATGATCCCGAAGCCAGACGGGACCACCCGTTTTTGCATGGATTTTAGAGCGTTGAATGCCATTTCAGCATTTGATGCGTATCCTATCCCAAGGGTGGACGAGCTAGTAGAGAGAATAGGGGAGGCAAAGTACATAACGACTTTAGACCTCACAAAAGGTTATTGGCAGGTGCCATTAAGAGAGGAGGATAGAAAAAAAACAGCGTTCGCCACAGAAGAGGGTCTCTATGAGTTTAACGTTCTACCCTTTGGACTGCATGGGGCCCCAGCCACCTTTCAAAGGTTAATGAATACCGTCCTTGCCTCGCACTCTACCTATTGTTCGGTTTATCTGGACGATATAGTCATTTTTAGTAAAACATGGGAAGAGCATCTATTCCATGTACAAAAGATTATACAGGAGCTAGACAACGCGGGCCTGCATATAAACGCCAAAAAATCAAGAGCGGCCTATTACAGGGTGAAATATCTCGGTTTCCTATTAGGGGAGGGAGTCATAGCCCCTCAGGAAGACAAGGTAAAAGCCATTGTACAAACTCCTTTTCCAACCAATAAAAGAGAACTACGGGGGTTTCTGGGATTAATAGGGTACTACAGACGGTTTATTGCGAACTTTGCAGCCACTGCAAGCCCCTTAACAGACCTACTGAGTAAGAACGCAAAACCCTCCCACTGGCGTCACCCGTCAATGGAAGCACAGGAGGCGTTTGAATCCCTAAAAAGGGCTATCACCACAAGCCCGGTTCTCATACCTCCCGACTTTGAAAAACCATTTACATTGGCTACAGATGCCTCGGATATCGGAGTAGGGGCCGTGTTATCACAAGAAGGAGAGGATGGAAAGGAACATCCTATTCTGTTCCTTAGCCGCAAATTGCATCCCCGAGAAAGGAAATATCCAACAATAGAGCGGGAATGTCTGGCTATTAGATGGGCTATTGATAAACTGCGCTATTATTTGGAAGGACGTCCTTTTGTGTTGTTCACCGACCACGCCCCATTACAATGGATGCAAAGAAACCACTCCCAAAATCCTAGAGTCCTCAGATGGTTCCTGTTCCTACAGCCTTTCTCCTTTGTGGTGAAACATCGCAAGGGACGTGACAATGGCAACGCTGACTTTCTGTCCCGAGCACCTCTTCTCCCCGATCGGGAGAATCCAAGGGGGGAGGAGTGTAACACGGCGCCCGAGTTGGCCTGTACCCCGGGGAACTGCAAGGAAACAGAATGGTGGAAGAGTATTGATCAGGATTCCCCTCACCCTTCTCCACAGGCGGAACAAGACTCGTGGCACGCACTGGAGGACGAAAAACAGTCTGGCCCCTTTAACTGGCCGTGCATCCCAAACGAAGGCCCCACCTCCAATGACGTGTACTTCGCGGCATTGGATAAGACGCCGGAGTTCCAGGGAGAGGCGTGTGACGTCACCGGACGAGGAAGGAAGACGGAGGAGGACGCGCGAAAGGACGGAGCTCGAGATACCGAACCTGGACGAGAAGCAGACGATCCACAAGTAGAAGCAGACGAGCCAGGAGGCCAACGAGACCGCGCTGCGCCCTGCCACACTCCCGAGGGAGGAGTGTGGCTCCGACAGGTACGGGCCAAGTTTACAAGCTGGGTGGGGCTAAGGGGGCGATCCCCGCGTTGAAGACCCTCAGCTTCCTAGTGATCCCGCACACCCTGAAACCCTGTAATCGCCCCTACCCTCACAACGCTCCACTATCACGGATAGCAACGGATAGCAAGGCTGAGCACTAACGGTGTCCCTCACTTCCCCGGTACCCTTTTGTTTAGCAACCAGAGGACGTACAGTAATTGGTCCTTTCTTTGTGTTCTTTTGTTTCCGGTCATCCTGAGAGCGACGTGCAGTCCTGACACCGGGCCAGAAGCTGCCAAGGAGAAGCAGCCCCGCCAGTAGGCATCACGGACCCCGCGGACTTTGCCAGGGAAAGACTAACGTTGCGCAAGAAAAAGCTGTACATCAAAATAAAACCCGCTTTGCCCAAACCTCGTGTCCCGACCCTCACTGACCCCCCTTTACAGTTAGCCAGCACGTTTTCCAGCGCGGGCAACATAGGGGGTTCGCTTGGGAAGTCCTTATAGGTGGCTCTGCAAGCCGCTCACATCTGGTAGTAAAGTAGCGTATCAGAGGCCGTAGGGGCCTGTGAGTCACATATTTTCTGTAGCGTTAAGAATTCTCCGGCCGGATACAGATCGCTTCCCTTGTGTAGCTCGTGTGCATGCGCCCTTCGCGCTATGGCCCTGTCTAAAAGAGGTTTGAGCAGTGGGTTTCCACTCAAAGGCATGGATGGAGCATAGAGCACCTTTAGGTGCGCCCTCTTAGCGATCTTTCCCCAGGCCCATCGTACACTTTCAACAGTATCGATGTCTTGTCGTGGGCGCTTATACGGCTGGAAAACAGTTGCATTTAGGGGAAGCGGCGCAACCCTATCTATTTCTATCGCCACATGAGGCTGAAACGGAGTAGGGTGTTGCCAATAATGTAAAAACTGAGCTTGTGCGCTGTATGCATAGAGTTCAAAATCTGCGCCCCCCAGCCCCCCTGCGAAAAGGGCAAAGTCAGTATCTGCCACGAAACTCGGGACTGTTTGCCAGCCCATACCAGGCCTAACACGTTGGTACGTAAACGTTTGAAACGATGCGAATTTAGCGGCATGGGTATGTTCACAAATAAATACAGTAATTTAGGGAGGAGTATTATCTTTGTGATGGCTATGCGCCCTGTCAAGGACAAGGGGAGACACCTCGACCTTGCTATCTTACCCTCTATCCATTCCATGACCCTGCCATAGTTTGTCGTCCACAGCTCTTGCAACGTTCTGCTTATGTGGATGCCTAGATAGCGCACTTCAGTTTCCGCCATTCGATCGGAAACTCCAACACAAAAGGAGTGGTCTCGTCAGTCAGTGGCATCATTGTCGACTTAGCCCAGTTTATCTGAACTCCAGTGAGTCCTCGATACCTTATGAATTCCCTCATTAATATATCGAAATTTTCACGGGGATTAGTCAAATAAATAGTGCTGTCGTCCGCATACAGTGAGACAAGGATTCCCCGCGTGGTGAATCCTATACTCTTGCTCGCATGTTGTTGCCGGAGCTTTGCCGCTAGAGGCTCCGTGGCAATAGCAAACAGTAAGGGAGATAATGGGCATCCCTGCCTAGTGCCTCTGGTGATGGAAAAAGGCTTGGAAGTCTGGCCATTTACCCGAACTCTGACCGTTGGCCCAGTGTAGAGGACCTGAATTTGTTTAATAAATAGCGGGCTGAGGCCTAGGCGAGAGAGTAGTGTAAATAGGAAGTTCCACTCTAAGGAGTCGAACGCCTTTGTGGCATCTAGTAGGGCCGCCGAGGCTTGTACATGCGGTGCCAGATAGTGGAGTACTCCAAAGATGGTACGTAGATTATGGGCCGTGGATCGGCCCGGTATGAAACCCGACTGGTCTGACAGCGCGATTTGCGGTAGCATAGGCTGTAGCCTGTCCGCAATCAATTTGGCATAGATCTTCGCATCTAGATTGATGAGGGAAAGAGGACGGTACGAGTCCGTCTTGGTGGGGTCCTTGTCCGGCTTCAAGATTGTAATAATGGTTGCCTCTCGCAGTGTGGGCGGCAGCGTCCTAATCTCCATGGCCTCCTGGTACATCTGTAGCAACCGGGGCGCCAATATGTTAACATATTCCTTATAGAAGGCTGCTGTCAGACCGTCCGCCCCTGGGGCCTTATCTCCCGGCATGGCACTAATTACTCGTCTTACATCTTCCACTGTGATGGGCAGCTCCATGTATTGCCGAGCTCCATCATTAAACCATGCCAGGCATATCTCATCTAAATAATCGATTAAATCCGTCTGCGACTGAGCCACCCTGTAGGTATACAGCTCTGAATAATATTGGGCAAATTCCTCCAATATATCAGGAGGTGTATGAAGTACTGTTCCCTCCGCTGTGTGGAGTTCAGATATGTAGGAGGCTCCCGTAGGCGTTCTAAGCAGGCTCGCCAGTGTCTTGCCAGGCCGATCGCTTTCCCCATAGCACCTCGCTTGTGCATATTTATGCAGATATGCTGTCTCTCTCTCAGCCTCACTCTGAAACTCAGTGAGTTTAGTACGTATACTAGCAGCTGTGTCGTGTGAAGGCCTGCTCATCTGCTGCCTCTCAAGCACCCCAATATCTCGCTCTAGTCTCTGTAACGTATTTCGGATATCGCGTAGTACTCCAGTTTTCAAGGCAATACAGTGTCCCCTCGTTACAGCCTTGACGGCTTCCCATCGCACCCCAGGAGAGTCTACCGAGCCCTCGTTATGCGTAAAATAGTCCTCGATCCGAACTCTAAGGTCTTCCCGGAAGACCTGATCTCGCAAGGCTCCTGTCGGGAACCGCCATGTGAAAGGTTGAGTGTATGCCGGGGGGAGGCCAATCCTTATCTGCGCTGGGGCATGATCCGACAGTGTACGGGAGTGGTGCGTAGCTTCCTCCAGCCAAGCATGAAGATTTCCAGTTAGCAACCAATAATCGGGTCGCGACCAGGCATTCCTGTGATGTGTAATACATGTCCCTTCCTTTCTCGTTGGGTGCGTGGCCCTCCAAGAGTCTATCAGATGGAGATCAGCCATGATTTCACGGAGGAGATCCGCTGCCTTCGGATGGTGCGCACGAGAAGCCCCTTCTCTATCAAGTTCGGTAGAGAGGGTTACATTGTAGTCTCCGCCCCACATTATCGCGATGTGTCCCTGCTTTTTAAGCTCATGCCATATGTGTTGAAAGAATTCCGGGCTGTCAGTGTTAGGGCCATACGTATTTACCAGGGCTGCAGTTGTGTTGCAAAGTGCTCCCACCAATATTATGTATCTGCCTTCCCTATCTGTAATCGTGTTGTGTGTGCGCCAGTGGAGACCCTTTCTCAGCAATATTGCCACCCCCCTGGAGTAACTGGAGTAGCCAGTAGCGACTACCAACTCCCACCGTCTATTCCTCAGTATGGTCGCTGCCTAACCAATTAGGTGCGTTTCCTGCAAGAAACAGATATCCACCCCATGCCTCGTTAAATATGAATGTATAAGTCTGGTCTTCCTGCGATCGTTAAGACCCCGCACATTCCATGTAAGACATTTCAGTGTGGTTACAGTAGTTGAATTAGTAATTGCAGCCATTAATATAACAATTGCAAGTCAAGTTCTGTTGGGACGGTGTCACACTCCCAGACATTTCAACATCCATTAATATGCATCTACGCTGTGTCGAGATTAGTCGGCGAAACCATATCTCATATTCACCATGCACAATGTCTAATCGCAACTTTCGATATGGTAAATCTCTTCTGAACGACAATACCTGCAACCAGAACAGTCCCCCTTCCCTCCCCCCCACACCGTCCCCCCAATCAGGTTGTGCATCCCAGCCACCCCCCTTTCCCTACCTGCCCCCAAATTAAAATAGAATACCAAACATAGGGAATCATCCCAGTGGGTACAATGGGTTACCGGCATCTACCCCTGCACTTTTGGCAGGGTGGCCAAGCTGCAACTGGCACATTAATGCTCACTCCCCTTGCCCACAGTCATTAACAACAAGTAATCTCACTCGGCAGTCTCTGGCTACGTTGTATATGAAGTGTCTCTCATCAATCCAGGGTGATCATCTTATCTTGACCTTACCAGCTTCCGCCCTCCATCTACCTCAGCCGGCCACCAGCTCCACAACTTTCACAAACAATGGCAATCAAATCTAGTCATTATCACTGAGTCTGTCCTGCATTTCGCCATCAGCCTGTGACTTTTGTAATTTGTGATCCTTGGCCAACTGTTTTGCAAATGTAAATGCTGCCTTCGCGTCGGCGAAGAAGGTGGGTTTCCCAGGGCCTTGCGATCTCAACTTCGCTGGATAGATCAGAGCGTATTTTGTTCCAATTTGTTGGAAAATCTTTTTGGCGGGAATAAACTCTCTCCTCGCCGCCTGGACCTGCACTGTAAAATCAGGGTACAACGCAATCTCGTTCCCTTTGTATTGAATAGCTCCTTTCTCGCGAGCAAGGCAAAGTATCGTGTCGCGGTCTCTATAGTTTAATACTCTCCCCAGGATCGGCCTCGCAGGAGCACCTGGCTTACGCCTCGGGCCCAGTGTTCTATGCACTCGTTCAATTAGAAACAATGGTGAGAGTCCAGGGCCGAATAGGTCCTTCATCATACCTTCCATAAAAAGCTCCATGTTGGAGATGTCTGAAGATTCCGCCACACCTGTAATTCGTATGTTATTTCTGCGGGAACGCGCTTCCAAATCCTCATTCTTTTGGTGTATGAGCTCCAGTACCTTATCCATGCCCCTGAGCTTCTTTTCCACTTCCGTCTGCCCCTCCTCAGTCTCCGTCACTCTTGTCTCAAGGACACTCACCCGGCCCTCTTGTTTATCCATTCGCTGGGTGATTTTATCCATCCTGTCAGCCAATGCGTCTATTTTGGAGTCTATCCATTTCAACCTGGCTTTCAGCTCTTGGAACATTGTCTTAACATCGTCTGCAGGCAATTGTCTCGCTGCGTTCCCCTCAGCTTGCTGGCGATCTCCCTCTTCAGCCTCTGTGGACTTGGCCCCCTTTTTCCCCCCTTCAAAGTTTATGCGGGGTTGGCGCCTGTCTGGCTTCCCCATGGCGCCTCTGATCCAGGCGTCGCAATGTCAACTTGTCTGGTCAGGCAGGTCTCCCGTCTCCCCCCGACAGGGATCACAGCAAATTACACCCTCGAATGTAGGGGTAGCAGGCAGTGATGGCCAACCGTGCGTGCCCCTATGCTACTCTGCTACTCCTGCTTCCTACATACGATGTAGTGCCGTGAGGGGAGCAGCCAGCGTGCTTCCCTGCCGCCCAAATGCGCTATTCCCGTCAGGAATTGTGTCAACCGCCACCCAGGTCACACTCCTCCAACCGACGCACAAACAAGTGGAATCTGCCTGTCCCACGGTCCCAAAGTCGTGGTTTCTCTGCGGTCGCCGCCTCCTATATCTGCGCAATATACCCCTCCATGCAGGGGGGACCCCCTTCAGCTGATCCACAAGCTTAGTTGTCCATAGGCTCTCTGCATGGGCCGCTTCGCTGGTTTAGCAGCTCCCCTGCTGCCTCCTACAGGATCTCAGTGTATGCAGACTATGCCTCGGGTCTCCGTGATCAGGCCTCAGTCCCCCTATGATTTGGCGGCGCAGCCGGGCCTCTGTTCTGATCTATGAGGAATCTTAAATGCTGACACCCCCGGCCCCAGTGCGCCTTTTCCAGCTGTCGGGTCTCCAGCCTACCTCAGGGCTATGTTTTCGATCTTCCTCCGGCGCCGCACCATGAGCGAGCAGGCCCATCCAGGGTAGCCGCGTCACTCCACCTCCGCGGCGGTTCAGGGCCAACTGTGGCGATTTCGTCTCTCCGGGGGGGTCGCACAGGACGTCTCCGCTGCACCAGCGATGTCCAGGTAGGCGCAGCAGGGTCCAGTCACCTCTCCCCCAGTGTCGTGCGCAGCCGCAGTCCGTCAATGGGGCCCCTCCGTCGGATCTCGCGTCACCCGAGGCCCCGGCTTCAGTGCTGCCGCCGGGCCTCAGTTCCGGGCACAGGGCCAGTTGCCGGTTTAGTAATTTCGCGGCCGGGGGGGGACCACCAAACCGCACGACCAGGAGCCAGAAGTCGCCCGCAGTCAGGTCCCGGGCTGGGGAGGAGCACAGCGGCCAAATGATTGGATATATTTCGGATTTATGGGCTTTGGCCGGCGGAGCCGCTGCAGCAGACGGCCATTCCGCTGCTCGGCTAAGCCACGCCCCCCCAAACAATACTATAGTTGACCTCCAAATTTATATATGCACCCTGTATAATAATCACAACAATTTACATTGAATACAATATTTACCTTAATTGGGCACAAAACAACCAAATCTAATACATCAAACAGATGTTTGGCAGCACCAAAACGTGGTCTACGCGTTTCAAACCCCCTTATTCCTGGGGTTCTCATCAGGACCAAACACCACCATTTTAAACATGCCAAAAAGGTCGACTATTCCAAGAAGCTGGGCTGTAGGAAGTGATTTTGATGAATTACAGATCAAGCAGTTCTTTGATTGACTTCACCGAATGACGACAATGTGTTTAAAATGATGGTGTTTGGTCCTGATGAGAACCCCAGGAATAAGGGGGTTTGAGACGCGTAGACCACGTTTTAGTGTGTAGTATGTATGGTGTTTGCAGAGAATGAATGGTTGTGTGGAAGTGTTTGAATGTAAGTGGTAGTGACCCCCCTCTTTTGTCTTCTTTTTTCTTTGCAGAATTTTTTGTATTCACAATTTATTTAGATCCATCACATTTATTAGAGTGTTCCCTTTGAGATTTAATTGCAAACACATTTGTGCTATTTAAAGAAAAGCTACTAATGAACTTAAGGTTGTATTGAGTTATGGTTCTTGCACCCGGTTTTCAAATGATTTAAAGTTTTGAGCAGTATTGGCATTTTTCTTGGTTGTCTACTAACAGAACTCATCACAGACCAGGAGTTGCAACATCAGACACAAAATCCACCCTTCCAATTGGACTTCAGTCTTCCTTGTCACTTTAATTATTTGTACACTATCACCTGTGAAGTATTGGTAAAGTAACAAACAGTACTATACAATACTCACAATAAATGAAGACATTCCTTTTCTGGGCATGGCAGTTGTGGATACATTGTCGTCCTTTGTGTAAGAGGCGTGCTTTCCAAGGACTAATGTCATAGATGTCACTTGTTCCGATAGTTTGGCAACATATCGTTAACATTTCAGAAGGAAATCACCTATGCGGGATGTATTTTTAACAAATGAAACAGATTAATGTATAAACAAAATAGTTTGTATAATAATACAAAACTGTATTGTATGTGATTTTTGAATGGATTGTGGAGGGTTAAGTCAAGGGTTCATTCTGGGGAATGATATGGGGTTAGGGAAGGGTTATGCTTAATAGGGTTAGGACCAACGTAAGGTTAAGAGTTAGGTGATAAGGGTGAAGGTTAGGATAAAATGTTGGGCTTGGTTAATGGCTATGTGGTAAGGAAGTAGGGTACGGTTATGGTAAGGAATGGATATAGGGTGAGGTATAGAACAGAGTCAGGCAAGGTTATGTTTATGGATCTCGAATGGGATTAGGATTTGACTAAAGGGATGCTGAAAAGTTAGCATTGGGGGTGGAGTATGGGTTAGGGATAAGAAAAATTGCCTTTTTCAGTAAATTCAATTTCAAATATTTCCAATAAAAATATGACTTTTAATTTTAGACCCCGATTGTAGATTTGTATTTGTGTATTTTCTGCTTGTTTATATATACTTTATTCCTTCTTGTGTTTCTCTTCTAGATTGGAGATGGGCTCGCAGTTTTGCAGGTAACTAAAGACTGTCCTTTATGATTCCTCACTTCTCTTTCATTTTTTTCTTGTTATACAAGTATTTGCAATGAACTGCACCTAAGTGTCTGTGCTCACATTCTTTTGATATCATTCATATATTTACAATGTGCAGCATGTTGGAGAGACTCAGCTGTTAGACCAGGAGTCTTCAACCTCTTCTGTGATGAGAGCGTTCAATGAAAATCCTCCTGAGCTACAAGCATTAGAGATGTAATAGTTACCACATCAGGCAAGATCACATTAGTGGCCACCATATGCAAAGATTACCAGCAGTGTTCACTTCAGTACATCAGGCATAGTTGCTCCTAGTAATGAAAGAATATTTTGTCAATTTGGAGTGCCTGTACGTGGGTAATACCCAAAATCCATAGCTGCAATTCCCCGGGCACCAAGTAAATTATATTAGTAATAAGTCTCCTCACACTGATTGTTTTTTTATCACTCAAATATCAGCTTTAAATATATTTTAGAAATGCAGCCATATTCTCCAGAGATCAGCTAATGAGTTCTGAAAATACACACATTTTCGTCTCAATTGCATGCATGTCAATTTTGGCATACATTTGTTAATTAGATAGAACTAAAATGCTCTTATTTAGTTGACTGGGCTGCACCAAGGATAGCTACTTATAGATTGCTGGAGAGCTAGAAGTAGCTCACGAACTATTCGTTGGAGAAGCCTGTGTTGGACAGAGGGGCTCTTTATGCATGTTCTGGGGGTGTTCCTGCTTTGGCAGTACAGCATATTAGAACGCAGAGGAGTTCTTCAGAAGGCAACAGATAAAAATCACTGCTGCTGGGTTCTGCAGCACTGCTGTGGCCTGTGCCGCTGCTAAGATATGCACCTTTGTTGGGAACAGCATAACTGCTGGGAAATGCTAGGACTGCTGGGAAAGAGAAGCAAAGAGAAGTTGTGTTGTACTGCGGTTGTTGTATTGCGTTATGCTTTGGCTGTTGCATTGGGTTGTACCCTGATTTATATTCATGTTTTTGTTATGCTGCTTTGTGTGTGCTGTTGCATTATTTTCAGTTGTTTACTTTTCATATGTCAACAAATGCTGCTACACTTTCAGTCGAAAGCGAAACAAGCTTTTACATTCCTGTGATGGAGAACCACTCACAACTATCTATGGTGGTAAATCCCTCCCGAAACCAGGCTTATCTCTTCCACTACACTCTTTAAAAAAGAAGTAAAAGCTATCCTCATGGCTAAATACACTTGATCTATCATCTCGAACTCTGTCAACACCTTGCACCGATCTGTTTTGCATGCCTGACTCATTTACTTATTTGTATGAGTTGTTTTATTACTCACGTGATGGCTTGCAGCCACCTATTTGTACTATGTGATCTATTGATTTATTGTTTGACTATGTTCCCTCATGTACCCCTCTATGTAAAGCGCTCTGATATCTGTGAAGATCTTGTTCGCGCTATATAAAACTTTGAAAATAAATAAATAAAAAAATAAAATAGCACAGATCCATCTTTTCAGCTATTTAAGACATCAGCCACCTTAAAACTGTAGCAGAAACTGTTGTAGATGAGCACTTGGAGGGATCACATTTTGGGATACTTAAATAACCATCCTTCTCTCTGCACAGCCATTCACTCAATATCTGCACATTCATTCACTGAGCAGCACAACTCTTCACCCCAGTACAGCACTTCATTCCCTGTAGAGCCAGTCCCTGAACAGCACTGCCCAATCCAGGCCAGGCCTTCTATCTGAACACCACATCACAGGAGCAGTCTCCACTCTGCACATCCTTGCACACACTACCGACCTATTCCCGTGCAGGCAGCCCCGAACTCTCAGATCACCTTACTGCTCAGCCCCCGTCTCCGTGGAACATCTTCCACTCTCTGCACAACCCTCCACCTGCATAGTTCTTGACACAGGTCCCATTCTGCACATCTGTCAGCTCACCGCCCTAAGAACAGCTCTCATTCCTCACTCGCAGCACACGATTTACACACAAACATCTATTCTAAACAGTCATTCACAGATATCCCTGCTCACACAAGAATTCAGAGAGCTGACTTGCCCCAAATACCTCCGCGTCCTACGACTGCCAGAATTGGCCTCCACCACCGGTAGTGATACTGCCACAAGAAACACATAGATGACACCTGCACCATCACACTGTTCCGGAAGCACTTTGAGCGTTTTGGGGGGTGGGAGGAGGGATTGGTGGATGTTCTGTTTTATTGTTTGCTACTTCTGCTGCACTTGCCGGGTTTACCAACCTCCTCTACTGATGTGCTTCCTTTAACCTCTTGGGCGCTGCCTTTGTAGGCTTTGCTACTTTGTGCTGGGTTACTTTGGGTTTTTGCTGGGAAGTAACCATCTTTCCTCGTCCAAAGGATAGGCAGCCCGCTGGGGGTGTCTGTTGCTCTCTTACTTTGAACATTATCTGCACTACACGCCAACATAGATACCAAAAAGAGAAACCCCACTTCCTGCACTTCCTGTGAGGGGCCTGCGCCCAAGCACCCGCAGCGTAGCAATAAGAGAAAAGCAGCCCCAAGGTCGGACACTCGCCAGGCTCATCGAAGTATGCAGAGGGCCTCACAATGACTATGATTCTTCCAATCAGGCACCCGGAAGCTGCCCGCTACCTGATATTGTGCCATTGAAAAGTGAGCAGTCTGGCCATTATTAAGATGGGAACGAGAGACCTGCTGTGTGCTTGCCCCTCTGCCCCAGTGGCAATAGGCCTGTGTATCAAGAAAGATAAACCGGTCTTTGGATGAGGAAAGACTGTTACTCCCGACCAAGAACCCCAAGTTAACCCTGCACAAAGTAGCAAAGCCTACAAAGGCAGCCCCCAAAAAGGATAAAGGAAGCACAGCAGTAGAGGAGGGTGGTAAGCCCTGCAAGTCCAGCCAGAGATTGTTTTCCCCAGAGAATGCACAATGTGCATCAGCAGAGGGCCGAGAACACACATGGACAGACCCTAGTGGTGAACGGCCACCACCGCAAACAAGGAGAATGGGCACGCCAAGCACCAAAAGAGGGCACCCACTAAGAAGGACCTAAAGTGCGAAGTCAGAGGTGCGCCGAAGCCTGCACCCGGAAACCTGACAGCACAGGCAGAAACCCGGGAGAGAGAGAGCCCTCCGAAAGGAAGAAGCAATGCTGAACAGAAGCGGTCGTACCAGCCAACCACCCCAGCACAGAATGGCCACCGTTGACCAGGCATTGAGCATGGTCACATGGAGTGATGGACCCTGCCAGCATTCCAGAAAGAGGCAGGTGCCAGCGCTGCAACGGCGAATGCTAGAGGTGCAAGCACTACGCCCTCGAGCAAGGAAGATGGAAGAAAGGTGACCCTCCATCAAAAGAGTGGAGCACTAAGAAGATCCCTGAGGATGGGATAGGGCCTGTGAGAGGTCTACCACGAGGACACGAGCCAAATACTACAGGCAAGATGCAACCAGGAACATCTATGTGAAGTGCACCTCACATCTAGAGGCCTGGTCGAAAGGGAGAAGTGTGACCTCATGCCATGTTGTGAATAAGTGGAAGAGGAGAAGAGAGGGGCACGATGCCAGAGCATATGGGAAAAGAGGACCGAAAGGTGTGTGACGAACCCATGACATGGAAGATCCCGTCAACCACAGGTGTGCAGGAGAAAGGAAGAAGAGCAACATCACTCCAAGCAAGATGTCGCCACCTGCAGCACGGGTTGTCCAGTGGTAAAAAAAAACTTGTTACCATTGCCATCTGCATCAAGTAAGTCACCTAAAGAGCATCGCACCACCAGAAGAGAGCTGTACGCCTGCATAACAACTAGAAGTTAACAAGGCACCCCTGGCGCCATGGGAGGCTGGCCACCCAAAACCTTCTATGATCCCCTGTGAACCTGAGACCTGCCGAAGAGAGCATACTCGACCATTGGACCAACCCTTGGGGTTGCACAAGACTTGGACGTGGCCCTGTTGAGAGTTCCCTAGCGACCCCTTTGCATGGCCTACAAGAGGCCCCGCACACCCCATGTAGTCCTGTGACAATCCAGGGGCAAGGGCCTCAAGAGAATTCTAGGTGAGAGGGGATTCCTAACAAGAGAGATGCGTCTGCAGCAGCTCCATGACATGCACCAGGAAGCACTGAGGTCGTGGACGGAAACTGGCCACCCAAAGACTATCTGACTTGTGCACCTGAGTCCTGACGGCCAGAGCACACAGACCCTGAGACAACCACCCTTTGTGGCTGCAAGAGCAACTTGGCCGTGGTCCTGTTGGAAGTTCCTCAGCGACGTCTTCACGCAGACTATGAGAGGCCCTGCACAGTCGCCCCAGTTCTGTGGCAGCCCAGCAAAAAAGGGACAAAAGGAAATTCCTATGACAGGGGAGTCCTGGCATGAGAGGGAAGGCTGAAGCTGTTCCACCATCGGTCACTGGGAAGCAACAAGGCCTTCTAAGAAGACTACCCTTCATCAATGTCGCACTCTGTCTTTGCAGGTTTGCCTTCCCTGGAGCCTGAGTGCCTTCAAAAAGATCTCTGCAGTGAACTCCACCACTGCTTTAGATGCACCCACATTGAACTATGTCTATAGTCTCCCCCAACATTATACCAGGCCGGTCCGAATGACTTCACTGAGGTGGACTAAAACCTCTTGGACATGTGGCCAAGAGATCAAGTACTGCCTGGCAGATGGCCTGAATAGTTTCAGTGGCACCGTGTTTTGTTTGTTTGTTCTGGCCCACAGGTTGAACTTGTACATATCTTTTTAAATACAGTTTGGGAGTGATGTAGTGTCCTTCTGGACATGTTCTAATGTTCCATCAGTGTGCTGTACATAAATTCTACACCCACCCATCGCAGGCGTCACAGGTCAGGTGAACCTACCAATTTTATTTATTTATTTAAAGAGTTTTATATAGCACTGGCTAGACCCAGAGGTATCAGAGCGCTTTACATGAGAATCAACAATATAACAGAAAATCAACGATGTAACAGAAAAAGTTCTACAATTACACAATAAATCCCAAAAAAATAGGCAATACAATTAGGAGAGGATAGAAAGGAGAGAGAAAAGTAGTGGAGGGGGCATGGGAGGTGAGAAAGGGAGGATAAGGGAAGAGACAATACGGAGAGACGAAAAGAAGTCTGTCTAAAGACCGACTGGGTAGGTGATGACCAAGGAGGGAATCCACGGCCCATCTCCCCTATAGCTAAACCAAGTAGCTCCATCGGGCATCAGATAAAAAAGTTAATTCTCAATACATTGAGAGAGGGGAGAAGGAGAGACATAAATTGAGGGAGGATGTGGGTGGAGAAGACAGGAGGGACGAAAAGAAGTGCAACAATGTGGTTTAACAGTATAACAGAAAAAGATGAACAATTACACATTACATCAAACAATCAGCAATACATTAGGAGAGGAGAGAAAGGAGAGAGAAAAGAAGTGGTGGGTAAGGGAGGTGAGAAAGTGAGGATAAGGAAAGAGACAACCGTAGAGAAGAGAGGAAGTCTGTCTAAAGACCGACTGGGTAGGTGACGACCAAGGAGGGAATCCACGGTCCATCTCCCCTATAGCTAAACCAGGTAGCTCCATCGGGCATTAGACAAAGTAGTTCGGTCTCAAGTGTCGAGGGAAGAGGTTTGCAGAAAAACAGGATGGGGGGAATATACGGCAGAAAGACGAAGGAAAGTGTGCCCAAAGACCGGCTGGGTAGGTGACGGTCGAGGGGGAAGTCCCAAAACCCATCTCCTCTATAGCTATCAGGTAGCTCCACCGGGCTCTGGCCAAATAGCTAGGTCTCAATGGGAAACATTTAAATAACATGGAGAGCAAATTAAATGGAGCGTAGAGGGGAGGGAACAGGAAAGGTGAGAAAGGGAGGATAGGGGAAGAGACAACAAGGAGAGACGAAATGAAATCTGTCTAAAGGCCGACTGGGTAGGTGACAACCTAGGAGGGAATCCACGGCCCATCTCCCCTATAGCTAAACCAGGTAGCTCCATTGGGCATCAGACAAAATAGTTCAGTCTCAGTACATTGAGAGAGGAAAGAAGGAGAGATATAAATAAAGTGATGAAGCGGGAAGAGACGACAGGAGAGACGAAAGGAAGGGGCCAATAAAAGGGGCGAGGCGCACGTGCCCTGGGCCAGTTCCGGTAACATATACCACTGTGTCCGTGTGCCTTATTTCCAAGTATGTTGGACAAGAGCCTACTACTTTACATAGGGGAGCCCTCCCTTTTTCAGCATGTATAATGCATTAATTATTTATGAATTTCATTATTCATAATTTTATTATTTATGCAAACTCATTATTTACACAATTTGTTGTAGAACTGTGAATGGCTATGAGGCTGAAGAGGTTTTGTGCCACTTGGAGTACCTGGTTGCGAGTGGCATGTGCTTGAGTGAGTTGCTACTTTAATTGTATGGTTGAATATCTCTACTTCTCTCTCCCTGGCAGCTGCGGTGACCCTGGATCCGGACACTGCTCATCGGGAGCTCGTCCTGTCCGAGGACGGAAGGTGCGTGAGGCGCAGAGACGAAGCACAGGATCTGCCGGACACGCCCCAGAGATTCACTAAATACATCATTGTCCTGGGGAGGGAGAGGCTGAGCTCAGGGAGGCATTACTGGGAGGTGGAGGTGGGGGACAAGACGGCCTGGACCCTGGGGGTGTGTGACGAGGCAGTGAGCAGGAATGGGAAGATCACACTATCTCCTGGGAATGGATGCTGGACAGTGTGGCTCATAGATGGTGAATACAAAGCTCGCACCTTCCCCTCCACCCTCCTGACCCCCCGTGTGCCCCCCAGGGCTGTGGGTCTCTTCCTGGACTATGAGGCGGGCAGGCTCTCGGTGTACAACGTGGATGACCGCTCTCTGCTCTTCACCTTCTCCGGGGTCTCGTTTCCCCCCACCCTGCGGCCCCTCTTCAATCCACATGACACTGATGGAGGGAGGAATGCGGGGGCGCTGCGGATCCTGCCGGGGACAGGACGGGAGTGAGAGCGGAGGAGACTGTTGACTGCACCAGGTGAGAGCGCTGTGTACAAGTCAATCACTGTCACCATGGAAAGGACCAGTAATTATATTATATTTACTGTCATCAGATAAAGAAGCTGTGTGTATTGTAGATTCCTGTCACTTGCGTCAGGTAAGGAAACTGATCAGCAGCAATAACACCTGTGTGCAGGCATTGATAGGGCTGACTGCTGCCTCCCCTCAGAACGCATGAGGTAGGACCACAGCCCCCAGGACAGTTTATATGCACTGCAGGGAGCAGCTGAGGGAGAAAAACAAAACACACTCTTGCTTTCAGAGCGCAGAGACTTTGTTCCGGTCACCTTCCCTCGCAGACAGTAAGTTAAGGAAAAATAATTTGGCTGTGACTTAATTTTGCAATAAATGTTATTAAAGGAGGGAGTGAAAATGGACAAAAGATGGAAAAGTGCAGGACTCTGAAACCTAGTGTGATGTGTGACATTTTCGCCTTTTTGGATTGTTTGAAACATAATAGCAAGCAACATTCTAGGAAATGTAGTTTTGTTTTATAGGCTGAAAGACAAGAGCTTGCACATTTATAATAACGTAAAATCAGAACTGGCTGAGGATGTCACATACGGCAGCCGTAGAAAAATATATTTTATAAAGATGAAGCAGAGTGGCTGAGGGGCAGAGGTGAAAGATGATAAATATATTTTGGAAAGAGGACGCCGGGGATATTTTTTAAAAAAAGGGGGTTGCAGAAAAGGGGGTTGCAGAACAGGGGCTGAGAGATTACACAAGAGGCAGATACTTAGAGAAAGTGCTAATTTTATTTACAATGCGTTTCCAGTTTAGTGTGAAACATTCGGTCATATTTCAGGGTGAACCTTCAGCAATCTCAAGTGTCTCCTTCAGGCTCCATCAGTCGATTCCGGTTATTTCACCAATGAGAGGAGTAGTTGAGGAATACTCAGTTCTTTACAGTGCCTGGAGGGAGGGAGGGTCTCTGCTGTCACTCCAAGGTGGAAGAAGGTCTCCAGGAATCATGTGAAGATAGGTAGGATCTTGTCAGCACAGTGTGTTCAGCCTGGGATCTGTCTCCTGATTGGCAGTTTATGAAGTGTTTAAGTGTGATTGTAACATTGTAGCTGTCTGCAACCTCAGTGCCTGGATAGGTGGTGATTTATTCTCGTCTCCTTTGTGAATAATAATACTATTAATTTAAAAACTTCACTAGTAAATAGAGTGTAGTGCTTCTTTTTTTAAATGTACATTTGTTTGTTTCCAGCACCCATCGTGTCCACGTTTGTGACATATGGTTGTAATGTGTAAATATGCATTTTTCAATTAACCTTCATACCAGCTAGCCAAAGCCAGACCTATTGGCTCTGCCAATGCTTGTCCTGATACTGGTGGGATATCGGTATGCTTCTACTCCATGACTGCATTTTCTAGGGAGGTTGAACCCGATTTTGGTAATAGGTGTGAGTGCATAGAAGAAGAACATGGCTGCACACTCTGCTTTCGACCACCAGCCAATGCCATCCCCTTAGGAGAGATCCAATATCAGTCGCACCCAGATAAGAGGCAGACTGTTCCATAAGCCATTGGTGAGTCCCTATTGGTGAGTCCCTATTCCACCCAGTACACCTATTCAGCATGGATGGGAATGCTTGAGATAACTCCGATAAACATCAACTCCTTCACTCCTGTGTTGCTCTGCTCATGCCTTTTTAATGATTTGATTTGCTGGCGAGACATGACCTCTGAATGCAGCATGTTCTAACTTGAGAACGCCTGACTCAGATGATAATGAGTTCTTCTAGTCGGTGACGCCGATGAAGTTGCAGAGGCACATTAGAAATTGTAGACGGGAAAGAGGCAAGTGAGAGCATCAACATTTTCTATGAGGGAGTAAAGAGAAAGGGAAATTAAACCATACAGGAAATTAGGAGGCCATATATTATAAGGAATATAGTACCCCTAATAATCTATTATTAAATAGTTATATATCACTGTGCAGTTCTGTGATCATATAATACCATTCACTCAGGCTTTGCTCTTGTACCTCCATACTGTCTGGAATTCCTGTGGGATTTGAAATATCCATATACCAAACTATTGAGGACACTTTGTCCTATATATAATGGTCTTTCACCAAGAAAATGATCTGTGAATAATGCCACTCGGTGTCACCAAGTAAAGGAATTGTGTGTAACATAATGTTCAAGGCATGCTGTGCATACTCCTGCCATCTAATGTTAGATCCCATTGTCTGCAAGTTGTTTTTCTTTGAAATACTCTTCTGGAGTCACGAGGTACTGTGACTCAACCTTTTGCTTCCAATGCACATGGTCATCGGCTCCATTGTTAGATTGTTTCCTTTCCGCCGTCTGGTTTGGATGTGTGCTTCCATGCTCCGGATCGATGCTATTGCAGTGATTTTTTTCAGGCTTAACATATCCTCTTTCTGTCAGTATTGTCTTTGATCGTGTCTCCCCCTTTCTCTTCTACTGGATTGACGCTTCCTGTTACCGTACTGTGGAGCCTCGCTTGTCGGGCCGCTCTTTGCTTCCATTTGGTCTGCACTTATGTCTAACCCGTGCTGGAACAAATGCCATTTCAATATTGCCCTCAGTGTTGTGTCAAGTCCCCCATGGCCTCTCACCTGAGCACAGTGAAGACTCTTGCGATGCGTGGCGCCCTATCGGCCAAAGAAGACCCTTCGAGACCACTGGTCCCGTTGACTCGTGCTGTTGTGCAGGAACAGTTAGCATACTCCAGACCTCTTCAGTATCCAGAACCTCGAGGGGGAACATCATTTGGAGCTTTTGCCACTGACAATGAGACTTTCTCACCCAAAGACATTTCTGGCTCTGACTTAGAGATCGAAGACCTTCCACTGGCTCAACAGGTCGTAAGTACAGCCCTCCCTTCCCCTCGACATCACTCTGAGCTTCTACCCCACAAGGGGTATTCATCCACTCTGGACCCACAGATGCAGGCTTCTGGGCTGCCACTGCAGTTGGGCCAAGTTTGGCACCGACCATCCGCTATAGACACCATGCCCAGCTTCGGCTCGGTGCCAAAGAAAATTCTGAAGCCGACATACTCTCCACCACCTGCTCTCGGCCCGGCTCGGCTCCCATCGGACTTTCAGATCTGATACCATCTGCCTCAAAACCCAGGTCTGTGCCGAAACATTTGGCTCTGACCAGAAGACCAGCCCTTGAACTGGTCCTCCAGAAACTGCTGAAACAGCTCGACGCCCACCAGAAACAACTTGTTAACCTCCCCCAGACACGTTGGATACTAACACAACCTCTGTACTCTGCTTCCTAAGAGGCAGTTCATTTTTGAAGTAGCTCTGGAACCCTCTTCTTACCACAATTTGCAGATGCATAAAGACCCCAGTGAAGAGGATGTCCTCTCTGAGACTTGTTCCTTGGCTCCTCGCTCCATGCAGTATCTGCCCATGGTGAAGGGGACACTCAAGCCCTTTTCTGACATTTTCAAGGAACTGGTTATGGCCCAGGTTATTACCCTCTGGGTTGACAACAAGTTCAAGGTTTCCCTTTCAGATGCCATCTAAGTTTGGGGCCAGATCCCACCAGAGTCCCTAGTGGTTCATACTGCATGTAATTAAGCGAATGCTCAGGGCACCGGCGATGCCCCTCCACTAGAAAAAAAGAGTAAAAGGATAGACGCAGCTGGTAAACATGGCACGGCCCAGTCTGCCAACCACTGGTGCATCGCCAGTTCTATTGGTTTGCTCTCTAGATATGACCGGGCCCACTGGGACGAAACGGAGGAACTCCTCCAGCAACTCTGAGAGGAGCACTGTAAAATGGGACGTGAGTTGGTCACAGAAGGTAAACTGATTTCCAACACGACCATCAGGTGTGCCCTGAATGCTGCTGACACAGCTGCTTGGGGGATCATTCTAGTGTTCTCCTCCACAGACATGTCTGGCTCCGTGTCTCTGTCTTCAAGCTGGATGTTCAACAGCATCTCCTTAACCTGCCCTTTGATGGGGAACATCTATTTGAGCCTCAGATGGATGAGATGCTGGAGAAAGTTAAGACAGATATGGAGACGGCGAAAGCCAAGGGCGCCTTGCAGACACCTTCCCTACGGGATACTTTTGAGTAAAGTGGAGGCTCCAGACCCGCCTCCCCCCAAAGCCTCCACATCCTTCCTATGCATCCAGCTTCCCCTAGGGGCTTCCTCAGGGGTGCCTATTGGTTCCTATTGGTGGGATGGTTCCTCCTAGGGAACCATCCCAGCCAAACAGTGACTTGCCATTCCTTCCCCCCGATCACACAACACTTGACAGCAGACCGCTTCAGATGTTATTCCCCACCCAGCAATATGTCACATGAGACCAGTGGGGGTTAGACATCATTCACTGCCTTTACTGTCTGGAGCTCATCTCCACACTACCCAACATACCACCTCTCGGACATGTCCTCTCCCCAGAACATCAATACCTCTTTCTGGAAGAGGTCCAAGCACTCCTTCTCAAAGGGGCCATAGAGCCTGATTCACAACACCTACAGGGCTCAGAGGTGTATCCCCTCTACTTCCTCATTCGCGAAAAGAGCAGGTCCCTCAGGCCCATTCTGTACCTCTGACCCCCGAAAGAGTACATTTTGTCAGAACACTGCCACATGGTCACTCTTCAAGATGTCATATCTCTGCTACAGCAAGGCGACGTCATGGCTGCACTCGACCTCAAAGACGCTTTCTTCCACATCCTGATTCATCCGGCCCATCGTTGCTACCTCCGGTTTGTGGTAAGCAGTCAGCGTTGCCAGTTGTAAGTGCTGCTTTCGGGGGTCACCACTGCACCCTGAGCTTTTTCCAAATGCCTTGCAGTAGTAGCCACACACCTGAAAAGAGAGAACATCCATGTATTCCCATATTGCACAGTGATTGGCTGATAAAGTGTGCAGCACAATATCGCAGTCTCCCAATGGGAGCTGTCCCCCAGTGCACCGTGTTGTAGATACCAAAGGTATGATAAAGTTCAAAGAACAGAAACCAAGTTGATTCCAAATCAATTTGTAATTATATTAAATCATTTCTTCATTACAAATATTTGCTTTTCATCAATGCAATTCTCTTCATTGTTCAAATTATATATCCAAATTTCATTGGTTCCCTATCCCTATGCATTTCGGGCTTGTCCAGCCCTTCATCAGGGGATTAATTTGTTGTCACAAGATCCTCCGGCATGTGTGCCTATAACGTCCTCGCTGTCCTGACTGTTGGGAGCACAACAGCAGTTCTGTGCTCCTACCCATGCCACAATAGACCTCCTGCACAAACTGGGCTTTACCTTCAATGATGTAAAGTCCCATCTCCAGCCCTTTATTTAACCTTATCTATAAGCCATCCTCCATGTAGAGGTCCACAAAGCCTATCGAAGTCCGACAAGAGTCCAAGCTCTTCCAAGCTACAACAATGGAGGGAGAACTTCCAGTGTTTACTGCATGAGGTTAACCTCCTGATCACACAGCCATTGCTTCACCCTCTTGCGTTTGTAGAGTCATTACAAATCCTTAGATAAAATCAGTGAACGGTCCAAGACTTTGGGAGTTTTTTGTATTAAATGGAAATCATTGTTGTTAAATTTTTTACAGTAGATGAATTCCATATTGTGGAAATGTAAATTGTGGTTATTTGCAAGAACGAGGTATTGTAATTTGGGGTTCATGTTGGATATCATAGTGAGGTTATTTACCATTGACCAACCCGCCTGGTGCCTTTAATGTAGGATTCAGAGTGACATCTTCAACAGCTTGATATCCACCCTTGCTGTTGAGTGGTGTGTTGGAAAATGAAAATGTAGCCCTAGGGTTTGACACTTTACAACTAGAAAGTTTATTTTCATAGAATAACATAAAAAGATCATAAGAAAAGGGTTGTAGAAATTAGTAAAAGCCAAGATAAAAACTATCTGACCTCTAAGTATTCAGTAATGCATTGCGGATTGGAGATTAAGCAATATTGCTTTATCTGACCCAAATGTCTCATAAATATATATGGGATCAAATCTTAAGAATTGGAATCAGGATCAACCCAATTTGTAAACAAAGAAGGCTAAGCAAAAAAAATTGTGAGCAATGAACAATGTATTTGTGATCTGAGTGTCAAATATAGTTGAACACGCTTCCTACGATATGAATGGATCATCATCTGCAATACACAACTTACAAACTTATGAATTTGAATTTATTAGGTCAGCCTATGATGGATGGAGTTTTAGCAATGGTACTAACTATTGCAAAAACTCCATCTATCATAGGTTGGCCTAAAAAAATACAAATTCATATGTATGTGGGTTGTAATGCAGATGATGATCCATTCATATTGTTTTAATTTTCGTTAGTGTTAGGAGAATGCCATGAACATTTTTGCATTGTTTGTGACAGTCATAATCAAAGCTAATAATGTTTTCTTCTTCCTCATTCTCTTTCTTCGCATGGTTCTTTACAATGTGTGTATTAGTCGGCCAACATCCACTATTCAACAGTACCATGGTTTTACCAACTCTTACAATTTTGTAAACCTTTGAAAATTCGGTCTCATCTATCTTAACCAAATTAAAGTTAGCAATCTTGACCAAATCACCAACATTTAAGTTAGTATGCTTTTCTCCAACATATTTAATTTTGCTTTCTGGTGTTTCAAATTTACATTTCCCCTACCACAATTGTACATTTTTTCCAAGTTAAGAGGTTTTGAATTACCAATATGCCATTTGGGCCTAAGCACAGTACAGGGTTTCTTTCGTTAAAGAAGTTCAAATGGAGTAACTCTTGTGGTATTGTGTGGGGTACAGTGATGAGCCCATATAAAATTTGCTATGTTTTATTTACATCATGTCCCACTTTTAAAGCTAGCTGAACACCTTCCGCAACCACTTTATTAAACCTCTCAGCCTGCCCCTTCATATTGGGTTAATAAAGGGCGGATTGTTTATGCATAATACCAAATTCTTTCAAAAATTCATGACGTTTTTTTTAAGTGAATTGTACTCAATTGTCAGACATTGAAAGTTGGAATACTCTCCCTTCTAAAACAATGTCCCAAAAAAAATCAACAACAAAATCTGTAATAGAACTACAAATCCACTTCAATTTTGCCCACTGAAAAATAGTCAATGACAATGAGAGCATAGGTTTTTCCAAACGACCAGCCTTCATAAGGCCCCTACAAATCTATGGCAAGTTCTTTCCAATGTGCCAATGGAAATTCATGAAACTTAATTTATGAATTGGTATTCTTCTGTTCACAATTTTTAACAAAATTTGAAATCTGATCATCCATGAAAGGCCACCAATAAAGTTCCCTTCATTTCTTTTTTGTACCCGATTCACCAATGTGTCCATTAGGTGCCAATGACATAAGTATCTTGCGTAGCTCTTTCAGTGGGACAGAACAAGACACTTTCAAAACTTGATTTCCTTCAGGAAATAATTCCCCTTTGACTTGCCAGAAAACTCTTCTGAATTTTAAGATTTTTCATTTGGTCATGCTGAGGCAATAAAATCATTGACTTTACACAATTTACATCCTCTTGTGGGGCTTTACACCACTCATCTTTGCTAATAGCATGTTGAATAAGAGAACCCACAGCACTTACTGATTTAACTACACTCTCTTTGTCTTCCAATAGCCCGTTCTATTTGCCTTCAATTGATAACCTTGATAAACTATCTGCTTGCATATTAAATTGCCCAGGAATTTAGGTTACATTGAAGTTATAGTCTTATAGATAGAAGAACAATCTAATCAATCTAGATGATGCTTTTCAAGTTCTGCTGTTATTTAACAAGGAAATCCATGGTTTATGATCAGTTCTGATAGTAAAGTTATTTTCCCCACACATAAGAACTGAAATACTCAACCATCCAATTACCAAGTGCCTACTAGGGCTTCCCTTTCTTTTTTTCCCTCAAAATTCTTTTTATTGAGCATTTTCAACATTACATGGACAAAACCACATACAATAAAGTATCATACATTGCCCCACACTCTTGACAAAGCCATTGTACAATTGCAGTTGTCTTACCGTCTGGGACTTCAACCTACACATTTACATATGTTATAGAGCTCACTTTTCTAATATGGTGAATATCAACTCAAGAAAAATCCCTCACCCCCCACCCACTCCCAACCTAACACAACCGTTAACAGTGACTTGGTGGCACCCCAAAAAGAAATGAGCACTAAAGAAAATAGAAGAAAAAGTAGCAGGAGGAGGCTAAAATCAGGATGGACAATGTCAGGGGCTTTCAATAGTGCCCTGTGGGGAGCAGCTCTCAACATTCGATCGCTACTATCTCAGGAGTATATATGTTTGAACACGGTGACGGTGCTCGTGCAGGGGGACCCATCCACCTGACTATGGGGAGCTGCTCTATGTGTCCATCTAGTTTTAGAACTGGAATAGGTGCAGTGCTCTAACAGAGGGTGGGCATGTTGTCAGTGGTATACCTCTAGATAAATACGAGACAAGGGGGCCCCAACTGGACTTCAACTTTTTAAAACTATCTCGAAAGATGTCCGCCGTTCGTTCCATTATGACTGCCCTCCATAGTCGAGCTTGCCATTGGGTCAGGGCCGGGGGGGTCTCTTTTCCTCCAGGCTGACGCTATTGCTAATTTGGCTGCCCCAAAGCACATCCACATAATTGCCTGGTCTTCCTTTGACTGATGTTCTAGCATCTCGCCCTTACTCCTAATAGTGAAAACTGCAACATGGTGTTAATTGGGTATCCAAGAATATCTTTAATTTGGGCTAGGATCTCTGTCCAGAAAGGTCTAATAGTAGGGCAGTCCCACCATATGTGTTTGAAGTCTCCTAGAAGGCCGCAGCCTCTCCAGCACAGATCGGAGGCCTCTAGAACTATTGTTTTCAGCCTCACCGGATGAAGATACCAGTCATAAAGTATCTTATAGTGAGCTTCTATCATCCCTGTGAAATGATTATTTTTTACTTTATCCCTCCATAATGACTTCCATTGAGTCTCTGAGAATTCAGTCTCGCACATGGTTTCCCATAACGTGATGTGTCTGGGACGTGGTGAGTGTAGAGTAGCGAGGAGGAGTGTGTAAAAGAATGAGATAACTCCTTCCGAGGTGCCCGCTCTCATTACGAATTCTCTATTGGTGGCTGCCTCTCGCATATCAGGGTGTAGATCCCAGTGTTTAAGTTGCAGACAATCATAGTGTTCGAAAGTCAGAAGGTCAAAGTCCCATCGACAATTCTCAAAGGTTAGTATGCCAAAATTATGATACCGGTCAGACACGCAGACAACCTCCCTTTCGCCGTTCTTCAAATGGGCCTGGATTGAGTGCCAGGGGATACTCCGGGTTAAAGTGGATCGTGTATGTGGTGAGGGATACGATGTCCATCCTGCGCTGCCCACTACTGCGTCCCATAGCCTCAAGGTTTTCTGGGTAGGTGTGCTGAGATAAGCATTACATTGGCAGTCCCTCTTGGTTTTACAAAGCAAGTCGCAGATGGTATTCCCCACTATAGCTTTATCCATATGTAACCAGTGTTTATCTGATTCTCATAGGGACCATTCGGCTATCACCCGTAGCTGAGCTGCTTTATAGTATTACTCTAAGTTTGTTGAGGCCTCCCCTCCTGCATTCCTGGGGCATCCGAGTAGAGCGAAGGGTAGTCTCGCTAGTCCATTCTGCCAGATGCATCGTGTGATCATCATGCGATTCCATGCGATTCGTGGGGAGAAAGTTTTTGTCCAAAAATATAGGAAGTGGTTGAAATAGATAGAAATATTTTGGAAGAACTGTCATCTTAATATCTTAATTGCATAGATGCGGCCTAGCTGCGATATATACATTCATTTTCCAGCTTTTCAGCTCTTGCTGTACCTGTTGGAGCAGCGCAGGGTAGTTAGCCTGGAAAAGACCCTCCAGCCTCAGTGTTATTTTGATTCCTAGGTATGTGATGTTATGCTTGGGCCAATGGTACGGAAAGTCTGCTAGAAGACATTCCAGTTCCCCAGTAGGTAGCGTCAGATTCAGTAGAGAGGACTTGGATGTGTTGATGCAGAAGCCTGACACCTCCTCAAAGGCCTGAAGCTCTTCCAGGAACACTCTCAGTGAGGCTCGAGGCGACGACATTGTGAGCAGAACATCGTCTGCAAACAGCAAAACCTTGTGTTCTATCGACCCAAAGCAGATCCCACTTATTTCATGTGTCGCTCGAATCATAGCGGCAAGGGGCTCTAACTAAGGGCAAAAAGAAGTGGTGACAGAGGGCATCCTTGTCTTGTCCCTCTGGTAAGGGGAAACATATTAGATCGCGCTCCATTCAGCATCTCCCTTGATGTGGGATAAGCATAATTGGCCCTCACCATTTTAATAAATGCTTCTCCCAGTCCGTATTTCCCCAGTGCACGAAAAAGGAAGGACCAGTCAACCCTGTCAATTGCTTATTCTGCATCCAAGCCCAAAAGTACTGCAGGCAGGTGGAACTTAGTTACTTTTTCTATTAGATGGAGAACCCTCCGAACATTATCATTTGACTGCCTCCCCTTGATAAACTCTGATTGATCTGGATGGATCAGATCTGGCATTCTCTCCCCAGCCTAGTAGCCAAAATCTTTGAGTACATTATTGCATCGATGTTTAGAAGTGCTATCGGCCTATAGGAGGGCAGAGTTGAGGGTCCTTCCCTGCTTTGGGTACAACAGTGATCGAAGCCTCCCTCATGGAAAGCGTCACCTCTGCTTCCGAGGCCATATAGTTAAACAGCCTTGTCAGGTGAGGTTTGATATCTGCAGCATATGTCTTACAGAAATGAGCCGTAAAGCCAACCGGCCCCTGTGATTTATGAGTTTAAGGTAAGCGCAGATATTGCCGCCTGTACCTCCTCATTAGATATAGGATCGTCAATCGCTTTATGGGCCTGGGTCACCTGTGGGAGGGTCACTGAGTCAAGGTAAACGTCCTGGCCCGCTGCTTCTGTGGACGATGATCGATACAACCCCTCGTAGAATTATGCGAAGAGTCGTGCCTTGGATTCTTCAAAATCATGAAGGGTGCCCCCTTCATCACGGATCCCCCTATATATTCCTGCTCCCTTTTCACCCTATGTTGCCTCGCTAGATGGGATCCTATTCTGTTGCCACACTCATAAGAGAGAAGGCGCAGACGGAGGAATGTGAGTTCTGCTCTATTTGTGTATATAGCAGTGAGTTTCCCTTTTAGAGCTATTAATTTGGTGTGTGTCGGTGTTTGTTTGTGTACCAGCTTGCTGCTTTTAGGGTTGTCTCCAGGTCTGTGCGCTCTTTAACTCTTTGTTTGTTTAATCTAGAATAAAGTTCCATACACTTGCCTTGCAGTACGCCTTAAAGGAGTCCTAGTTATTTAGTGGTGAAGTATCTTACAGATGATTCAGCTGAAAACAAATTCCTTAATTGTCCTTCTCAGCTCGTCCCTTAGAAACCTATCCCGTGTAATAGATGCGTGGAAAAACCATCCTGGAGACCTGGGGGGAGAGGAACCCTAATGAAGGCATATCGATGTGAGTGCATGATCAGAGATTGTTATGGTATTGGTATTGGTATATTAGATTTCTATAGCGCCTTATCACCCAGGGGTCTCTAAGCGCTTTGCAGAGAGTGAGCACCATGCTAGAGGGAAGAGAGTTAGGCAGTACCCCAAGCCTCCTGAAACAACACTGTTTTTAGCTTTTTTCTGAAAGATAAAAGATTTGTTTCTTTGCGCAGGCTCTCTTATGGAGTAGATCTTAGCTTCCTGTAGGGTGCCCAATATTCGCTGACTTATGAAAATGTAATCTAAGCAGGAATAAGTGTGGTGCACGTGGGAGTAAAAAGAGAAATCTTTCATGGTAGGATATGTTATCCTCCAACTCTCTCTTAGACCGAAGTCGTGTATTTTCTTTTTAATATTTCTCAGGAAACTGCCTGTGTGAGCTCTCTGTGCATGTGAGCTATCTAGTTCCGAGTGCCACATGAGGTTGAAGTCCCCCATCATAATAATCTGGCCTTCCTTGAACCCTCCTACCAGATTCAAGAGATTATCCACAAAAGTGGGTTGGCCAGTGTTTGGGGCGTATCTTGCTACAAATATGCACCATTTCCCATTTAGCCTGCCCTTTACTAGGACTACCCTCCACTCCTTGTCGGATTTTCCTCCTTACAGCTGTTTTGTGTGTGCCGCCGATTGATATATTAGAGGATAGTTCCTATGCTTTAGCCTCTCTGTGTCCTTCTTTTGCAGGTGCATTTTTTAAAAGTCTGTCCCTTGAGTGGCGAGTTTAGTCCTCGCACATTCCACGATACCTGCAAGACCATGACTGTTTACTCTCCTGAACCCCACGGGCACCCACTCTCGCTGTTCCAACCCACCAGAATGTGTGTTTGTTTCCTCCTCCCAGGATGTGCCTTCGCCCATCCCTTTTCATCTTTGAACCTGCCTCTCCTACCCCAACTGATAAAGAAGAAAAGAGAAGAAAAAAAGAAGAAAAACCCCCCAAACAAGTATTGCGAAAACATTATCCACAAACGTAAAGGGGTCCAATGACCCCCCTCTTTGTGAGTTAGGTAGTTACCAATTATTACAACATGCGTTCCGTCCAGTGCCTGCAGCCACAGTAGTGCGTCTTTTCTGTCTCAGTACTTACACAAGGTGTATTCTCAGAGAACCACCATCAATGTTACTCTTTCTGGGAGGTGTGGGCATCCATAGAGATAACATCCAGTCAGTGCTGGAAGTCTCTGGCTTTGTCCTAAATCACCCCATCCTCCTTCTAAGATATAAAGTCGGCCAAATCTCACCAGTGTTCCCAGTGTATCCGTTCAGCAAACCCTTTGTCCGTATCCCTGCTAGTATTTTGTGTTGCGTTCTCTCCGTTGTGTTTGCCAGGGATTGTTCTGAGTGACGCCTGTACCGGGTCTAGTTGTTTGACCACTGTTCGTCTCTGGGTCCAGCGGCTGCAGCCCAAGAAGGTCCATCGCTTCCTCTAATTCTGTGATGTCCCTTGTTTTATTGAGTTCGAACGGAAGGCCAAAAGGTTAAGTCCATCTATATCGAATGTTGTCTGTTTGCAATTTTTCGGTTACCGGCCTGAATTGCTGGGGCCGCTGGAGGGTGGCCTGCGCTATAGGGAGCAAGAATAGTCCTGGTAGGTTACCTTGCCTTTTTTCTGTGCGGCCAGCATGATTGCCTCCTTGACCTTGAAGGAATGAAGTTTGACTAGGACGTCTCATGCGCCAGTCATTGCCGGATGTCGGCCGTCCGACCCTGTGTGCTCGCTCGATTTTTATTTTTGTGTGCCCTGAACCCAGCACTTCTGTGAATAGACCACAGACAGAGGCCTCCAGATCTAGACCCTCTACGCTCCTTCTTCCAGGTCTCGGATCTGTATGTTGTCCCTTCAGGACCTGTTTTCGAGGTCTTCCCCTTTCAGCAGAGCCACTTGCAATTGGGAGCGGAGTTTCTATAGCGATTCCCTGGTATCTGAGGCACTTTTGTCGAGTTCTTGCATCTTGGATTCTATGTCGAAGACTCTAATTCCCACGGAGTCCACATCTTGTTGTATGGATGCCATGCAGTCCAACATATCCGCTTTAAGTTGCTCCAGAGAAGCCGCCATGGCTAATTTCAATTCCATGCAGAGTTCTGCTTTGAAATCCCTGAGGGAGGTGAGCAAATCATACCCGGTGAGAACCATACCTCCTTCCGTATCTGGTCTCGCGTTCATGTCTTTTTTCTCTGTTGGGGTGAAGTAGCTGGACACTGTTGTTTCCTTTTTTCTGGGGCATAGGGGCGGTCTCCCTTCTCACCATGGGTGTTTTTCTGGTAGGTTCTAGATTTTTCTGCTCCTTGGCCATCCGTCCGTTCGTCCCTTTCCTTTAAACCGCACAGGTGTAACCTGTTTTGTTCCAATGGAGGACACCTGCTTTTCTCCAGTTGTTGCCCAAGAGCTTATGCTTCTCAACCCTCTGGGGGCTGAATTGCAGTACTTCTGGTGTTCCTCCGCGTGTACAGTGGCCCCTTTGCTCTTCCACCATCTCTCTTGGCTTCTTGGGCATCCATCCCCGTGGTGCAGACTGCTCACCACCTCAGTCGGCTTCCACTACACTGGTTGGCGCCCGAACTCTCTATATTGAAGGCCTCGTTACCTTTGTGGTGCTTCGTCCTCCATGTCCAGGTCAGGCGATTCCGCTATTGCCCTGTACTCTCTGGCTCCCTATCAGGTGTTCGTGTCCTGGGAGTTGCCTCCTCTTAGTTTCTGGTGCTTTTATAATTCCCTCTCCACCAGATTTCTCGTTGTGGGCCGCTCAGATTCACTGGGTTAAAGCCGCCATCTTAAGGTCAGGCGTCTTGTTCCTGATGTACTGGTGCTATGGCTAATCTCCTAAATCCTGCTGCTCAGGGGTCTCATTATATCCTGTTCCGCTGTTATACCGGTCTCCGCTGGTGCTAATCGGCCTCTCCGCTCAAACCAGTCATTGCGGGCCGCCTCATCGGGTCCGCCGGTCGCGGTCAGTCCCACTGACTTCTCCGGCTTTCTCTTCCTGCTGGCCCCTGCTTGTCACTCTGCCGCGGGGTACGTGTGTCTCCGACTGCCTACGATGAGTCCTGCGGTATGGATAATGTGTTATATCCTCAGGGCTTGGTGGTAAATTTTCTATTTCCACCCAATGTGCTCCGTCTCATCGGGTCCGCCGGTCGCGATCAGTCCCACTCACTTCTCCGGCTTTCTCTTCCTGCTGGCCCCTGCTTGTCACTCTTCCGTGGGGTATGTGGGTCTCCGACTGCCTACGATGAGTCCTGCGGTATGGATAATGTGTTATATCCTCAGGGCTTGGTGGTAAATTTTCAATTTCCGCCCAATGTGCTCCTGTTCACACCGTTGTGAGGGTCACGGTCGCCATCTTGCCTCAGCGGGCGCGTCTTGCTCAGTGTCCGGTTCGTAGACACTCTGGCCGCCCCAAGGCACAAACTCGGCTCCGTTGCGTTCCCGGTGCCGCAGGCTCTTCGGATTGCTGAACACCTTATTGGTTAGCCCTCCGAATCTCGGTGGCACTGTGGCGGCAGAGCCGATGCAGATCACGTCTGCACGGCTATTTGCCTGGTTAACCCCCCCCCCCTCGGCTTCCCCTTCAATAGTAGAATAATTCAGTTCAGCAAATGCAGTGGTGCCATCCTTGTTACCTTTGGGATGTGAAAAAACAGCACCCAAACCAGATGCACTGGCATCCATTATTAAGATGGGGTTGTTTCCGAAAAATTAGACAGAGTAGCAGTGTTAATTATGACACTCTTCATATTTTGAAATGCAATGTCATTTTTCTGCTCTCATATAAATGCAACTCCTTTTTGTAATAAACGTCTTAAAGGAGCCGCTACTGATGAAAAATTCTTTACAAAGTGAGAATAAAACACACACAGACCTAGGAATAGCCTAGGTATATCTTTGTCCGAAGGTGTTGTTGCTTCTCTTTTGTACTTCAACCGATCAACTTGGTATGCCATCTTGTTAAATTGTGTGCTTCAAATACTCTACTTTGTGAGTCAAAACTTATAGTTTCCAAGTTGTACAGTCATACCCCTTCACTTGAGAATGCCTAAAAGTGTCTAAAATTCGATTATGTTTGGTAATAGAATCAGGTTACACCAGAATATCATCCTGAAAGGCCACCGCCTCAATGCCCCCAAATAAGATATGTATCAATTTCTGGATCACCAAGGTGGCAGAAGCTAAACCAAAGGCATCCTGTAGGTTCCTTTACGCATAATGAAGGTAGTGATATGACAGGAATTTTCAGAAAGTTCTATCTGGTGATAGGCCAGATTCAAATCTAATGTAGAGAGCAACTTACTCCCATGAATTTTAGGGAGTAAGTCTTGTATGCTTGGTAATGGATGACAGTCCAGTACAATTTGTTTGTTTACAGGTCATAATCTTAAACCATTGTTCTTAGATCATAATCTTAAACCATTCACCCCTGCGAGAGGATTGTAACGTTTTCGTTAAAACAAAACAACATAAGGGGCACCGTTCTAATGAAATTACTATTATATCAAGTATCAAAATAATTTCTTTAATATCGCTATGCATTAAAATAATGCCCCTGAGAAGTGTGTGCTATGTAGAAGAGTTGTTCAGAATTTTAGTCTAATAATTGCTATGAAAACTATTCCCTTCATAACTTCTGTAGAGGTAATGTTTCTTAAAAGTACTGTTCACTAACATAATGCCCCTAAACAACTGTGTGGCACGTAGGTGTGTTCTAGGAGGAGGAGGAGGAAGAGGAGGAGGAGGAGGAGGAGGAGGATTGTGTGTGATATGTTATGTTATAACAAATTTCTTGAGCGCACTGTCACCATAGGTTTCCTGGCGCTAATCGGATTTGGTACTTCTGGCACTGGCTTGGTACCAGTAGACTCATGAGCCAGGAGAATAGGGGCAGGAGGAGAAAGTACCAGAGCTCAATGGGTTATCTTTGCATTCTGTAGTTTCTACTCACTTTCCTTCCCATGCCAAGTGAAGAGCAAATAAGAGGTTGTTGAGGGGTTAGGAATTGAACAATGGGGGAGCCTTTTGATGCCATTAGTCGTCTAATAAATAAACAATCTAATTTCTGCTACTCTGACCATTTTGGTGAAAACGCCCACTCGCAGTCTACTGGAGTATAATCTCAGGAGGCACAAAGGACTCGGACAGTGCTGAGACCAATACACAAATGTGAAGCTTTACGTTTGTTAATGCGCAAAGGCTTGTCAACCTACTGACTACAGGTCTTCTGTAAATTAACAAAGAGCTCCACTTTGACTTGACTTTGTCTCATTAGCTTCGCTGTGTTATGTACCAGGCATAATACCTGTGAATACCACAGTGAGTCTGTTGATCAATGGCAGATCACCCACCTTAGGGAGAACAGTTGAGTGTTACCTGTCATACCTGCCAAGGGAAGCCTCCAAACCTTCGAGCCTCTGCTATCCATTATTTAACATTAGATTCTTTTTGTGTTCCTGAGCTTCTGGTCAGATACATGCTTTTATTTTAATAGGAGCATTTTTCATTTACCTGTAAGGTGCTCACTCATGGTGTATGTATAGACACCCCTTCGAAGTATGTGTGTGCAGCCCCCTCCAGGGTGCAAGCTCATTTCATTTGTTTAGTGCATATTTGTGAAAAGACTTCCACAAGCCCAAACCTGCAACTACCTCCAGTTTGCAGACGACTGTTGCATGTTTATAACTAGGTTTGAGGAAATACACTGGATGCTTATCAGTGGCAGCTGACATGTTTGAAAATCATTGGATGTAATATGTTTCCTGAATTGCAACAGATTTGATGCCCAAACATTTGTTGGTCATTTCCATCAAATACTCATAAGTACTCCTGCTGCAGATGGGCAGACTCTAGCTGCATGTCCGTGTATCTCCATTGCATGCCACAGATGGCTCCAAAATTACAAATATTACCACCAGTATGCGTGTGTCAGTGTTTTGTCCAAGTAAAACCTTACTTTTCTGTGGATGTCCCCAAAATGGCAGGAATAACCACCAATCTGTAACAGTCAGAGTTGTACACATTGTAGTGTCTTGTGAGTTAGCGATGATGGGAGACTTTTGGTTCTGGATGGACTCTGAAGAACTATGATGTGTTTGGGTGTGGTGTTCAGAACGTTGAATTCGCACGTACATGCACAAGAATAAAGATGTGTAATATTAAGCTTTGTATGTGGTGTATTCATTTACGCGTACCCAGGCTGGGCCGGACGCTCCAACTGGTGAAGAGATAGGGGATACATAACCTGAAGATTGACTGGGCTCTCCCAAAGAGTTTGCCATGGTCCAGCAAACTGCTCGTGCATGCCACATGTGCCTCAGTCGAAGTGAAGATAGACATTTGGCGCATGTGGAGTCAAAGCGCCACTCCAGCCACTGTAAAGCATTTGATGATAATGAAGCCTCACTAAGAAGCTTCCTCTTCCTTGGCCAGAAATCTGCTAGTAAGGACATGAAAGAGGTACTGAGCCACTATGCAACATTGAGCCATAAATTGTATGGAACGATAAAGGTGGAAACAACCAGATACAGAGAGACCGCTAACAGCAGAAATAGCCACATACAGCAAAGCCCTAAAGGCAGTAAAAACCAGATACCATGCAGAAGGGTGAAGAACAGGTAAAAGAAACAAGACCAGTATTTACTGTAAAGGAGGAAGCAGGTGCAATGCGTTCGGTGACTAGGTTAGGCAACACCCAGTTAAAATACAAAGCCGGGAATTTTGGCAGGAATGCACATCAAGCGCTATCTGAACAGGAAATAATTTCCTCAACAGTACCAAGCAGTAAGGTACACAGCGGCTGCCTTTCTGAAACCACAACCTTCATTCAACACTGCTAAAAAGCATAGCATTGGTGACAAATGGACTGCCTAGATTGAAACTGCCCTGTAACATTTTGGTGGCAATGATGTATTCTTGTTAAAACAAAGCGCATTTGATGATGGACGAAACCAACAACAAAAAGATAGTCAAATACCTCAAAAATCTTGCTGGTGAAGGAGTAAAAGAGGAAATAAAGAAATTGCCATGACCTGACAAAGTCACATACTGTCAAATCAAAGTAGTGTTAAATCTCAAGTTAAATCTATTGCTGACTGTCGATTATGAAAGATATATGTTCAGTCAGGAATGACCGAGAGCTGGTGAAACAATGAAATTGTTCTTGATACGCTCATCAAACACTGTAAGTTCAATTAATTCAATGACGAAGAAGCTATACGCCTCTGAGTTATTAACTGATGTCTGTCAGATTCATTCAGATGACAAATGCTGAGAGAAACCCCTAGTCTGGAGATAGAGTTCTCATGGCTGCCAGAGCTGAGGAACGTGCTGATCGACAAGCTGCTGACCTGGAGGCCGGAGGTGTCAAAAATGAGTCAGTCCTCTAAAACTGTGCTTTAGATGTGGATTTTCATTTCCACACAAAGGAAAATGTCCCACCATTGAACAAGTATACAAAGGCTGTGGAAAGGAGAACAATTTTGTAATGGTTTTCAAGGAAAAGCTAAGTGCGTCACAAAGTGAAAACAAAATTGGCACCAGAGTAAACAAAGCATACTTGATGCCAAGACCCTGTTTTATTCAAACCGGATACTAGCAGCTGAATCTCAATCTAAAGAGATTTTTGCCACAGTACATGAGCTTGCCTCATCTAACAGAGCCACGGCCTTGATCCCTCCTTCTCAACCGCTCTGCGACTCCCTCAACGATTTTTTCGTTGATAAGGTCGCAAAAATCAAGGCTAATATCTCTCCCCCTTCCCCTGCTTTCATTAATTCCTCCCCTCCCGCCATTATTTCCAAATTCACTTCCTTTCCCCCCCTGACCACAGCTACACTTTTTCCCCCCTTGACTTCGCCCCTGCCCGCATTTTGCGAGAAATCTTCCTACACTGTCCTACCCCCCCCCTCACACTTTTAAACGACTCACTTAAATCTGGAGCGGTTCCCACTGCCCATAAATTTGCGGCAGTCATCCCCATCCTTAAAAAACCCGGTGCCGACCCCTCAACCCCTTCCAATTACCGTCCCATCTCCCTTCTACCTTACCTGGCCAAGGTTCTTGAGACCTATGTAACCAGCATCCTGAGCACCTACGTGGAAACTAACCACTGCCTCTCCCCCCGGCAGGCGGGCTTTCGCCCCCTCCACTCTACGGAGAAGGTAGTGGTCTCAGTGATGGACAGCCTACGCGAGGGCATTGATACCAACCTCCCCCAGGCCCTCATTCTTTTAGATCTATCCGCCGCTTTTGACACGGTGGACCATTCCATCCTCATCACCCGTGTCAAGGCGTTGGGCATAGAGGGCCTGGCCCTCGCGTGGCTTAAGTCCTTCCTGAGTGATAGGGCTCAGGCTGTCCACCTTGCTGGTTTCACCGCTGCCTCTCGTAAGGTGGTATGTGGAGTCCCCCAAGGATCCTCCCTCTCCCCTCTTCTGTTTAATTTATACATCTACCCCCTCATTTTTATGTTACAGCAGCTCGAGGTCACGGTGTTCAATTACGCCGATGACCTCCAGCTAATTTTTACCCTTTCCCACTCTTCCTCCTCTGCCTCAAATGTCCAATCGGTCATGCTGCTTATCCAAGACTGGATGAACTGCAACCACCTCAAACTCAACCCGGACAAGACGGAGTTAGTCTTGACCAGAGGTGGTTGCAGTCCCTGGTCCCCGTCTCACTGGCCCCCCTCACTTGGTGTCCCCCCGCTCCCAGTCCCCAAGGTCAAGACCCTCGGCATCTTCCTGGATCCCTCACTTTCTGTTCATCCTCAGGTTAACGCGGTTGTTTCCTCCTGTTTTTTTTCCCTCCGAATCATCAGGAAGATCTCTCGTTTTTTTTCTTTGCCGGCCCTAAAAATCATAGTGATGGCTATGGTGCTCTCGCGCCTCGATTATGGGAACATCATCTATAACGGCGCTCCAGCTTACGCCATTCGCCGTCTACAGCTGGTGCAGAACCAGGCTGCCCGCCTGATTCACGGCCTGCCCAAATATCATCGAGTCACCCCCCTATTGCAGGCCTTGCACTGGCTGCCGGTGAAAGAGCGTGCCCTGTTCAAGCTGGGTTGCACCACTTTCCAGGCTAAAATGGGCACCGCCCCGGAATTTATTTGTTCTGCCATCACGCCTTACATACCTGGACGAGAGCTTAGGTCCACTCATCTGGCTCTGTTAACCATTCCCCGCTTCAGTAAGAAAAAGACTGGTGGCACGAAATTCGCAGTGCTTGCTCCTGCGTTTTGGAACTCCCTTCCCTTGGAACTCCGTATGTCATCCTCCTATATCGAGTTCAGGAAGGGCCTCAAAACCCTCCTCTTTTCCCGAGCCTACAATGCTTAATCCCCCTCTGCTCCTGCCTGCTTCCTCACAATCCAACAGCGCCAAGAAACCGCATGGTAAAAGTGCGCTATATAAATGTTTTTAAATTCAAATTCAAATTCAGAGTGTCCAGAAGTGATGTTCTACACACGCCCACTAGGCCAAGTGGCAACATCTTCTGAGGCAAATTAACTTTAAACAAAGTCGATCGACATGTATATTTTCGTCCAAGAGTTCTTCAGTTACATTGTCAAGCAACAGTGATGTTGATGTTTTCCTCAGAAAAGCGTGCGCATGTTGAACTACCCCCATGCAGTGAAAGCTATGAGTAAAAAAAAAAGTTGATGAGTAAAATCACAAAAGTCATTCAAACATTGTCTGAAACTTGCACTAAAGTTATATGGTAGCTTCATACCTTTTATTATTGACAGTGGTGGTTCGATAAACACTAGGCATGAGGAGAAGTACAATGAATTGTCTCCGTTGCCCTGTCTCACACTGTCAAAGACTAATGTGTATACCTCGGCTGAATCAACACCATTAAAGAGTCAAGGTTAAATTGTAGTAACCATGAAACACAATCGTAAAAGCACCCATTCATGTACTTCATGGTCCTGCATCAAGTGCCTGTTTATAATAGAAACAAATAAAAGCTGGGGGATACTGCCAGGTGCATTAGGGAGAGAGTGCAAAGGTAAGTGCTCACGTGAAGAGAGAAAGAAATTCAGGAAAGATTCAAGAGGAAAATCCAATGATTTATATTCAGCTAAGGTCCAATTCTCCTAGCGGAATAAGATAAGAGGCCTGACCCAAACAGTTTTTTATCATAAAGTATTACAGGTGTCTGTCACAGTGTCACTGCTTCCGCGCAGACAAAAGGGGGGGTGGACGAAAGTGCAGGGCCCGGAATGGGTGAGATCGTCGATGTTTCGACCCTGGCGCAGTTGAGGGAGGATGAACACCTCAGCTATGGGTCTTCTTCAGGACGGGATAGGAAGGGGGGGGGACCTAGGTTGCAGGGAAAAATGCGCCCCTAGCAATGAGTTTGGGCAGCCCGTCAGTGGTGTGCCACAGTATTCCAAATATTGTCTCATGGTTCATATGTGGACTTATTTAAGAAGTCCCACACGGAAAAATCAATTCCAGATAAACTCCGCTCAGTGGAACGGAATGAGAGAATGGGGGGGAGAAACTCAACATACCTCCCTTCGATTCAATCAGGAGAAGGTTCTGCTAGTCAAGGCGGTATGTCCTTGTACGGGTTCCGTCTAACAGTTAGACTGAACCCGTACAAGGACATACCGTCTTGACTAGCAGAACTTGCTCCTTCCTACTGCGCCTGGCAGTATCCCCCAGCCTTCATTTGTTTCTATTTTTATATAATGTAAATAAATTGCTAAATTGATTTGCCTAAGACTAATTTGTATTTTAAAATCATTTTGGGTACTGTAAGAAATGTACACGCATCTGGCTGTTGTTTTTTGTCTCCTCTTTCTCTGCAGGATTGAATCCTAAAAAAACAAAAAAGTGTGACTAATTTATTGATTTTGATTAAGTTATGTCTAGGACCACTTTGTTATTCTATACTATTTAATACCCAGGTCCTTTGACTTTCGCTGGGTTTGACCCCATTAATTCTAAGGCATATTGTGGCATATGCAAGTAGATGTTTGCCACAAACTGAATGTGCCTATTCACAACCAGATAAAGTGGTGTGGGCTTGCGAGCTTTTCCATGTATTCCTATATGGAAAACCTTTCACTCTTGTAATGGATCATCAAGCATTGCTTACCATCTTTCGCAACCTGTAAGCCAAGCTGCCTCCTGGAATTGAATGTTGGGTTTGGACTACAGTAATATGACTACATTATCCTGCACTGACCAGGGAAAGATCAAAACGCCGCTAACTACTTTTCGCAAGTGCCGGTACAGTGCCCTGGTAATCCTTTCAAAGTTACATCAACTTCATTGTAAAATTCAATACACCTGCAACTATTTCATTAGAACAAACCATTGCTGCAATGAGCAAAGATAACGACATGTTGATGCTAAAAGACATTGCACATCAATCTTGGAAACAGCACATTCAACCTCTCACACATGACGGGGAATATCAAAAGTTCAAAAATGTGAAAGATGAACTATCCGTTACTTATGAAGTGGCCCATGAAGGATATTGTGGAATTGTTGCCACAAAATGAGCTCTCTGAGATCGAGTTAGGATTCCTTATCTCCTTATCTCAACTTGAGGGTTGAACGAGATTTGAAGGCCTGTCATTTGTGCAATTGCTTATCTCCTAAAACCACTCAACATGCCGTGAATATGTCTGATTTGCCAAAACATGTATGGGAGAGATTTGTTATTGATTTCTTTGGTCCTCTTAACAATGGTCATTACCTGATGAATACTCCCATTTTCCATTGGGAGAAGATCTCACATCGACCATTCAAGAAAGAGTCATCAAGAGGTTAGATGGCACCTTTGCAATATGGGGTGCTCCTTCAATTCGAAAGTTTAACAGTCAAGAATTCCGAGACATTCTTAATCATCTCAATGTGAAACATCAGATAAGCATACCTCTTTGGCCAGAAGCAAATGGCATTGTCAAACACTTTATGAGCACACTTAAAAAGACCATCCAGCATGCCACAATGTAGAAGCTTGATCCGAAGTCCGTTCTCCATGCTGCTCTTTGAGCTTATTGGTTGACTCCTTATTCAACGACAGGTTAAACGCCTGCCACTTGATGTTTGGGAGAGCCATGATGACAAAGTTACCGCAACGTCTGGTACCAAGATCCAGGAAGAGGAAGTGGGGCGATAAGGCTTTTTCAGTGGCAGCATGTAAGCTATGGAATTCCCTACCCCTGTCGCTCAGATTGATCCCTCTTCTGCTCCCTTTCAGAAAAGCCCTGAAGACCTGGCTGTTCTCAGGCAAACAGTGAGCCGAAGTGCTTTAATTTTGCTTTTGGACTCCGTGGTATGTGCTGTCTCTCTCTTGCGCCTTAATGCCCTTGGGTGGCTGCTGCGCTATATAAATATCAAAATCAAATCAAAATCAATGAACCAACAGAAGATCTACAAGCGATGGTGAACTTTGTCTAGCAAACTTGTGCTATAAGCAAAGGACGAAAGTATATGCTGACAAATGTTAATGTGCCAAAAAACATTACTTTCAATGAAGGTGATCGAGTATTGGTGCAACAACAGACAAAAATCAAATCTGATGCACCCTTTCATGCTGAACCTTTCAAAGTTGCGACTAGTAAAGGAGAAGTGTGGCTCACTGGTTAGAGGAGGCAGACCTGGAAGCAGAGGTCAGCCCGGGACCAGGGTTCAATTCCCGGCTCGGCGGGGTCTTGAGTCCTAAAATGTCCATGGACTCGACAATTCTAGCTCCGGTGCCTACTCGACTCACGGGTTCACACTCTGCGACTCTGGGCAATAGCTTGCTTAATCTCCACAACGGCCCCTCGCGGCGGGATGCCTGGCTTTCACCTTGCGGATACCCTTGTGGAAAAGTAAATTTTGCCATGTCCTGTGTCCCTACGCGTGCTCCATCATATGTTATGTGTGCATGATTAATATGCATATGTTATTCCCCATGTTCGATTAAAGACGCAATTACAGTTGTGTCCACCTCTAGTATGCCAGTTTCCAGTTCTCGTGAATACTACGAATGTTAAGCCTATGTAAAGTTATGTTGCCACGTTTCTCAGTGTGCACGTTAATGCATTAAAAGTTCCCGTTTCTAGGCCTCAAAAGGGCCCGGACACCAGATTCAGCTCCTGTCTCCTGAAGCCCTCGCTGAGGAGCGATACGGCCCCCACCTGTATCCTCGACCCTTCACTTACTTCCTGCCTCACAGTGCCCGGTTCAGCCTTGCTCTGCTTCTGAGCCTGCCAAGAGTATGTTATGATTCTAGCTATCAGCCCAGCCCTCCTTCTCTGCATTCCTAAAGCTACTGAATCGCATCAATAGTTTCCGTCATTGTCTAGCCTTTAGGGCTCCATGTTAGAGAAATACTGTATTTAATGGTCATTTAATATTCTTCATCACGCACTACATGTAGAATAATGCATGCTCCAGTCTTAGAGTCTGTTAGCCTTTCCCCTCTTGACTTCTAGTTTATATCAACATGTTCCCTAAACATCAGATACTAGATAGGGTTTAGGTACATGTCGCTCCGACCCTCCAGACTTCAGTCTCTGCTCCTAGCACAGAGTTCATAGCCCCCAGCTTCTCCTAGTAATACGTCATTGCCAGTTTGCGCGCACCACCAGGTTAGAGGTCCCGGCTCCTCAGGTAGCCCCCTCCATGGTTTCCGCCCCATTCATGACATATTCTGTTACGTTTGCATCACATGTCTATGTATACGCCCTGTTACACCCATTTTCACCCTTATCTTTCGCGACTGCTACGCGTCACACCTATTGCTCCACCCACTGCTACGCCTATTGCAATGTAATGCTATGTGTTTGCGTTATGTATATATGCTCGTGTACTGTTATTAAAAAGTTAGAGCTAGCCATTCCAGATTCTGTCCCCGGCAGCTGCCGGGCCCTGCCATTCTGTTCCCGTGCAGGTTGTCCTGTTCCTGTCCTTATGCTGTATTAAACCTGCAAAACTCCCACTACCTCGAATCTTGACTCTTATTTATTGAGCTATCTGTTATTCATTCATCCATTCAAAAATAGGGTATTATTTATTTATTTACCACATAATGGCGCCCAAATAGGGACTTGCCCTTTCCCCACGCGTCGGTGAAGCCACGCCGACCCCCTGACCCTCTGTAGTCGTGACGGAACTCCTCTGCGCACCGGCAGATATTTCTGCTTCAAGTATCCCTCAGGCCCACGGAGGAGACGGAGGAGGCGGTCCAGCATCCAGACGAGACGGTGGAGGAACGCGGCGAGTCCCGACCAGAGCCCAAGCCGAGAGCCCAAGGTCCGAGGTATCCGGAGGTCCACCCGTAACTGAAGTCCGAAGTTCGTCGTCCGTCGTCGTAGCAGTCCAGTCCAGTCCGAGGCCTTCCGTTCTTGCTGCCCGGTGAGTACCGTTACTGGGGTGGTATCTAGACAGGGGCAATCTAATTGTCTCTGGTCTGTGGGTTGGTGGTACACAGACTCACAAACGAAGTGTCCACTTTGGTGGATGCGGGTCCTGACGTGTCTCTTTATGAGACCGGTAAGTTTCGTACTGTTTCAGCAGTGCATCTAGTTTCTGTTCTAGTCAGTTCTGTTCTCGAGAAAATTCATGTGTTCTGTTCTCAGTATTCCAGGTAGTATTCTGTTTGAACTGTTATTTTAAATGTTCTTCATGTATTTTAATGTCGTGGTATGAATGGGGAATAAGTATCGTGTTCATTGTTTATTGTATTGTGTCTGGATCACAGTTCAGCTATGCCCTTGTTTTCCAAGCTACGTCAGTTAAAAACTAGACAGGGTCTGCTGGAAGCAGCAGTTCCCGTCCCGCCCAGGGACAGTCCAGGTCACTTTATGTATCAGAAGCATGGCATAAGTGCCATATTATATCTAGATTTATGGGTAGAGTATACCAAGGAGTTGGAAGAAAAGTATAGATGGCCCGTATCAGGTACGTGGGATGCCGAGTGCATCATGAGAGTAGAAGAGGCATTATGGAAAAAGAAAGCCAGACAGTCACAGAAAGATGCAATCGAGTTATGGCGCAAAGAAGCTCATAAAAGAACCGAAAAAGAAATCAGAAAGTCAGAATTAAGTAGAGAATCCCAAGAGCGAGCCCAAGAAAAAGAATTAATCGAGATAGGTGAACAAGTTAAAACCGAACAGAAAGACAGACAGAGGAATGCCCTTATTAAGGGTATGTATCCTCTTCTTGCCGAGGGCTTGCCAAAAGCGACCCCGGAGGCATCCAGCAATTTCCCGCCACCATTAGTCCCGACCAAGCTACGTCACAAACCGACCGCAGCTGATATTTTTATTTCGTCCTATTTGGACGACACGGTCCCAGAATATGCAAATCCTGTTCGCGCTCCGCCAGTCCCTGTAAATCAGGCACTTCCCGTTCCTCCAGACACCGGGGCACCCCTTGCAGTACCTGCTACGGCCCCCCCGGGTCAGCCCGCCATGCCGGTTCAGCCCGCATTTCAATTTCCCGCCACACTAGTACGAAGAGTATCAGTCGACGATTCTAGTTTAGGGGCCGCAGGAGGAGGGCCTCCTCAAACCCCGCCGCCACACAAGCGTTTAACGTCAGCCGAATTACATGCTCAAGCGTCACAACGTACGCCCAAGTATAAGTCTGTTGCAGAAATCAGGCGAGCCCTTAGCGAATGCGGCTATGATCCAGTCCCAGGCGAGGATAATATGGTTTTATATTCACTACGCATAAGAAAGGTGGCCGAGTATCTAGTCACCCTACCGAATATGAAAGAAGATCTAGACAGAATATATCGTTTCATCCGTACAGGGGATGATCCAGAAAGCATTGGCGAAGCCATGTCTCAAAGGAAAGCTGAGATCCAGCTTATGTTATTGAAGTTTCTGATCAATTGTCTAATCAGAGAACAAGATTACCCGTCTAAAGATCAAGCCGAAATGAGAACCCTGACAAAATGGAGTGATAATATAGCCGAGGGTAAGCACAAGACCATCAGTGCTATGGAGAGTATGTACAAGAGAATCCGTAAAGAAATAATAAAGTTACACGAACAGCGTAAAGCAGCACAAGTAAGCGAGAAAGAAAGTAACTCTGATACTGAAGAGGTAGACGACGAGAATCCCGCCAGAATAGCGTATGTAGGAAAATCTAGATTCCCAGATCGCCATTTACGCCTAGAACACAAGTCTACTTTCCATCCTCCAGCACCAGAACAAGGTTCTCTAGAACAAGTGTTTCAAGCTACCGATCACATTCTGAAATCACGAATCGGTTATAGTGAATTAAGTACCATGCATGAACAAGAACTAGTCCGATCAGCAGTCCGATGGATTACTGATTCTACCACTTTTCCAGACGAAATAGTGGCACAGATGTTTCTGAAACTGCCCCCAGCCGAGCAACGACTGGTGGGTATGTATATGATCCAGCACCTCATTACTCTGTATGAGGGTCAGCACTCTGATCCAGGTCCGTTACATGATATCCTGAACGAGTTACTTCAGTATAGATGGAAAGGTCTAGGTACCGATTTAATTAGTGTCATTCTAGAACAGCGCCACAAATATAGAACGTTTCTGAACCCGCATTTTGTTCATGTCTCACCCCCAGAAAGTAAACCCTTTTACATAGACAGACAGAACCCGTTACGAGAAGTCCACCCAGTTAGAGGAACGGGTGGCGAAATGCAACGAGTGTTTGTTTACACTCCGATCACAAAGATGGAATTGTTAGAGATGAAAAAATTAATTCCCTGTCATGATAAAGATCCAGCAGGGTTCCACCGAGAATTAAAAGACATGCTCCGTATGGGAGAATACACTTATCCAGATATAATTAAAATGTTAAAAGTTCTGTTGCCTGCGGGCACATATGAAAAGCTCAAGGAAAAAGAATGGGAGGTGGGAGAGAAAAAGATCGATTGGGCAGTTCTAGAAGCTGAAGACAAGATACGAGTACCAGGTACCGGTCTCGGAGATAAATGTAAAGAATTACCAGAATTATTGATTCAAGTTTTACCCAGATTGTTAACAACGAAAAAGGAAGACTGGGATGCAATCTCAGCCTGTAAACAGAAACAAGACGAAGATATCAGTGATTTTTATTCTAGATTTGAGAAATGTTTTAGCATCAACAGTGGCCTCAAGACCAGTAGTGAGTCATACCCTCATCTTTTTGTTACTAAATTAGTCGAGAATTCAAGTCCACAAGTTAAAAATCGAGTTTTGAAAGTCGAAAGTACCTGGCAAGCTAATACTCCGTCCCAGATGCTCCAGATGCTCCAATATCACCAGAATAGAATCAGAGAAGAGCAAGAACATGAGAAAAAGCGTATGAAAGACACGAAAATGAAAGTATTAGTTGCACAATCTGTTCCTCAAGACAGCCAGAAGAGGGGTCCGAATCAAGCCAGTCATCCTGCGGCTCCCGTTAAAGGGAATTGCAATTATTGTAAACAGCCAGGTCATTTTATAAACGAGTGTGCAGTTCTGAAACACAACATAGCTACCGGTAAAACAAAAGAAAGACCACGTCCGCCTAGACAGGAACAAGTTCCACAGACTCCTCAGCCACAGAATGCACAACAGACAGTTACAGTACCGCAGCCTATTGCTGCAACACAGCATGTTACACAGCAGATGTACCAGTATGCACAGTCTGAGTATCCAGAGTATCAGCCATATTCATGAAACAGCCTGGAGAGGGAGGTAGGCTTGCCTCTCATCGAGATACCTGTAGATCAAGAAGGTCCCTATGTTCACAGTCAAGTATTAGGGAAAGACAGAAAGTTTTTGATTGATACAGGGGCAAGTAGGACCACAATTAGTCACGCCGAAGTTCCAGGGGCTCCGCTCTCAGGCTCAAGAAATGTTTCCCTTGGATTTTCAGGAAAACCCATAGTTAATATCAAAACCAGTTACTCTAGAAGTAGGTCCATTGTCCCGCACTACTGATCTGTTACTTACGAAGTCATGTCCAGAAAATCTATTAGGCATTAAAACACTGAAAGAGTTAGGTGCAGTTATATGCTGTTCCCCAGAGGGAATACGTCTGTTCCTACGTGACTTTAAGGGTCACTATGTATTACGTGATTTTGATCCAAGATTGTCTAATGTTCCGCAGCATTTATGGGCGCAAGGTCCAACTGATGTAGGGTACATGCAAATCACACCCCATCGTGTGACTCTCAAGTCAGGTGTAGTGTTACCACGAATCAGACAGTACAGATTGCCACCTGAGGCTGTAGCAGCCTTATCCAAAATTATTGACGAGCTCATCGCTCAAGGAGTAGTTGTAGAAACTGACTCCAATGTATGCAATTCTCCGATCATTCCAGTCATGAAACGTACTGATCCAAATGCACCCCCAGTATATCGATTAGTGATTGACCTACGAGAACTTAACAAATGTATTATTGCTCAGTACCCAGTTGTTCCAGATATCTCTTCCCTATTGACAGCCATTGATTCCGAAGCCACGTTCTTTACTGTAATCGACCTCAAGAACGCATTTTTTAGTGTTCCAATTCATCCAGACAGCCAGTTTCTTTTCGGATTCTGTTTAAATGGAAGGAGCTACCAGTTCACACGCGCTCCTCAAGGTTTCACAGAAAGTCCTAGTATTTACAGTCAAGCACTTAAGAGACAACTTGATAATGTGCACATGCCAACTGACACTGCCCTGCTCCAGTATGTCGATGATCTACTGATTACAGCCCGTTCTGAACGTGACTGCGAGCGAGCGTCACTGACGTTCTGTATTTCTTAGCCGAGATGGGGCACAAGGTGTCCCCTTCGAAGCTTCAATTCTGTGTCCAGCAAGTGGTCTACTTAGGACACTTACTGTCCAAGAGGGGTAGGCAGTTGACACCAGACCGTATCCAGTTAATAGCGAGTCTTCCTCAGCCCAAGACCCAGAAGGAGGTACGTGCTTTTATCGGCCTTACTTCTTATTGTAGACATGGATTCCTCAGTATGCATTTCTAGCCAAGCCACTGATACAGTTAACGTCACAGGAGGCAGCCGCACCGACTGTTCTCCCTTGGACATCTGAACATACACTTAGTTTCAACGAGTTAAAGAAAGCTTTATGTCAAGCTCCAGTTCTAGCTACACCGAACTACAGTAAGCCTTTTACACTTTTCGTCACAGAACGTGAAGGTACAGCATTATCTGTTCTCACACAAGATCAAGCAGGACAATACAAGCCCTGTGCTTATTTTTCGAGCACATTAGATCCTGTAGCCCAGGCTTTGCCTGCGTGCCTCAAGTCAGTTGCAGCCACAGCACTAACTAACAGACAAAGTGATTCCATAGTATTAGGACACTCCCTGACAGTACAAGTTCCACACTCCGTGGAAGTTCTTCTAAATCGAACACAAACTCAGCACTTGACAATTGCACGTTTAACAGGTTATGAATTGACACTGTTCCAGCCACACATAGAAATCAGACGCTGCAACATCCTGAACCCTGCTACACTGTTACCATCAGCTAATTCAAATTCTGCCACACATGACTGTGTGGAAGTAGTTAACATTACGACAAAGCCAAGACAAGATCTGACAGATATTCCATTACCAGATCCTGACCTGACACTTTATGTGGATGGTTCATGCATGAGAACTAGTACAGGAGAACTAGTTGCCGCGTATGCAGTGACTACTGACACTGAAGTTATTGAGACACACCGTATTGACACCCTGTCTGCTCAAGCAGCAGAGCTAGTTGCTCTGACACAAGCCTGCATACATGCCAAGAACCTGAAAGTTAATGTTTACACAGATTCACGCTACGCATTTGGAGTCGTACACGACTTTGGAGTGCTCTGGCAGGAGAGAGGTTTCATGACTTCTCATGGAACCAAGATTCAGCATGGTCTCCTTATTCAAGCTCTGTTAGATGCAATACATTTACCGACATCCATTGCCATCATGAAGTGCAAGGCACACACGAAAGTCACTGACATTATTTCCCAGGGTAACGATCTAGCAGATCGCACAGCCAAGCTTACAGCCCAGACTCCAGACATTCCAGTTAACACGACACACACTCCAGATCCGACTACATGTATGACAGTTAAGGACCCTACTCAAGATGTCATAGATGTCCAGTTACATGCTACTCCCGATGAAATCAAGAAGTGGTCCGAACAAGGAGGGGTCCAGACAGATCAAGGATGGGTGACGAAGGGTAGAACCACATGGTTTCTCCCCGACTCTATGGTTCAAGTCATTATTAACACCGCACATAGTCCAGCACATTTAGGAGAAAAAGCCATGTTAGACAGTATCCAGAACATTTGGTTCAACAAGCATTTACGAGCTGCAGCCAAGCAGAAAGTCCGTACCTGTATGATATGTTGTCAGTTTAATCCAGGTAAAAGTGTCCCGGTGGAACAAGGTGGATTCCAGCCCCCTGACCACCCTTTTGAAGTCCTCCAGATGGATTATATTCAGATGGAGCAATGTCGAGGTTTCAAGTATGTTCTTGTAGTTGTATGCGCTTTGTCCAGGTGGACAGAGGCATATCCAGTCCCAGATTACACAGCCGCGACCACTGCCAAGCAGCTGGTTCGTGAATTCTTCCCTCGTTATGGACTCCCTAGGGTCGTATATTCTGATAACGGCCAGCCATTCTCCTCAGAGTTAATGAAGCACGTTTCCCTTTTGTTAGGGTACCAGTGGAAGTTCCATTGTGTACGCCATCCTGAAGCAGCTGGTCTCGTAGAGAGACATAATCAGACCCTGAAAATTCGCATCGCCAAAGTTTGTAAAGAGAAAGGTGTGGACTGGCTAGTAGCTCTGCCAGTTGCTCTGTTCTATATGCGCATGGTCGCACACTCCAGATCAGGTCTGTCCCCGTACGAGGTCGTATTCGGCCGCCCCCCTAACATGTGGGGTACTCCTAGACCCCGAAGTATTACCGATGTTTCCAGTAATATGCTGACAGATTACCTAGCTTCCTTGATGTCTGCCCTCAACTCTTGTCGTTCACAGGTTGCCGCCGCATTTCCAGACAATACCGAGGTGGCACCGCATGAAATCGTTCCCGGATCCATGGTTCTAGTTCGCAATTTTGACCGCTCAAGTCCGCTGGAGCCTCGCTGGAAGGAGCCCCGACAGGTCCTCCTCACCACCCGTACAGCCGTGAAGTTGGAGGGTCGCAAAGGCTGGGTGCACCTTTCGCACGTGAAGAAATTTTATGGACTGAAACCCGTCTCAAAGAACATTTCCCAGGATTTGAAGGAATGCCAAAGTACTATTCTTAAGGACTGTCCCGCAAAGAACAATGATACTGAACCCCCCCTGTTAGAGAAAACTCCGCAGCAGGAGTATAAACAGAAACTACGGTCTAGTAAAATAAGTCAGCCAGTTTGATTGTCTAAGTCCTCCCCTAGGTGAAACGGTTAGACTGTTTCTGACATGTATAAAATAGACCCCCATAGTGAGAGAGTTAGTCAAAACTCAATCCGATGTATCGTTTTTCTAAGTTTCATATTGTTTCTCAGCATTATGATTTCCTGCACCAGTTATGCATTTTACCTGTGTTTTCCAGTTTCTCATGTAAATAAGTCTTCTAATGTTACAGCAGAGCACACGTTTAGTGATCTGCCTCCTCATGAACTCTCTTACCGCCTCGCTATGCGAAATAATACTTTCATCCGCATGTTACATTATTCACACCAGACCAGCAATGCCACTAATTGTTGGGTGTGTGGTCGACTCCCCCCTTTCCAGACCCCGAAGGGAGTTCTGCCACTCTTTCCTTATCCTTTTTCACATAATGGTTCGTGTGGAGCATGGTCCACGTTAACGTCATCCTCAACAGATAAGTCTTTTCTTAACAGTACATGCTTTCCAGACAAGCAAGGTCTTCCCCACAGAACCGGGTTAGATCTAGAAAATGAAGTTTACAATTTAGGTAATTATTCTTCGAATTTTATGGTCCTGAATGTTCAGTCTGATACTACTCCAGACTTACCTGCTATTTCAGTACTACCAGTCAAAGGCGAATTATGTGTCCGAAATAATGGTTCCGTACATGTAGGACATAGCGATTGTACTACTATTGTCAAGTATAGTGACAGTGGGAAATCTATTTTCAAAGCTTCACGTCATTCATATTTTATTTGTGATCAGACCGCATATGTTCGTCTGCCCCTCGATTGGGAGGGAACCTGTTACATTGCCTTCCTACTGCCACCAGTTTTCTTAGCCCCATCTGATTATCATAGAAACACACATCTAGTACACATTAGACATAGAAGGGAGATCGAGTCCCCAATTGTCGATTATACTGAAACTGCTCTAGAACAGTATACAGACTTCAATAAAGGTTTCTTCTTCTTTTTAGGCCCTGTCCAGAATAGTAAGCTAATCCGTAGGTTAACCAGAACCCTTGAAGCCGTAGTAAATGAGACTGCCTCTGCTCTAGGTAACTTAACCGAAGAGCAATCTGCTATGAGATTTGTAGTTTTGCAAAATCGTCTCGTCCTTGACGTCATACTGGCCGATAGGGGCGGGGCTTGTAGAGTCATCGGATCTAGTTGCTGCATTTTCATTCCAAATAACGCGCCGTCTGTTTATTCAGCTATAACCAGACTTCATAAAATTGCCCATCTGATACACCAAAATCCAGGCACCTGGACATGGTCCGGTTGGCTCTGGAGTATAATTTCCGCCTGGGGATGGAAAGTCTTGTCCTTTCTAGGTATAGCAGTAGCGATCATATTCAGCTGCTGCCTCTGTATACAATGTGGCCCTGCGATTTGCGGCATTTGTGCTACATCCTGTATTCCTAGTTTAACTCCTAGTCCCAAGTCCCGTTCTAAATCCCGTTCCAAGAGAATTCGAGATGAGCAAATGATACTGTATGAAATGATAGATGGTATCATGAATATTGATGTTTCCTGATGGAAACGTAGTGACAAGGAGGGAATGTGGAAAAGTAAATTTTGCCATGTTCTGTGTCCCTACGCGTGCTCCATCATATGTTATGTGTGCATGATTAATATGCATATGTTATTCCCCATGTTCGATTAAAGACGCAATTACAGTTGTGTCCACCTCTAGTATGCCAGTTTCCAGTTCTCGTGAATACTACGAATGTTAAGCCTATGTAAAGTTATGTTGCCACGTTTCTCAGTGTGCACGTTAATGCATTAAAAGTTCCCGTTTCTAGGCCTCAAAAGGGCCCGGACACCAGATTCAGCTCCTGTCTCCTGAAGCCCTCGCTGAGGAGCGATACGGCCCCCACCTGTATCCTCGACCCTTCACTTACTTCCTGCCTCACAGTGCCCGGTTCAGCCTTGCTCTGCTTCTGAGCCTGCCAAGAGTATGTTATGATTCTAGCTATCAGTCCAGCCCTCCTTCTCTGCATTCCTAAAGCTACTGAATCGCATCAATAGTTTCCGTCATTGTCTAGCCTTTAGGGCTCCATGTTAGAGAAATACTGTATTTAATGGTCATTTAATATTCTTCATCACGCACTACATGTAGAATAATGCATGCTCCAGTCTTAGAGTCTGTTAGCCTTTCCCCTCTTGACTTCTAGTTTATATCAACATGTTCCCTAAACATCAGATACTAGATAGGGTTTAGGTACATGTCGCTCCGACCCTCCAGACTTCAGTCTCTGCTCCTAGCACAGAGTTCATAGCCCCCAGCTTCTCCTAGTAATACGTCATTGCCAGTTTGCGCGCACCACCAGGTTAGAGGTCCCGGCTCCTCAGGTAGCCCCCTCCATGGTTTCCGCCCCATTCATGACATATTCTGTTACGTTTGCATCACATGTCTATGTATACGCCCTGTTACACCCATTTTCACCCTTCTCTTTCGCGACTGCTACGCGTCACACCTATTGCTCCACCCACTGCTACGCCTATTGCAATGTAATGCTATGTGTTTGCGTTATGTATATATGCTCGTGTACTGTTATTAAAAAGTTAGAGCTAGCCATTCCAGATTCTGTCCCCGGCAGCTGCCGGGCCCTGCCATTCTGTTCCCGTGCAGGTTGTCCTGTTCCTGTCCTTATGCTGTATTAAACCTGCAAAACTCCCACTACCTCGAATCTTGACTCTTATTTATTGAGCTATCTGTTATTCATTCATCCATTCAAAAATAGGGTATTATTTATTTATTTACCACACCCTTCCGGGGTTATCTCACAGGGGAATACCAGGACGGGTTCCCTAAGCAAGCGCTTAGAAACCGCTTGGTGATTTGCGCTATATAACGTCCTGTACATTTACATTTACATTTACATTTACATTTACATTTACAAAGGACACATGGTGACTACTCACTGTCCTGGAAAGTCAGTTAAGCAAGATTCTTCGCACTTCAGGCATCTGCCTCATATTTCACCAGTACCTGATGTCAGAGATAAGACTGGTTTGATTGAGACTGTAGAGAGCCCTGTGACTGCATCTGTCCTTACATCACCAGTGCCTGTCATGGATGCTTCTCTCGCTCTACCCAGCCTCAGAGGACATGATCTGGGCATTTGGTAGGAGCTCCATGACAACTCATTAGGGAGTTGTAATGTATATGCATATATGTCTGTAAAGAAATGGTATTTTTTATTTAACGAGTTGAGAGATGCAGTGTCTTGTGAGTTCACGGACGGGACCCTTTTGATTCCTGATGGGTTCAGTAGAACTATAATCCAAGTTTACAGGTGTGGTGAATAGAGTTCATGTTTAGAATGTTGAGTTTGCAGTTACACCCACAGGAATAAAGATGTGAGATACTAAGCTCTGTGTGTGGCATATTCATTTACGAGTACCCAGGCTGGGGTGGGCGCTACACACACATCATAGGCATTATACTGCCATGGGTCATCCTAATGTTCCAGGAATTGCCACCCAAATGCTGAGGCCGGGCACCAGAACACCTACCCCTACATTGGCACACTCATAGGCACTCCCGCCCACAGTTGTACATACCCTCACCAACACACATGATTTGAAAGAAACTTTTTGTTCATTTCCCTTCTACTGGAGCCTGCATGGAACAAATGCCTTCATCCGTCTCTCTCCCTCAGCCTCACATGCTCCATTAACCATTCGGCTTCATGCCACTCCCTGTTATTTTCCTACCACTTCAAAGTTCTGATGTGATACATACAGTTTGTTTGACACTGCAGTAAGTGACTAGGTCCTGTGCTTTTAGTCACACTGTAAAACTGATGATGTGTCTTGCCAGAGAACTGTGAGGGCAATTGATGGCCAAGCCTGAAACAGAGCATTGCTTTCCAGTATTCTAAATATGCCAAGAGTGTCTCACCAACCAGGCTGATGTGCACAGTTCGCATTTTTCTCTTCTGGGAGAGTTTGTCGCAGTTCAGTATCACATTCTCAGAGTGAAAGCGAAACAAGCATTTGCAGCACCAATTGATATCCCATATGGAAATGCTATTGGCTTTGCCAATATCTATTAGCCATGTTGTACACCAGTATGGCTGCTATTCAGCAGGGCTAAAGGTTAGTAGGGTAAAGGAGAGTGGTGTGGAGTACAGTGTCATAATGTGGAGTGGCGTAGAGTAGTGTAGAGTGGAGTGTCATGAAGTGGTGTAGAGTGTCATAGAATAGAGTGTGGTATAGAGTAGAGTGGAGTGGCATAGAGATTCATAGATTGGAGTGGCATAGAAGGGAGGAGTGGAGTAGTGTGGCACAGGATAGAGTGGAGTAAAGTGGCATGGATTGGCACAGACTGAGTTACGTAGAGCAATATAGAGTGGAGTAGTGTTGTAGAATGGCATAGTGTAGAGTGGCATGTAGTGGAGTAGAGTGTCATAAACTGGAGTAGAATTTAATGAAGTAGAGTGCCAGAGTGGAGTATCATAAAGTCTACAATAGAGTACAGTGGCATAGAGTGAAGTTGCACAAAATACAGTGTAAATTGGCATAAGATTCATTGGCCTTGAGTAAAGTTGGGTAGAGAGCATTGGCGTAGAATGCAGTGACATAGGTGTAGAGTGCAGTGGCATAGAGTGGTGCAGAGTAGAGTGACCTGGCATAGAATGGAGTGGTTTAGGGTAGAGTGGAGTGGCGTAGAGTGGTGTGGAGTGCAGAGGCTTCAATTCAACATTACTTACTTGAGTGAATTGTATCAATATAAATAAGTTTATATGGAAATGTAAATCATCTGTGGTTCTGCAGTGCCAATCTAATTTCATGTATGTTGCAGGGAGTTTCCTTTATTAATCGCATTCGCGCTAGCGGTTTTCCTGCTGCGCGCTGCGTTTTTGAAAAAGCTGCGTTACATGACGAGCTCAGCTCGTCATCAGCGTGCGAGCGGCACAACTCATGACGAGCTGAGCTCGTCATGAGCGCCGAAGTGGTTAAGCTATTTGAAGCACTTATTTTTCAATACTATATTCTGTATTGATTAAAGATGAAGTATTGTGTTTTGTATATATGTTATTGCAACATATTTTCTCTTCATTGTTGCATTGTTGAATTGGGCACCTCCTCTACTTATTGCCATGTGACAATTTAGTTAAATTTGAAAAAGACCACAGATGTGGATAAAATGTTGGCAAAGTGGGTTTGACCCACCATTTCCGCACTTTAGCTTAGAAATTTTTCACTTTGAAATTTGGAAAACCAATAAAACTGAATTTTGTACCTTCAACATTTCTGCATTTTGTGGTCATTACGTAGTGTCCTCCGAGTTTTTTTTTGTTATTTTATTTGATCCTGCTCTAGTTGTGTGGTGATATTTGCCGTTCACAAAGAACACCACTACTTCTTTTTTTTATTTTTTAAATGGCTGAATTTTTTGAGAATGAAAATGAGTACAGTTTATTTCCACCCTTTCTTCTACAAAGATTCTACATTACTCCTTTCAGGACACTCCAGTAACCAAGTATCTGCATGTAACAAACACGACAGAGACATCAAATGTGTGCTTCATAAATGACCACTTCAGGGCCATCAAAAGTTGAATGGTTTCAAATTGGCTTGAGATTGAGGAGCGAACAGAGCTTGTGAGCAATAATAGGCTGATTTGCTATATTGGGTGGGGTGTTGTCTGCCAGCGTATTCCAGGAGGCTGCAGGTGGGAGCCAATTCAGAGCGTGAATCTAACCGACACTGCATGGGGCTGGGTGGTAGATTGGATAGGGGAGATGATGGAGGGAAATGCCGAAATAAAGTAACCAAAACTTGAGGAAAGTGGAATATAGGGCAGAGACACAGACATTATGGGATTTATGTGTGTACCTACACCCTGACCCCTGGAAACTGTAGACACACACCGCAGTTGGTATTAATTAATAAGAGTACAATCAGCCCATAAATCTTATGTATAAATATCATGTAATTATTAAGGTAATGTCAGCAAAGGCGCAGAATAGATTTGAGTGGTGTGAAGTGATGCAGAGTGTAGTGGTGTGGTCTGGTGTAGAGTTGAGTGGTGCTGAGTAGAGTGCAGTGGCATAGAGTAGCGGTGTAGAGTGCAGTAGTGCAGAGTGGGGTGGTGCAAAGTGGAGTAGAGTGGCATAGAGTGCAGTGGTGTAAAGTATTAGTGGAGTGGTGCATGGTCGAGTGCATTAGTGTTGAGTGCAGTGTCACACTTCAGTGATGCACAGTAGAGTGCATTGGCGTAAAGTGGCGGAAAGCTCAGGGGCGGAGAGTACAGTATTGTATAGAGTGCAGAGGGGAGTAGAGTGTAGTGGCGCAGAGTAGAGTATAGTGGCATACAGTGCAGCGGTGCAGAGTAGATTGTGATAGAGTGCAGTGACATAGAATGTATTGGTTTTGAGTAAACTGGTGTTGAGTGCAGTGGCATAGAGTACAGTGATGTATAATAGAGTCGATTTGAGTGGATTAGAGTGCAGTGTAGATTAGAGTGGATTTGCATACAGTGGAGCAATGCAGAGTGGTGCAGAGTGCAGTGGCCTACAATGCATTGGTGTAGAGTGGAATAGAGTAGAGAGGTGTGGAGTGCAGTATTGCTGAGTAGAGTGTAGTGGTGCATGGTAGAGTGCAGTGCCTTGGCTAGAGTGCTGTGATGTAGAGTGCATTGACCTAGAGTGGTGCAGAGTACAGTGGCATAGAGTAGAGTGGCACTGTGGCTTGGAGTGGCATAGTGTGGAGTGGTGCAGAGTAGATTGGAGTGAGGTAATGTGGAGTATGCATGGTGTGGTAAGGCATTAACATTGCAGGCAACACATCTTCTATTGAAATGACCATTACATTTTCACTGCCATACAATTTTACTGATAAAATTATACAGCGCACAAACGATAATGTGTCGAAATGTCACAGTTCAGAATAGCAAGCATGTACTTCATTCGAACCTTTCTAATTCCGATATATTCTGAAATATATCCACACAGTTCAGTTACAGACATTTAAATTATGTTATGTACTAGAAAACAAATAACATCATACAGCCTTCATTTAGCACATGCCCAGTAGTCATTATGATTGTCAAGTAAATCCTCTCACTTTGAAGTCAGAGAAAGAAAAGTAAACATCAAGTTCCCTGGAAGACAGAGCCTGGCTTTGACCCTGTCTTTGAATGCAAAGCAAATGTGGCAAGATAAGGCCAAGATTTAAAGGCCTACTTACAGAAATCCAGTATTGGTGGAAGAATACAGTAAATAGTGTTTGGGCAACGGAAGAAACAAACTCAATCTGGGCAGTCTAAAACAAATAGAGCTAGCAAATAGAAAGCAAGAAGATGTGAGTTACAAATCACAACGGCAATTATAAGCAATGGGCGGAATGCATTCTGAGGGAAGCTTGAATGTTCCCAAGATGTGATTAGCGTTTGACCTAAAAAGGAGGGGGAAGGTTAAATATCCAAATAAGCAGGCTTCCACTGATAAAAAAAGTGTACTTTATGCTAAAGATGGTAGTACATGGGGTGGACCTCTAATCAATAATTGACCAGTAATGGCGTGATAGTTCAGTGGGTTTCTGTAATTGCTATACAAACCCCCCAAATATATTAAAGGGAGAAGCAAATACTACAGATTAATGTTGGTTCCAATAAAATATTATACCTGTTCATGCCATAGTATAATATAAGATAAGTGATAAAGAAACCTGGAATTTCCAAGAGCAAACATTAAAAATCACCATATAAGGGTGTAGATGATTGACATGTATGTTAGTAATGTGCCAGCACTGCCCTTGATGGGAGCTGTGATTGTAGGGGTTACAATGGAAGCAATGAGATGTTTACAAAAAAAAGATAAAACATTGAAGGGCTGTGTATGAAACAAGATGCTGGCCATTTGTATTGGCTTCGACTCCATTACTAAGCCTCCTCCATGCCCACTTTGACATTCAGAGAATTGTTATTTCTAATGTTAGTCAAATTTTTTGAAATACTTGTTATCGTTAGAAAGCAAGCTAGCATATGCTTTTTGTGTGTGTTTGTCTGTTTACCATTGACATAGAATCCTTCTTTTATCCATTTCCCAGCATAGATAAGATAGTCACAAATTTCAAGTTTCACTTTGGAGATACATAAATGTAAATAGAAGCATGTGATCAAAGAAGAAAGTTATTCTCTGAACTCTAATCAAATGTTATTTTTTCCGAATGCACACGAAATGCTGCAAAACTAAACAATTCAGAATAGTTTGTCATTTCTCTTTGATCTGCTGACTACCTTCAAATCACACTGCTGCACCCCTACTTCCAGTGCAAACGATGGGAACTTCTTCTGCATCCTCCTACACCAATATAATGATGGGTTATTTTGAGAATACTAAAGTCATGAGCTCTGACCTGCAAGAATATTATAAAAATGCCCCTATTTGGATCAGCTTTATTGATGATCTTTTTCTAGTTTGGAGCACCATTGAGAAAAGCATTCTTTAATGTATAGTCCTGCTAAACAAAAATCTGTGGAGGTTGAAATCCCCTAACTTCCTTTCTAGAGTAACAGTGTAATTCTTGGTTTTTAGATTAGTGTGTTTGGCGACTGTCTCAATATGTCCCTTTTTTAGAAAGGATATTCCATCCAATTCAGTTGTAGAAACTTAGTTACCATCCTCATACCTGCTTTAGGTAGCTGATGATATGGCGGCACAATACTTCAGGAAAGGATAAATACAATTCAATAATCCTGGGACAGACAAAACCAAATGATGTAACGTATAAAAAGGTCCCGAGAGTGAAACATCCTGACTTACAATGCAATACTTCAAGGAAAATATTAGAATTTAGAGAAGCATTTGAAGATTTTAATAGCTGATCCTGTTATAACATATTTTACCTTCAGAACCTATTATCACATATGTGAAAGGGAGGAATGTTATAAACAGGCTAGCAGCTTATTTCTGCCATCTAAGAACTGATCTTTATGGCTTGAGAACAGCTGTTCTTTCCCCAAATGTTGTAATTCTACTGGGTGTGATTTTGGCTTATAATACAATGTAGAGGGGAGGACCGGGGGGTAATTGGGAAAGGGAGGTCCAGTACAGATGGATTTGGCTTCTCTGAATTTATGACTGAAAAGACTAATGATAAAAACAGTTTTATTTGTATGATTTGAATTGTTGATCAACATATGTGATATATGTTCTCCAATACCTCTGTAAACTTCCATACATTGGAAGTACAACTCGATAAATGAGAATATGGGTTATTGAACGTATTAGATCCATTAGAAGGGATTATGAAAATTACCCAGTTGCTGCAGATTATAAATCATTTCAGAACATTGATTATAATACTCTTCAATTTGCAGGATTCTGGACCCAAAATCGACATCTACATGGTGTGAATCAAGAACTACGTTTTGTGACATTAGAATCCAAAATGATCATGTTATCTACTCTGAAACCACTGACACTTAATACAGATGAAGGACTCCGTTCTTTTTTTACAAGAAGATTACAGAGTGATATTGTCCTTGAATCTCTTGATTAAAGGTGCTTATTGTTGCATTGTTTCTTTAATTGTTGGCTATGAATGTGTGTCTCTATTTCATTGAGGATTTGTTTTTCTTTCAATTGGAATCTGCCTTTGCTATGAATTTGAAAAGGAATGTTTGTGGTATTATTGAAAACTGGAGTGTATATGTAGAACGATGTAAATAAAACAGACACTGCACAGTATTGATATCTCAGCCCCTTGGTCAATTAGAATAGATTTGGTACTTTCAATTCAAGATTACTTAGTTGAGTGACTTGTATCAATACAAATGTGATTATATGGGGATATAATCTTTGTTACTGCAGTGCCAATTTGATTTCATATATGTTTCAGGGGAACGCTATTTGAAGCATTTATTGTTCAATAATATATTCTGTATTGATTAAAGATGAAGTATTATATTTTGTATATTATATTGCAAAATATTTTCTCTTAATTGTAGCATTCTTGGCTATGAATTTGTGTCTCTATTTCATTGAGGATTTATTTTTCTTTCAATTGGAATCTGCCCTTGCTATGATTTTGAAAGGGATGTTTGTGGTGTTATTGAATAAAGGAGTGTATATGAGATCAGTTTAAATAAAACAGACACTGCACAGAATTGATATCTCTACCCCTTGTTCAATTAGAATAGATGTGGTACTTTCAATTCAAAATTACTTAGTTGAGTGACTTGTAGCAAAACAAATGTGATTATATGGGAGTATACTCTTTGTTACTGCACTGCCAATTTGATTTCATGTATGTTGCAGGGCAACGCTATTTGAAACATTTATTTTTCAATAATATATTCTGTATTGATTAAAGATAAAGTAGTATATTTTGTATATTATATTACAATATATTTTCTCTTAATTGTTGCATTGTTGAAATGGACACCTCCTCTACATTATTTTCTATGTGACAATTGAGCCCACAGATGAGGGTGAAATTTTGGCAGTGTGGGTTGGCGCCCACTATTTTCGCACTTTACCTTAGCACCTTTCATTTTGAATTATGAAAAAAACAATAAAACTGAATTTTGAACCATCAACATTTCTGCATTTTGTGGTCATTGGAACAACATTGCTACTATTTTTAATTTTTTTTTTAAATGGATGATTTTGTTGAAGAATGAAAAATTAGTACAGTTTATTTCCACCCTTTCTTCTTCATAGATTCTACATTACTCCTTTCCGGGCACTCCAATGGGCAAGTATCCGCATGTAACAAACACAACAGAGACAACCAGTATGAGCTTCACAAATGACTACTTCCGTGGCCATCAAGGGTTGAATGGATTCAAATTGACTTGAGTTTGATGAAGGAAAAGAAATAAAGGCCAATATTAGGCAAATGGGCTATATGGGGTGGTGTTGTGTGCCAGCGTAATTCAGGAGGCTGCAGGTGGGAACCAATTCAGAGTTTGATCTCAACCACCACTGGATGGGACTGGGTGGTAGATTGGATGGGGAAGGATGGAGGGCGGAAATCCAGAATAAAGGGACCAAAATATAAGGACGGTGGGATATACGGCAGAAGTTATGGGATGTATGCGTGAACCCTCACCCTGGCCCCTGGAAACAGTAGACACATACCAAAGTTGGTATTAATTAATAAGAGGTGTACAATCAGCCCATGTATCTAACGAATCAATATCAAGTAATGCAAGCAGTCAATATATAAAACAAAATAAACATGAGAAAAACCGAAAGCATTTTACGTCACACTCTACTACTTTCACTAATAGCCTGATCTATTATCCATACCTAACACACTACACGAACGCATACACAGGCCGGGTGCCCTTGCAGTTTCAATTCCAATCACCATATATAGCTCACCTGAGAGCAGAATGGAAGGTAACCAATCACGAAAGTGAGCCCTAGAGACCCTAATTTTACAACACAGAAGAAAGTAAACATTAGTCTTCTGTTGCACGGTTATTTCAGGTTAAAGCCTTTGAGTGCTCTTTGATAAAAACTTTAGTAGCCAGAAATTGAAGTATGCGTTAGCAGGAGTAAACGGGTTTGGAGTAGGGCGGTTGCCCTAAAATATAATCATTACTAACTGAGTGGAGTGCTGAGAAGTAAGTCATCTCAGGGTCCCTCTGAAACGTAAGTGTTTATATGTAGGTAACGTGAAGGATACTTTTAATTAGTAACTGTACATTCTTAGCTTCATTTCTAACCTGCCACTGTGCACACAAACAGTAATGTTCAGATGATGATTGTGGTGACCGGACTGTACCCCTTGATGCCATCCTATCAAGGGGCACTCTGTAAGTAGTATGTTTAGTGTGATGTATTCAGTGAGGTACAGGATGGCAGGCCGGGAGACACGCTGTTCTTGCTGTGCCCCGTACATTCCTCTAGGACGTACTGATGTTTGTGCTTCCCTCCTTCAGTGCTGCATTCATAGTCAGAGGGGTGTGTTTTTGTTGTTGTTTTTTGTGTGTGCATATTTATATAGGGCGAACTCAATCCGAAGGTATTGGAGCGCTTTACATGAGCACCGTATTTACATTACACATTTAGGCATGGGGAGATTAAGTGATTTTCCCAGAAATATATATGTTTATGTTTGTGTCTGTGTTTGTGGGTGGCGGTGGGTAGGTGTCTGTGTCTCCCCTCATCAGTCCATAAATGCTGAGATAAGTTCCTATCCACAGACAGGCACCTCAGCTGTCCTTAAATTAACTCTCCCCTTTTGTGCCGCAATCCAGCTCCTTTTCCTCACATCTCAGGAGGTGCTATCCTCTACTTCTAGGCGTATTCCCTGTCTTGTAGGAAACAGCAACAAACCTTTGTTAATGTTTCACCGGCGATGCCGGGCCCTGGGGGAAGCACAGTCGCAGACTCGTCTTCCCCCGGGGTCATTTGCGCGAGACCCAGGCTAGCTAGGGGGAAAGGGAGGAGTTAGTGGGGGAGGTTATAAGTGCAGGGGAGGAAGGGAACTTCCTCTTCCTGCACTCAGCACCATCGGGAGGGTCGTTAGAAAGGGGGGTCTTACGTAGTGGACAGGTTAGTGCAGGTGGCCGTTGCAGCGTTAGGAGAGTTGAGGCGTTATTATGCTGCGAGGTCGCTGGTCAGTGACGAGGGTTTCTAGTGGATTCTGGCAGGTGCGGCGGCGGTTTTTCCATGGCGGAGGTGCCGGCTGAGGAGGTGTGGGCGGCCTTGCTGCTGTTAGCGAAGGCGGGCCGGGAGGATTTATTGCAGCCCGGTGTTCTTTCCCAAGCGTGGGTGGGCTGTGTTAGGGCCCTGCGCGCGGCCTCGGCTGGGGTCGCGGCTGCGGTCATTGCGTGCCAGGATGACTCACGGCCGCCGAGTGAGCAGACGGCTGTGAGGGGTCGGGGCGGGGTTTTGAAGAACTCGGCGCGGGGCAGCAGACGTAAGAGCCTGCCCCCGCGCAAGTACCCACAATTTGAGTTCGTGCCCCCAGGGCCAGGTACAGCCCCTACGGTGTTGGCCCCCGCGGGGGGAGAGGCGTTTGAGGATGCAAGTGGAGCGCTGGGTGGGGGGGGGCGGGGAGGACTGGAAGACAGGCATGTTGAGCGTAGGTCAGGGGAAGGCTGCTATGGAGGCTGGACAGGCAGCGCTGCAGGTTCCTACGCCTGCAGGGGATGAGCTGGTAGGGGGGCAATGGGAGGACGCTCCTATTGACCTTTCTGTGGGGTCCAGGGCGGGCACTCCGGCCCCAGCAAGAGGGGGGAGGGTTGCGGCCCAGTTAGTGGAGCAGGGTGGGGCGGCCTTTCTGGGGGACCTGGGGAGGGTCGGGCCCAGTTCTGGGGGCCCCCCATGACTGGTTATTGCCACCTGGAGTGGAGTTTCAGGGCTACTGCCTGCCCCCTCCCCTCCCACTGGGGGCCAATGGCGTGGGAAGACAGGTTACGGGAGCAGAGGCTCTTGGTGCAACTGAATGAGGCGAGGTGGGCCGAACAGACTGCGGCCCGGGTTGGAGCAGTTTGGGGGGCTGAGATTGAGGGGCCTCCCACACCCACGTCGGAAGAGGAGAGGTTGGCGGAACAGGAGGAAGTGGACAGGAAGGTGAAGGGTAAGAAGGTGAGCGGAGTGGGTACCAAAGGTCAGCAGGCAGGTGCAGGGACGGCCAAGATGGCTTTGAGGCCCGATGGTGCTGGGGCTCACTCAGGCCGGAGCGACCTTAGGGGCGGGTGGGGATCCAAGCCGGCAGGTGTCGGCAGAGGTCAGGGTGGCCTGGCGGGGTGCAAGACGGCTCCAAAACGCCAGCCGAAAGCAGCAGAGCGGTCCACTGTGGCCGTCCCTCCATCGTGGGACCGGGCAACGGTGACGTGTCCGCCTGGTGTGCGGAGAGCGCCTGCAAGGGTGTGAGGAAAGCGGTTAAGGAAGTGTTGTGTGCGCCTGTGGATGTGGAGCCTGAGTTGGAATTGGATTACGAGGAAGAGAATGAGGAGCTTGAGGACGGGGAGGTGAGGGATGACGAGGACGGCAACAGAGGAGTTGGTGTTTTGCAGGCTCCTACGACGACGAAGGGCAAGGACAAGGCGGATTCGGAGAAGTTTTCTGCCCCCAGAGGACGGCCCCGGGAGTTACACACCACGTTATCAGGTAAGGGGACTTGGTGGGCGGCCAGGGATGATGGGCCAAAAGGGGGTAGGAAAAAGGATTGTAGATCGGTGGGTGTGGGGGATGGGTCTGTGCGGGAGCGCCAACAGGTGGTCCGCCTGCGGAAGGTAAGAAGGCGGAAGGTAAGTCGGTGACTACTGCTGGGGTACAGATGGACAAGGGGGACGGGAAAGACAACAAGAGCGAGAATGGGGATGCGAAAGTGCAGATGAAGCTCCCTTACATGGGGTTGGCTATGCCACTGGGGTCTCACTTGTCGGAGAAGATTAGAGGAAGGATTTGGAAACATGAGTATGTGGATGTTTTTAAGCTGTTGCACGGGGAGGTGCAGGCGAGGGAGGGTTCAAAAGAGGAGTGGGAGCTTACTAGGCGGCCCAGGGTCCCAGTAACGATGGAGAATTGGACCTCTGCTTTCTTGATCTATGCCAGCATATACTGTGAGAAGTATTTGGATAGGGCCATTGCTTTGTTGAAGTACATGGACATCATATGTAAGGCACAAATGCAGTTTGGTGGATTTGCTTGGTTGAGTTATGATGAAGAGTTCAGGGCTAGGGTTAGTGCCAATCCAGATAAGAACTGTGGGGAAGTTGATCAGCAGCTATAGACTCAGTGAATGGCTTCCACGCATTCAGCCGCTTCTACCCATACGGCCAGCGGTTTGCCCGTGGCGTATCGGTCCTTTCCGCCGGCGGGGCAGGGGCAGTGCTGCAGCCAGCACGCATACCACAAGACAGGCCAGCAAACCCGGGAACTTCAACACGGGAGCTTGCTGGAGTTACAACAGGGGCTACTGTTCACGCTACCCATGCAAGTTGAAACACGAGTGCTCAAAATGTGGCTGGAAGCATGCCATCCCGCAGTGCCTTACACTGGTCACCCCCTCAGAGCAGTGGCGGAACGCCAAAGGAAGGGGCCAACCTGTACAGAAGGGCGCCTACACCGGTTAGGGTGGAGGCGATGGCCCCGTGGCTCTCGTGTTACCCGGACCAGGAGGAGGAATTGCGGATTTTCTAGGGTTTCACGGAGGGCTTTAGGGTGGGCTATCAGGGTCCCAGAGTGAGGAGATGGGCTGACAATTTGAAGTCCGCTTAGGAATTGCCAGGAGTGGTGGATGCTAAATTGAGGTAGGAGGTTGAGGAAGGAAGGGTAGCCGGCCCGTTTACTGATTGGCCGACGGATGATTTGATCATTTCTCCACTAGGGGTGGTTCCGAAGAAGAAGGAAGGGGAGTTCCGAATGATACACCATCTCTCGTGGCCGGAGGGGCAATCAGTGAACGACTTCATCGCCGAGGAGGATTCGAGGGTGCTTTACGCTTCGGTGGACGATGCGATTCGCCTGGTGCGGGTGTGTGGGCAGGGGGCAGAATTGGCAAAATGTGACATCAAGTCAGCCTTCCGTCTGCTGCCTATACACCCGGCGGATTTCTCGCTCCTGGGAATGCAATTCGGGGGAGCCATCTTCGTGGACAAGGTTTTGCCCATGGGTTGTGCTATTTCCTGTGCCCTGTTTGAACTCTTTAGTACATTCTTGCAGTGGACCTTAAGAAAGTTTAGCGGCTGTCGAGATGTCGCTCACTACCTGCATGATTTCCTCTTTCTGGGGAGGACGGGCTCGGGAGACTGTGGCAAGGCTTTGGCAGGGTTTCATGAGCTTGCATTGTGCTTTGGTGTTCCCTTGGCGCCGGAAAAGACGGCGGGTCCCAGTTGCTGCTTGACATTCTTGGGGATTGAGTTGGATTCTGTCCAGTGGCGGGCTCGCCTCCCCGTAGCTAAGGTGGAAGAGATTCATGTGTGTCTGCTGTGGGCGATTGGTGAGAGGAGGATTGCTTTGAGGGCAGTGCAGAAGTTGCTGGGTTTCTTGAACTTTGCATGCAGGGTAGTCAGGGCAGGACGGACGTTCTGTCGGTGGCTCGGCATGGCAATTTCGGGGGCAGTGCTTCCACATCACAGGGTCCGGATCTCCATGGGAGTGCAGGCTGACTTGAGGACGTGGCTGACGTTTCTGACGGAATTCAACGGAGTGTCGCTGGACTTTGAGGAAGACAGGGCGGTTTGGCAATGTCAAATTTTCTCAGACACAGCGGGGTCATCTGGGTTTGGCATCTTCTGGGATGGCAGGTGGTGTGCGGAGAGTTGGCCTGCTCATGGTTGAAACAAGGGAGGAGCATTGCTTTTCTGGAATTTTTTCCTTTGCTGGTGGCTCTGGAGGTGTGGGGCCTGGAATTCCAGAATAGGTCAGTTCTTTTCCACGTTGACAACATGACTGTGTTGAGTTGGTTAATCGCCAGAGAGCCAGAGATCTGAGAATGCTGAGGTTGCTGCGAAGTTTCATGTTTATGTGCCTGTGCTTGAATGTGGTGTTTAGAGCCAAGCATGTCCCTGGAGCGAATAATGACATTGCGGATGCTTTGTCTCGTTCGCAATGGCAGCGGTTCCGGGATCTGGCACCGGGAGCGGAGCTGTGCAAGACCGAGCTGCCGGCCGGCATCTGGGCCTTTGGGGAATGAGAGTGATAGGCCTGGTGGAACATTCTATTGCCGACACAACAAGGAGGACGTACCAGCTCGCGCGGGCTGAGTTTGGAGCGTTTGTGGGTTGGCAGCGGGATTCAGTGACGGGGGACCGGTCAGCGGTGGAACAGGGAGTGTGGCGTTTTGTTTTAGGTTGCATTTACAAAGGATTGACTCCGGCTACGATATCTAAGAAACTGGCAGGAGTGTCCTTTTACTGTAGTTTGTTCTTGGGGTTTGATCCTACGAAGGATATGATTTTGAGCAGGATGCTCCGTGGTTGTGGTAGAGAGCGTCAAAAGGGGGGTGGGATGTTGCGGGAGGCAATCACGTTTGAGTTGTTGGTTCGGCTGGTTGGGGTGTTGTCGGAGTGCTGTTATGATATGTTTGAAGCGCGAGTTTTTCGGTTGTGCATGGTTTGGATGTTTTTTAGGGCCTTTCGGGTGTCTGAGTTGTGGGGTACGAGGTCCATGGGTGGTAGAAGGTATGAGGAGATACAATTGGATGGAGGGCGTTTGGGGATTTGGCTGGGACGTTCTAAGACGGATCGGTTGGGCCGGGGTAAGTGGGTCTGGCTGTGTGAAGCGGGTGGTGGGGGTGTGGGCCCGGTGGAGGAATGGAGAATGTTCTTAGCTGAATCACAAGGGGGCCAGGGCGAGATTTTCTGTCATGAGTCTGGGTCGAGGGTGACGTCTGGTCAGTTGCTGGCGGTGTTGCGCATGGCGTTGCGGTGTCCGGGGCTGGAAACGGACGGTTTTGGGACACACTCCTTTCGCATTGGTGCTGCGACAGCTGCGGCCCATTTGGGGTGGTCATGGGATAGGATTCGGCAGATTGGGAGATGGAAGTCACGGTGCTGGGAGAGGTATGTGCGGAAGTGAGGGGGAGGGATGAGTGGCATGTTGATGGTTTAGGTGGTTTTAGGTGTGGTCCAACGTATCTTTCTTTCGTAGGTTGCATGGGCGGACCGGGGGCCAAGACGGTCACCTGGATTGTGGGGCATTCCTTTGTGCACTGGGCATCAAAGTACGCGGAGCAGCAGATGTACGGCCGTAACCTGGGACTGAAAGGACATCAACATGAGGTGCACTGGTGGGGTAAAGGAGGGATAAGATGGGGGGGTACTACTGCCTTGGCTCGCAAAGATGGTTCCGCAAAAAGGATGCCCGGACTTATTGATAATTAATTTGGGGGAAAATTACCTGGTGCAGCTGTCGGGTTTGGCGCTCCTGCAGCTGATGCAAAGGGACTTGGAGGTGCTCAAATTAAGGCTTGCAGAGACTTGCATAGCCTGGACTGAATTTGTCCCCAGAAAAGTTTGGAGGGGAGCAATGAAGCATGGGGCTATTGAGAAGGCACGTAGAAAGCTTAATAGGGCAATGAGACTGTTTTGTGGTGACAAGGACATACAGGGGATCTCTCACGGGGGTATTCGACTGGAGGAACCCTTACTGTTCAGAGACGACGGTGTGCATCTTTCACGTTTGGGGAATGCATACTATATGATGGAAATAAGGGATGTGGTCAGCGGACTGTGGAACGAGGCAATCTGGTGTCGTAGGTCGATGTGAGTGTGGTGTGGTTGAGGGATGCACATGGGATAGGCACGAAGGGGGGTGGGGCAGTGAACCGCCCTACAGGGGGTTCCCCGTTTGGCGGTACTTTGGAGGGACGGGGGGTCCAGAGCGGGCGTACCCATCCCTTGGGGGGGAAGTTTGAATGATCTGGGCAGCTGAGAGCATGACTGGAATGTCCGAGGTATCGGGGTATGAGGCCAGGTGATTTGTGAATTGGATGAGGTACGGTATGGGATGGAGCAGTTGGTGATATGAGGCAGAGTGGCTGAAGAGTGTGAGGCATGAAGAGTTGATATTGGGGGGTTGTTATAATGTTGATGTTTTGGTTATTGTTGTGCAGCCTGGTCTAATAAATGGCCTTTTACGCTTTAACACCTGCGTGGTCTGTTTATTGCGCGATGCCGGGCCCCGGGGGAAGCACAGTCGCAGACTAGTCTTCCCCCTGGGGCATTGGGGCGAGACCCAGGCTAGCTAGGGGGAAAGGGAGGCGTTAGTGGGGGAGATTATAAGTGCAGGGGAGGAAGGGAACTTCCTCTTCCTGCACTCAACACCATCGGGAGGGTCGTTAGAAAGGCCACCCACCCAACCTGCAGTTATAGGGTTTGGGGCATGGGTTAGCTTGGCGTGCCAGTTTAGGCCAGAGCTGCAGTAGGCGGTACTTTGGAGGGACAGGGGGGGTCAAGAGCGGGCGCACCCATCCCTTGGGGGGGAAGTCTGAATGATCTGGGGAGCTGAGAGCATGACTGGAATGTCAGAGGTATCTGGGTATGAGGCCAGGTGATTTGTGAATTGGATGAGGTACGGTATGGGATGGAGCGGTTGGTGATATGAGGCAGAGTGGCTGAAGAGTGTGAGGCATGGAGAGTTGATATTGGGGGGTTGTTATAATGTTGATGTTTTGGTTATTGTTATTGTTGTGCAGCCTGGTCTAATAAATGGCCTTTTACGCTTTAACACCTGCGTGGTCTGTTTATTGCGCGACTCTCAGCTGATGCTGCTCAGATCCTTCTCGAGGTCCACGAAGCAAACAAAGCAATGGAATCAGAGGGTCGCAGGAGGGCTTATGTGTAAAAAGGTAGCGCCAGGGCCTTTCTCGGAAGGCCTACAGCTCGTACCACCACCAGCGCTGCCAATAACAGTCCCAACACAACTAATCACCGTCTCACGTCTTCAGTGTGACAACTCTGACTACTCTAGGCCCCAGAGCCATGGAAATGGCACTGGTGGCAGATATTATTAATTTTTTTCATTTTTAATGTGTGTTGAATTATTAAATACAGAGTGGCACGCTCTTCTGAAAACTTGATAGACAGCGCCACCATGTGGTATACTGTCATCCTCAAACTCTTTATTTCGGTAAAAATACAAAAGAAACAAAGATTCGAGGGATACGTTTCTCACATATCAGTCTGAATGCATCAATGCACATCGCTGATAAAAACAGTACAAATTAAAAATAACATCACGTTAAAAGTTGAGCTAACAAACGTCAAAAGTCATAAAGTTAAAATTTACAAGTGCTATGTGAATCTCGGTTTTCGTCGCAGGTTCGAACCAACAGGGAAGATTAATGTGAAAACAAAGCTAGGTCCCATTTCTAAAATGGAAATGTTTTGGATGCGTTCTCCAGTGAAGCGGGTCACGGTTTTTGTTGCAGGTTCCATCCAGCGAGGATAATTAAAGTGCAAATTTACAAAGTCCCCTTACTAAGGTGCAAGCAAACTTAACTGTGCATACTTGGCATTACCGGACATATTATCAAGGGCATTATCGCCGCTTTAGCAGGACTTTTTCCCGCTAAAGCGGCAATAATTTTATCGCCCTATTAGCAAATTGTCGCTAACAGCAGTTAGCGATAGCTTGTAGGCAATAGTGACCGGTTTGAGGCCTGCTTTGCATGTCAGCGATATTTATCGCTAATGACATGCAAAGTGGGCGTACCCAACCTGTTAGCGAACATCGCTATCGCCTATTATCAACGCAGGCGAAGCGATAGAAAAATTTGCGCTAAGCGTGAATATCGCCAAAACCTAACACCTGCTCAGACCAGTTCTTAACCTGTATATCCAATGGGAGATGGATATTCAGGTTAAGACCCTATTGGCGATAATGCCTGAATATCCCTGGATCTCCAGCGATATTCACGCATTGAGCCGCTATCGCCGGATATTTGTATCGCATTTTAGATAAACGTTGCTAATAGCACGTTATCCCGGCGATGCGCGGCGCTAACAAAAAATCACTAAGCTCATTTAGTGATAAATATCGCTATTTGTTGCTAATATGTCCCTACATTCGTCAATTAGACAGGTCATTACATTCATCGCGGGTTTGCATGAAACGTGAGTGTACATAATTTGGCAAAGAAACCGTTATTAGGAGGCAATAAGGTTTCAGTCACCTGTCGAAATAGTAAAAAACAATAAAAACATTTTGTATTAACTTATAAACAGAACTGAGAAATATGACTTGCATTTTTAGGATTATTGGCCTATAAGGCAGATGTACTTTGTGGGGAATTAGTCGTGGACGCTGCTCACAGGGTTTCGCCGGGGGGTGGGAGTCAGCGCCCTCCTTCTAATTGACCATGCAATTCCCAAACATTTTGCAGTTGCGCACACAACTAGTGGTCTTGCGTCCGATTTCAGTATATGCATGGCAACTCTACAGTCTCGGTTACCAAGTTCTCTACAGACAGGAGAAAGCCATTTGCTCCCTGGTTTAGTGTATGCTTTACATGCAAAGAGAAAGTGGGCTGTGGATTCTTGTGGACCGGGAGAGCAAGGGCAGCCCTTGGCTGTGCTTTGTTGTGCAGCCATGAGTTTGTGAATGTGTTGATTGGCAGGCTGCCAAACCTGAACTGGATGTATAACTTCCTGTCGGCCGGCACTTTGATGATGTCAAGGTAGGTTTTGAGGTTACAGCTAAGCTTAAAATCACTGAATTCTTCATCCAATCCCCCCTGATTGCCAGCTATATGGGCAGTTTGTTCAACCTCTTCCCAGTAGAGCGATGTAATCTGATTTCTAGTGAGGGGTATTGGACAACCAATGTGGTGGCTGGCAAGGCCCATGGATGACATAAGACTTTTGACATATTTACTCCAACCGATTTTGTGCATGGTGTCTAAGGCACAGACCTCCTGGAACGCAGCGGCATAAGGCGACAGTTCCGGAGTGCAAACCATCTGCTGCCAGAACAACAGAGGACGGAGCTTGGCTAAATCGCTTATGGGTTTGATGCCTATGTCCAGCATTAGTGGGCGAGTAGGGGTGCTCTGTGGCAGGGAAACCAAATTTTTAAGAAACTTGTTTTCCAGGGATGTCAGGTCATTTGCTCTTGCCATACTCCACAGTTTATCTCCATAAAGTGCATTGCTCACAGCCTTGCAACTGTACAGTTTCAGTGCTGGTGCAATAGGCTTGGTATGGGAGGGACGGTATTCTTTGCGCAGTACCCCCGTCATCTGGGAGAATTTGAGGAAAGCCTTATTAAGATGGTGCTTCCAGGCCATAAACTCATAGTATAATTTAATCCCCAGGTAATTGAATAACTGACTCTCTCTAGTGGGACATTGTCTAGGAGCGGATTACCCTTGAAGAACTTGTGAGGATTTAAAAGCATAAGTTTGGTTTTTGATGTATTTATTTCGAGCCTCTTCCCTTGATAAAGAGATTGAAATTATCTAGTAATTTTTGCAAGCCCTTTGGAATCTTCGAAACAAGAAGGGTGTCGTCTGTGAACAGGAGGTAGGTATTCATTGCTTGGCTAAGGACGGGGTATCCGCGGGGATAGCAGATAGAAGCTCGGCAATGTACAGTGAGAATAAAGTTGGAGCCAAGACACATCCTTGGCGAACTCCCCGCTGAACCTTGATGGGATTGGTGACTTGTCCCTGGCTACCCTACCTGACCCTAGCGAAGTTCTCATCGTGGAGCCTGATTAAGAGTATGAGGATGCCCATAGGCATGCCCATCTTCCTGAGCACCCGCCATAGGTTGTCCCTGGGAACGAGATCAAGTCCGTTTTTTAAATCAATAAATGCAATATAGAGGCTCCTTTTACCCAGCAGGACCACCTTCAAATACAGCATGAACAATCGAAAGACCTGGTAGACTGTGGCAGTTTTCCGCCAGAAGTTCGCTTGGAGGGAAGAAAGGATGTCGTTTTCTTCCATCCAATCAGAAATGTTTGCTAAAAGCAAGCGATAGATGACTCTCTGGACACAGTCGATCAGGCTAATTGGTCGATAGTTGGCAGGAATAGACTGGTCACCCTTTTTAAAAATGGGGCTCACTTCGGCCCCTTTTCATGATTCTGGGATGCTCCCTCCCCCTGCGATTTCATAGACAAGGGTCAATATGTATGTGGCCCAGTTTTCCCTGTCAGATTGGAAGAGATCCCCTGGGATGCCATCTGGGACAGAGGCCTTGGCGGGTATAATTGCATCCAGTGAGGCCAGTATTTCCTCTCTAGTGAATGAGAGGTTGTGTGGTATTTACATTATATCAGAAACTGCAGATTCCATTGCATGACTTGTGAGAGTTGAATACGGAGAACCAAAATATTCTTGCCACGCATGGGCCGGGATGTTGTTGGCTAAAGATGGAGACCTTTCATGGTTACCATTGCCCACGAGTGACCAGAACAGTCTGGCTTCTGGACTTGAAATGGACTCGCTGAGTTCTGCCCACTTCATTTCATCCCAATCCCTCTTGGCCTTAAATTGGGCCAATTTATACTTCCTCCTCAGTTCTCGAATTTACAGAATGTCCCCTTGCTGTAGGGCAAGCAACAGCCATCTTTTTATGGATCTACACTCTTTTGAAAACCATGAGGTCGTTGTCATAATTTTTGCTTTGCTCGGCCTATGCTTGTGGTGATGGACAATACATTTTTTGGCCAGCTGGCCAAAGAATTTAGAGTATAAGTCACCACAGCTTGCTCGTGTGGGAGGGTCACGTGGGCGGGAAGACAGCAATTCCAGGTGGTTCTCAAGATAGCATTTTAAGATGTTGAGCTTAGATTTGTCCGCCAAGATTATGGACCATTTTAGCCGGCAGTTATCATTGAAGGGGTCACCTCCCTTGTGGAGAGGAGTTCATGGGCTGGCTTGGCCTTTTCAGCCCACGGATGCTCAATTGTAAGGCTCAGAGGGTTGTGGCCACTTTTGCATGACTGCGTGATAGACATGTCTACTACGAGTGGCCATAGACAGAGGTCCACAAGAATATAATCATTCCGACTCGAACCTTTGGGCCCAACAAAAGTCATTCCCCCTCCTTTATCTGAAGGGGTCCTTCCATTGGCAGCCTGTAGCCTGTGTGTGAGGGTTAGGGAATTTAACTGGATTGCTGCTTGTGGCCATTTCTTTATTGGTGGCAGATCCAGTGAGGGAACTGGCCACATGCTGTCCTCCTCATTAATCTTTAGGATTTCTTCCTGATCAACGTTAAAATCACCTGCCACAATTAAGGGGAGATCAGTCTGTCTTGCATCCAATAACTCGTCTAATGACTGAAGAGTTGGTGACCTACCTAGTCTGGTACTTCTTGCGTAGACATTAAAAATGTCTAAGGACTTTCCTAAAGGGCCTTCGAGTTTGAACGAAAGGAGGTCACTGTTAGTGGAAATCTCCTCTGTTATATAATTTAGTGTAATTTGGATCAGAGCGAGTAGCCCTCCAGAGGGGCGGCCGTGTTTGGAAGGAATTGCCGGTTTGTAAAACGTGACAAACCATGGGATATAAACAGGGGTCAAACTCCAGGTTTCCAGCATAATACAAACAGAATGCTGATTAATTACCCCTAGCCAGTGGGGAAGACCTAATTTCCCCCTTATTGCTGCCACATTCCACGAAGCAATTTTAAGTTTCCTTGTGTCTAAGTGGTGCATGGCACTGGGGGACAGTAATGCTGGAACTATTTCGACCATATCGGAGTTCAAATGATTGTGTGTGGTTTTGTCCCCATCCTTATCATTATCTCCTAGTTGCTGGGATGTTTCAGCGCATGGGGTGGAATGGGGCTTTGGTGTCTCTACCTCGTGCTCAAGGAGACCGCCCTCCAAGCCCTTGTGCGTCAACGTGAGAATTAAATCAGAATCAGTACTAAAATTGCATGCATGTTTCTTAGGGAGATCGGGGGATAGTCAGTCATTCTGCGATAGGGAAGAGGATGGAAAATCCCTTTGGGACATCGCTGCATTCTTACAATTGGTTTCAGGTAAAGGTATGTTAGACTTCAATTGGATGTTGGTGATAAGTGGGGGGCATGATTTAGCTTCTAGGGCAACTAGTTTATGCACTAGAATTTCATTTATCAAAGTTCATTCTACTGCATCAGCTGGGCTACTTTTCTGAACACATTTCCTAGCCCTCAGGATGTCATCCCTTATCACTGATCGGCATTCCCTTACGTTCCTAATCCAATGGATGACTTTATTTTTTAGGACCTTATCATCTTTGAATTTGTTATTACAATCGACCTTTGGTACATCAGTCATGTAAATAATGGACTGGGGAACAGCTTTGGGGATTGGGCGTGGCCTTGAAAGTAGAGGCGCCTCACTGCGGCCTGCAGTTCGATGGAATGGATCATTCGCTGTGGCATGGAAGTCCCGGTCTGGCCCCTACGGTATTCCTTGGGACCTTCTCAGGGAATATCTCTGGGAACAACGTAGGGGAGTGACTTGCCATGAAGGTCCCCTTTGCAGCTCCCTCGAGTATCAGCTCGGGGTGGGGGATTAGTGATTAAAGCATTAGGTATTGTTTGAGTACTATGAGTGGTTCGATTTTACGGTCTTACATGTACTCGGAGGGCACTTTGGTAGGAGTAACTTGGGTGTGTCACGGTCTTCTATGATGAGGAATAGTTTTGAGATAAGTGTAGGTAAAGTCCCTATTGTTTCTTTAAGGGCCAGGATTTTCCTCTAGAGGGCAACATTAGTTGCTATTAAGTCAATGTCCAAGACCCTACGGCTCCCTTGATCTGAGATTGTGTGCCTCCCACAAACTTCTATATCACAGGGCCCATGTCCTCACTATGTTTGATGTCACTGTGATATTGGGGTTACCCAATGTAATCGTCCTGAATACTGAAAAAGCATTGGACAGGGTGTTATCGCAATATCCCTTCAAATTACCACTCTAGGCTGGGTTTGGAAAGAAATGTCATCACTGTGATTAAGGCTTTGCATAATGGCCTGGTTGTCCAGACAGATATTATGGGCAATGCTCAGGGGCTTTTTCATATGTAGGGGTAAAAGCCAGTAGAATCCTTAATACGCGATTTGTTCCTGTTTAGAATCTCACTTCATAACCCCGGAACCTCATCTCATGTCTCCCTCCTGCTGTTCACGTGTAGTATTGATATTGATATGTAGCAAGATTTCGGTGATATATTGGCCTTAACATCGGCATATGTCTACTCTGTAGGACTGTCCTGTTAACAAATTAAAACACTTAAAACAATAATAAAAAGAAGTTGTGGGCAGATATAATTAACAACAGATAATGGAAACAAAAATTGTCAACATTGTTACCTCATTATACAGACTGTATCTATGTGTGTAGTAACATTCTTGGGTACGTTGTTATAGGTGGATGCTAAATCGAAATATTTTCTGCAAGTTTAGATGATAATATATTAAAAGGGGAATACCCCAAAATAAAAGAAAGAAGCATGTAATTAGTGTTTAAAATGCCCTGGTTTTCATTAATGCAAACAACTTGTAAAATAGGTTACATAGGTCAACTTAATGTAGTAGAGAGAAGCTGTAATGTATTCTGTCCTGAATTCACATTTAAAGAAATAGATACAGACAGTGCCTATAAGTTTCTAAATCATTGTAGATGAAGCTCAAACTAGTGCAGATCAACTCCATGTTCTTTAGTCTATTTTAGCGATGTTCAACAATGTACGACTTTGCTTTTTCAGAGGCATAGAGATTAAATTCTTCCTGCCTTCTGCATCTAGCTTTTTGACTCCATTTCTAGTGGCATCAAAAGGGTGGGTCTACCATGTCTTCGTGGGAGGACCCATTATGCTCTCTGGAAGAGGGTGAGCTCACAAGAATTCGAGGTCTCTAATGGCAGAGAATTGTTTTCTGTCCAGCTCTCTGTTCCTTACTGAGGCAAAATATGGCTTTTCCGCCAAAGCCAAATTAGACCCCGATGTGCCTAGTTAAAAGGAAGGATGACTCTGCTTTCTGGAATGCAGTTCTCTCTGTCTGTAAGAACTTATGTCCGTGTGTCATCTGTGATGAAAAGCCCATCTAGTCCCTCCGATGCCTAGTTCATCCACCCGGTAGAGTTCTCCAATTGAGCCGAATAACCTTGCGGATCCTCTCTTGCAGGAAATGAGGATGAAATCTTCCACTGAGCTGAGTAATTCTGTCCCTCTTCCCTTTCAAGAAATGAGGTAGATTTCTCCGACTGACCTGAGTGGGGAATGGTAACCCCCTTGTTGGAGAGGTATCCAACCCACTGACATTTAGTAGGGCTGACCAAACTAATGTATTTAAATGAAAGGATGGGGACAGTAGTGTGAAGAAGACTCTTCCCCTGGAAACTTCAGTTTATTCACCAAGCGGGTGAGATATTACTGGAGGCTGTCCTCAACAGGCACAAACTGTCTACAGAGAACTCACACTTCAATATACTTATATTAGTCCCTGTGACTTAAGCTGCACTAATAGTGGCGCTATGTGTGATGCTGTCTGTAGCGCCTCTGAGGAAGACACAAAGAAGACCTAAAAGGCATCCATGGACTTATGTTAGTCCCTGTGACGTACGCTGCAGATGTGTTTAATGGCACTGGCACTATGTGGCCTACAAAAGGAGCCTCAGAGGCCTTTATTGAGATGCATCCTGAGAGAAATTAATCTGCATTAACTTTAGAAGTTCTTCAGAGAAGTCAATGGCACCCATTTATGGTGATTTAGCGTAGGGCAGCGTGGCAAGTCATCTTGCTTCGCTGCCCCATGCTAAAGTTAAAGGGCAGGATTGCACCGTATTTATCCAATGCAGTGCATTCCTGTCCTTTCCCCCAGCGCTGGCGCAGTTTCAAAAGCCTAGCACCAAAGCAGGCAACCTTGTACCAGGGCGCCTTAGAGCACTAATACAATCCTGAGAGGCGTTTCCCTGTTTAGGTGTGTGCTGCAGAATCCGGTACACACAGAAAGAGGGAAAAACAAGGAAAATCATATCTCTCCTCATTACTCCTCACCTCGCGTAACGTTTTGGCGCATCACCAGGTTTACATGGTTTTGGCAATCTGACTAAATGCAAAAAGTCCATGAATGTTACGTGGGATCACCCTCCGCAATGCTCAAGGAACACCTCCTGTGCACATAGCTTTGCGCTGTCATTTATTTATTTATTTATTTATTTTATTGAATTTGTATTGCGCTCAGCTACCCGTAGAGGGTTTCCCGGCGCCAGGGACAGCCTAAAGAAGAAAGATAGGTAATTGCTGAAAACAGGAGAAGCAGAGAACATTTGACCAACAAAAACAGAAAAGTTTTTAGCTTTTTGCGAAAGGCTAGAAGATTAGTTTCCGTTTTAAGCGTCAGCGGAAGAGCATTCCACATCTTCGGCCCCAAATGGGCAAAAGAGCGGCCTCCCATTTTTGTCAAGCGAATTCTAGGAATTACAAAATTGGCTTGATTTGATGACCTAAGGGAACGATTTGGCTGGTATGGCCGGACAAGATTGTGCAAGTATGTGGGAGCAGAACCCTGACGGATTTTGAACATAAGGCACAAAGTTTTAAAAGCTACACGGTCAGCAATTTTTAACCAATGAAGGTCACATAGGGCTTGTGTTGCAGACATTCTGCGTGGGACATTGCACAGAAGGCGGGCAGCTGAGTTCTGCACAACCTGGAGTATATTCATTGTAGCTCTATCAGCTCCCAGATAGAGCACATTGCCGTAGTCGATACGGGACATTACAAGAGCCTGGACAACAGTTCGACGAGTAGACTCAGGCAGCATCCATAGGATCTTCTGCAACCAGCGTAGAGTGTTAAAGCAGATTGCAGCGACCTTAGTTGCCTGTTGACGCATCGAGAGTTTCTCGTCGATTAGAAAGCCGAGGTTACGAACAACTGGCACGGGGGTAGGCAGTGGACCCATGTCACTAGGCCAATGTCTAGAACCCCACAGATCTTTATGTTTGCCAAGTACGATAACCTCGGTCTTTTCACCATTGAGTTTTAGCAGGTTGGCCTGCATCCAGGCTGCAACCCGAGAAAGGCCGATTTTAAGGGCAGAGGTGTCCTGAGACCTACTGTCAGACAGGGAGAACACGATCTGCGTATCATCTGCATAGGAGTAAATAGACAGACCGGCGTCCTCTACTATCGTGGCAAGGGGTCTGATGTAAATATTGAACAATAAAGGGCTCAATATAGACCCCTGCGGAACGCCATAAGCAGATGAGCAGATCGCCGATTCAGCTTTGGTTGAAAATACCTGAAAGGTGCGCTCATTAAGAAATGAAGCCACCCAGGCAAGCGCAGATCCTGCAACACCAAGGGAGTGAAGGGACTCTAGAAGAATGGAATGCGACACGGTATCAAAAGCCGCGCTTAAATCCAATAGTATAAGCGCAAAGGTCTCACCACTATCAATACCGTGTCGGAGTCGCTCAGTCACCCCCAGGAGTGCGGATTCGGTGGAATAATTGGCGCGAAAGCCTGATTGGGATGGATGGAGATATCCCGTATTTTCAACAAATTCGTTTAGCTGAAAGTTGACATGGCGTTCTAGTATCTTAGAACAAGCTGGCAGCAGGGATATAGGCCTAAAATTGGCCAGGTTAGTAATGTCCATACCAGATTTCTTCTGTAGGGGAACGACCATGGCGTGTTTCCATTCCTGTTCCACCCGAGATTCACTAAGAGAGATGTTAAGTAACCTCATTAGGAATCTACGTGGTTCAAGGTCAAGTTGTTTCAGTATCCTCATAGGGACAGGGTCCCGAGGAGATCCTGACTTAATGCTTTTTAGGCACGACAGGAAGGAAACATCATCAAATAATTTCCAGTTGTGCAGAAACTCAGTAGGAGGGACAGAGACATTACAGCAAGAGCCAGATAGGAAGGGATCAGTAGGGGGCGGAAGGGAAATTAAGGATTGGTGAGTGTCCTGAACCTTCGATATAAAAAAGTCCGCAATAGCATTACAATGTTTACCATCCAGAGCTGGCAACACAGGAACAGTGTCAGCACCTGTGAGTTTATTAACAGTAGCAAAAAGAGTCCGAGGACAATTTTGCACTGAAGTAATAGTAGAGGTAATGTAAACTGCCTTGGCCCGTTTACAGTTGGCATGATAGGCTTTTAGCTCATCCTTGTAAATCAGTTTAGAGGGAATGCAATAGAATCTCCTCCACTTCCTCTCCAAGGCTTTACATTTAGCACGTTGGATTTTTAACTCATCCGAGTACCAAGGTGCTGGGGGACGCAAAGATCGAAATTTACTGCCCGAACGGGGGGCATGTACAGATACTGCATCTGTTAGCCACCTAATAATAGGGGCATTCAAATTCTGCTCAATATTATTGAGAGACGGAATAGTCTTCGTCAGATGCAGATTAAAAGTGGCTATATCGATTTTGTCCCATCGATAAGAGGGTTTTGTTTCCTCTACATAAACATTGGTTATATAAAGACCGGGCGGTAACACAAAGTGTACGGCATAATGATCGGACCACACCAGCGGACGTGCCAGATGAGAGCACTCAAATGGAAGAGTGGAAATAACTGGGTCCAAAAGGTGACCGGCAATATGAGTAGCTCCAGTATTACAAAGTGTGAGATTAAAAACCTCTAAATCAGAAAGAAGAGATTTTGTAAGGGGATTATTAACATCGTCTAAATGAATATTTAAATCACCAAGTATGGTGAAATTATTTGATTTCAGGAGTATTGCTGATAGACAATCAACAAGTAAGGGAATCCAAGAAGCAGCATTCCCCGGGGGCCGATAGATTAACAGACCCGAAAGTGTCAAACGGGGATTAATCGTGAGTTTAAACAATGCAGCTTCACTACCTGGGAGATGTAGTGCCTCCAGTTTGCATTGGTATGTGGATTTAAAGATGATAGCAATTCCACCCCCTTTACCTGAGGGTCTATCCTGATGAAGCATAACATAATTAGAAGGAATCGCAGCAGCGATATCCGGACCTGAGCTGGCATGAATCCAGGTCTCGGTCAAGAATAAAACATCAGGAGATTCCTCGATTATGAAATCATGGATGTTTAGATTATTCTTAGGGAGCGATCTACAGTTTAGGCTCCATAAATGGAGCGGGGCGGGAGGGGAAGTACCACCCTTCGTAGGCTTCCGTTTCCCCCTACAGTGCTTAGTATACTGTTGGGTTTTAGAGAGCTGCATTTTGCCAGTAGTAAAGCCGCAGCCGGGGCATAAGAAGTTATGGCACGGCAGAGTGCAGGTAGCGCAATGAGAGGAAGCAGAAGGTCGCAGTAAATAGAGTGCCGCAGATGAATAATACACGCGACTGCCCTGAGTTAACGTACCTGAGGTCACGATGGCAGTGGACAGCCCGTCCTGCAGCCCGTACGGGCGCAGACGGGCAGGACTCAGGCACGACTCCGGCTAAGCGAGGGCGACCCATCTGCGCGTCCCGCTGCGCGGTAGAGAAGAGCTTTAAATAGGCACTCCAGGCTCAGCTCGGTCACAAGGGCGTTCCAAAATGGCGCCCGTAGTTGTAGTAGTGATCCCAACCTAAGATGGCCCCCAAGCAGGGCAAACCCCAGGACCCGGACTCGCCGAAAACGGCGATGCGCTTTCCTTTAAATGCGGTGTGAGGGAGGGAGAGATCTTAAGCCCAGCCTGACCCCGCTAAAAACAGGGGGAAAAACGAAATTAAATAAGAAAGCAAATAGCATAAAAGGTGAGTTTAAAAATGAGGTAGCGCTAGCAGCAGCGCGAGCGCTAAGCAGCAATACCTATCAGGGCAGAGGTGAAGGAGTAATCGCCTTAAATAGGCACTCCAGGCTCAGCTCGGTCACAAGGGCGTTCCAAAATGGCGCCCGTAGTTGTAGTAGTGATCCCAACCTAAGATGGCCCCCAAGCAGGGCAAACCCCAGGACCCGGACTCGCCGAAAACGGCGATGCGCTTTCCTTTAAATGCGGTGTGAGGGAGGGAGAGATCTTAAGCCCAGCCTGACCCCGCTAAAAACAGGGGGAAAAACGAAATTAAATAAGAAAGCAAATAGCATAAAAGGTGAGTTTAAAAATGAGGTAGCGCTAGCAGCAGCGCGAGCGCTAAGCAGCAATACCTATCAGGGCAGAGGTGAAGGAGTAATCGCCTTAAATAGGCACTCCAGGCTCAGCTCGGTCACAAGGGCGTTCCAAAATGGCGCCCGTAGTTGTAGTAGTGATCCCAACCTAAGATGGCCCCCAAGCAGGGCAAACCCCAGGACCCGGACTCGCCGAAAACGGCGATGCGCTTTCCTTTAAATGCGGTGTGAGGGAGGGAGAGATCTTAAGCCCAGCCTGACCCCGCTAAAAACAGGGGGAAAAACGAAATTAAATAAGAAAGCAAATAGCATAAAAGGTGAGTTTAAAAATGAGGTAGCGCTAGCAGCAGCGCGAGCGCTAAGCAGCAATACCTATCAGGGCAGAGGTGAAGGAGTAATCGCCTTAAATAGGCACTCCAGGCTCAGCTCGGTCACAAGGGCGTTCCAAAATGGCGCCCGTAGTTGTAGTAGTGATCCCAACCTAAGATGGCCCCCAAGCAGGGCAAACCCCAGGACCCGGACTCGCCGAAAACGGCGATGCGCTTTCCTTTAAATGCGGTGTGAGGGAGGGAGAGATCTTAAGCCCAGCCTGACCCCGCTAACAACAGGGGGAAAAACGAAATTAAATAAGAAAGCAAATAGCATAAAAGGTGAGTTTGTCCTGTCATACATTAGTTGCGTGGTCTCATAGATTAGATTTTGTAGTTTGCGCTACCAGAGCGTCACAGTGCAAGGGGTTCGACAATATATTTACCGGGGTTGATTCTCTTTGTACTGTGGGGTAGCGGTCTATCTTTCTCATTTAAACACAGCGCTTCACCCCTGCCACTGCTCTTCACCACCCTCATCATTGCAGCTGATGGGATCTTTACACTGCACCCCTGACTGCTCGTGGTAGTGGAGAAGGCAGGGACCCAGTTCTCAGGGTGTATTGCGAAAGAGAGGGCCCCACTTGTCCATAAATCAGGGTTGATATATGCAGATTGCACACTGGGATGTACATGTAGCATCAGTACTACTTTTCAAATTTTTTTTCATGTATTAAAAACTGCCTTTCAACACTTTTATCGAGTAACCCAATCATGACTGGAATATGGCATTGCAAATATATCGACAACTTTAACACCATTGGGAGGCAGTGTTGCAATCATTTGAAAAACATCAGAGTTTTTAACCACCATGGCTCCATTCCAGGAGAATCCTTATGTTATGAAGTTCAGCAGAGCTCGTTTGTTTCCAACATCTTCTAAATGTATTGCCCACTACAAACTATTACAGAGAGCAGTGGTCTTCTTATTAGGGACATCTATCATTTCTTTACTGACGAACACCACATGTTCATTGTTTGCGATTTTAACCACTGGCTAGAACATCCCCGATTTCTTGCGATAGAGGTTCTGGATCATTTCACCACTTGTTATTGTTCATAGTTAAATTTGATTCCAAGCCATAGTTCTAACCATTTGCTGTAGATAATCATCACCTCTACTGCAATACAAAGGACTATATCTACTTACACTGCACTCATCATCTTGCAGTTGGTTTCTTATTTTTAGCAGAGAACTTGGGTTTCTTACACAACCCAAATTGATTTCCACATATGGGGATTGGAGAAAAATTATCGCAGGACAAGATAACTCCCCTGGTATCGCTGTTAGGACCTCCTAAATATAATGTTTTACTTGCAGAAGACATTACTGAATCCTCAACAATTTTGGAAAATAGTCTCACGCTTTGCTCCTCCCTATTCAAACAGGCCTCCCTCCTTACTGCAAATTTTAGACAAAGTAAATCCCTGGTTTACGACTGATCTAGGGACCCTCAAATTAGGCTTTGGTCAAGCTGAAAAACACTTCTTCTCACATCAGGCGCACATTGAATCTACCCAATCTTTCTGTAACATATTGGCCAACTTTTTCTTACAAAAAGTAGAACCAGTGTATAAAAAAGTTTGCCAAAGCACTATCCCCCCGTCCTGCTGATCCTTCCTTTCCGTTATCATTACCACAGCAGGAAACTTTCAGCAAGTTTGCCCCACCGCAGATGTAGGAAGATCTCAAAATCCTTTGGTTCCTCCACCTCGGTGTCCCCTCTGAACCCATGCCCACCAAGGTCTCTTCAGATATTGCCTCAATGCTGACACCTATTTTCCATCTTATGTTCAGCCTTGGCATTTTTCCTACTTCATGGAAAAAAGCTACAATACTTCCACTTCTAAAGAGAGCTACGCTAGACCCTAAAGAGTAAAAATTCTTGCCCCATCTCGCATCATCCTCTCCCAGCCAAAATCGAGATAGAAAGATAGATAATGAACTCCCAGCCTGTGGAGTACATCCAATTAAATAGTTTTCTTGATCTCACAGTCGGCACTGATCAAGGCCACCGAAGAGATCAGAATGGCAGTTGACCAGGAAAAAGGGGCAGCCCTTATCCTGCTTGTTCAATCGGCAGCCTCTGATACCGTGAACCACGCCTTACTGTTGGACTGTCTCACAAACTTAAGGATTTCAGGCCAGGCCTGGAAACCTTTGAGATCCTTCCTTTAGGGCCATGAGCAGTCGTTCAACTTACACGGACGGCACTCAGATTTTCGTATCCTTAGCCAACGTGACGGCGCTATTGGCTCTAGATTTAATGGCTGCATGTTGGCCATCAAAACCTGAATGGATAGTAATCACCTGAAAGTCAATTCTGCAAAGACTGAGGTCCTAATATTCAGAGCTCATACTTCCTTCTTGACCCCTTCCAGTTGGTCGCAGGAACTGGGCCTCTTTACCATCTCCAGTAAATAAGACTCAGAACCTGGGAGTTCTGATGGAGGGCAGACTCTCATATTCAGACCATATGAAGGCGGTGACCTCCTCTGCCTTTTTCTCCTTGAAGACCATCAAAAAATGATACCCTTCATTCCAACACACCTACAAAACACCCTTGTTATCTCTGTGGTCATGGCAAAATTACACTATTGCAATGCCGCGTCCAACCTCAAACAGTGGATCAGCGACTGCACCAACACCCTTGCCCCTCTCAAGATCTCCACAACCAACCACACCAACAAGAAAGCCGCCTGGTTCACCGAAGACCTCCGGACATCCAAGCGCACCTGCCGGAAGCTGGAGAAGAAATGGATCCATGACCCAACACCAGACAACCACACAGCCCACAGCTAGGACAAGGTATCACGGCTTTAGAGACCATTGGGAAAGGCGCGCTACCACTATTGACATTAGCGCTGAAAATCGCTTTTAAAATATGTTATGTGTGTTTATGCTGTTCATTATTTCTAACTTTCGCCTACTTGCACCGTATAAAATTATCTCACTCACCTGCTGCTTTAGCGGGATCCTTATCTCATTTTACCTAACTCCAGCGCCATCTTAGGGGAAGGAATTGACATTTGCGGGCGCCATTTTGAGAGCGCTCTAGTGGCGAGGCCGCCGCGCTTGACAGCTATTTAAGCTGGACACTGCAGGCGTGCCGGTTCTAGGACAAGGTATCACGGCTTTAGAGACCATTGGGAAAGGCGCGCTACCACTATTGACATTAGCACTGAAAATCGCTTTTTAAATATTTTATGTGTGTTTATGCTGATCATTATTTCTAACTTTCGCCTACTTGCACCCTAAAAAATTATCTCACTCACTTGCTGCTTTAGCGGGATCCTTAGATCATCTTACCCAACTCCAGCGCCATCTTAGGGGAAGGAATTGACATTTGCGGGTGCCGTTTTGAGAGTGCTCTAGTGGCGAGGCGGCCACGCTTGACAGCTATTTAAACCAGACAATGCAAGCGCGCGCCAGAGGCAAGCCCGTCTGCGCCCGTCGGCGATCTGCCGGGATCAGGGGCCACAACCCCTGGCCCCTGCATCGCGTATTCCAGGTCCGTGCACATGGAATTAAACCACGGCAAACTACAGACTAGTCATGCGACTATCACGGTCCTACGAAAGGAAGGGTTGCTTAATCCTTATACCATCCCGAAACGCGGGTCCAACAGAAAGGACCAAGCAGAGAGGCTTAATTTTGCGTTACTTAATACCCGTTCTCTGCAAAAACACAATTTGGATATCTTTTCGTTACTGCAGAAATGGGAACTGGACATCTTGGGAATTACTGAAACATGGCTCGAGGAATCCTCCACTCCCGATCTGGTGGCCTCCCTACCACCTAATTTTGTGGCCATTTGTAAAAATCGACCAGGCACCATGAAAGGTGGAGGAGTCGCGTTCCTATATAACAGCCGCTTGAAAGCAGAAAGAATCTGCGCAGAAAGTCTGGAGGTTGCCGATGTTCTAGGGGTTAAATTCCATGCTGCCACTGAAAGTCTGGTAATGCTCTTAGTCTACCGTCCCCCACGTACTTCACCTCATTTCATGGACTCCTTTCTGGAATTAGTACGCGACCTCCGGTCACGCTATAAAAGATTGATGGTAATGGGAGACTTCAACCTGCATTGAGAGAAGTCTCCTAAAGACTGTCAGGCAAACCAGCTTGAGGAGGCGCTGACTTCACTTGGTCTTGCTCAACAGGTAGTGGGTTCAACACACAACAAGGGTCCTACCCTAGACTTAATCTGGGTGACTGCCGCGGAACTGAGCCCCATTGTTATCTCACCTTGCTCATGGTCAGACCACCATCTTCTGCAGGGTCAGATTGCTGTCCTAGGGCAAAGGGAAAAGCCAGGGTTGGGATGGAAAGTCATTAGAAGCTGGAACAAGATCAGAGAGGGGGATTTGGTAGCTAATTTGCAAACCCCACCCTCCCACAAGAAGCCCAAGGGCAACCTAGAGGCTATTTGTCACAATTTGACAGCTAAACTTGAGAGAGCTATTGAAGTCATTGCACCGTCGCGGAGGGTGAAAATTGTGGACAAGGGAATAGGGGCTCCTTGGTTCAATGACACCCTTAGGTCAAGGAAGCGAGCCTTACGTAAAACTGAGAGAGCCTGGCGTAGAGAGTATGATCCTACTTCAACACCCTCCGAATGCTCCGCAGGATCTTCAAATGGATCCCCCCGACATGAGAAAAACCGTCACCCAGGCCCCGGTCACCAGCAGACTGGACTACGGGAACGCCCTCTACTCAGGAACAACAACCAAGCTCTTGAGATGACTACAACTAATCCAGAACGCCTCGGCACGTCTGATCCTTGACGTCCCCAGATGCAGCCACATCACACCCTATCAGAGAAGCCTACATTGGCTCCCCCTGAGCAAGAGGATCACCTTCAAACTCCTCAACCACGCACACAAAGCGCTACACAACACCGGACCTACATATCTCAACGACCGACTCAGCTTCCACACCCCCACCCGCAGCCTCCGCTCTGCCAGCCTCGCCCTCGCCTCAGTTCCTCGTATCTGGAAAACCACCGCCGGTGGCAGATCCTTCTCCTACCTCGCCTCCAAAACCTGGAACGCTCTCCCTACAGCCTACGACAGACCCAGGACCTGCTGGCCTTCAGAAGACTACTCAAGACCTGGCTCTTCGATCAGTAGCAGCCGCCCCCACCAGCGCCTTGAGACCCTCACGGGTATGTGGCGCGCTTTAGAAATGCAGTGATTGATTGATTGATTAATGTTCTATTTCTCAAAGCGCACTGATATGTTTGGAACAAAATACTAACCTCACCGAATGCAGCAGCTAGACTCCTCTTTAAAATTCCCAAATACTACTCAGCTACAAATGCTATTCGAACATTGCACTGGATTCCCATAAAACAGAGAATTACATTCAAAGCAGTTTGCATGGCCTACAAAGCTTTGCATGGCATACAAAGCTTTGCGTGGCTTACAAAGCTTTGCATGGCTTAGGTACATTCTTTTTTCAACAAAGTTTTACATGGCACACTCTAAGTAGGGCCCTACACTCAGCTGCGGCCAAACTTGAAGTGCCTCCCAGTTTCAGGTGGTTAACCTGGGGAGGCAAAAGCTTGGTACTGGGAGCCACTAAAGCCTAAAACTCTATTCCGCGCATATGAAGGAGGCCTCTAACCTAATAGTCTTTTGGAAAGCTCTAAAAACCTAGTTTTAACACTATAGCTATAGGTCAATCACTGCATGATTAGTCATTTAAGCTAAGTGCCAAGACGCCTCCGGGCATTTCAGAGCTCAGGAAAACATTTTAACGTAACATAACTGCTCCTCGAAATGAAGCTTTGCAGCTCAAGCACTATTGTCACAAGCATTATCGGACTATAAATTCAAAACTCAGGAAGCTAAATGTGCTTCTTATTGTCCTCGTTTTTTTTAATGTCTGCAATCTCACAAAGGGATGGTTTGAAGTTATAAACGATCTGGCTACGCCCCTCCTCCTCATCGATCAGTTATCAATCCACAAACCCTGTGCATTAAATTTGGTAAATATTTCACAGATAAAATTATCACCCACCGATCTGGCATTGAAGTTCACAAAGATGTTGACCTGCCAGTGAAGTGTACTGATGATCAAAAAAAGGAACACTTCCCCAGCTTCGTTTTATTTGAAACCTGTTACAGCTGCAGAAGTGTTGACTATAATTCAAACTACCAAAGCTTCTGGTTTCATTGCCAACATTTTCCCAACCTGCGTTCGGAAACCCCTGTCTTTATTTCATGCCTGATCAAGTCTGTTTGTTGGTTCAATTTTCCCTTTTCCCAATTCAAAGTCCTTAATGCTTGGACATCTGCCACTGGAAGACCTCTGCTAAAAACCTTCCTATGCAATTGATGACATCTTGAAGTATCGACCAATGTCTCTTGTCCTGTGTTTGGGTAAGATCAGGGGAAATTGGTATTTGGACAACTGTAAGTGTTCATTGAATCCTCCAAAGCTCTAAGTGCATTTTTGAATGGTTTATGCCTTCTGCAGCACAGAACTGATGGTCACATCAGCAGTGGTTAATATCTGGCAGATGTTCGACAGTGAAGATGTCTTTGCATTGATCCTGCTGGACCTCTCTGAAGCTATCAACACTTTTTTATCACCACCTTCTTTTAACTAGAGTTTGCAATCTGGGTCTTGGTAATAAGGCAATCAAATGGATTCGGTATTTCTGCTTAGATTGTCAACAAAATATATAGTAAGACTTTCATTGCGTACCTGCATCTTCAGCTAAAACAGTTGTGTCTCAAGGTTCAATCCAGTCTCCTCTATTGCTCACTTCTGAAATGGTCCCCCTTAGTCATTCACTTTAAAGGCTAGACACACAGTTTTATATTTATGTGAGAAGACACCCAACTTCTTTATAAACTGAAATCCAATTGGCAGGATTTTTATATACTCCTTCTGGCCTACAATTCTTACTCAACTTTGGCTGTTCTTGGATGGTCACACATTTTCTAAACAAAGAAAATATAGGAGGCCCCCTATATTAGAGGTCTGGGACCAGGGGAATCAAGTAAGAAAACTAGAAAATGTCCCAAATAGTCTAATCCTGTCAAGGAAATTATCTTAGGGGAATTAATACCCGTTGCAATCTTTTATGGCAAAACCACCACCTACACATATGTAAGAGACCTCAAATGAGTAACAATATGCAATTTCATCACTTACTAAAAAGTTATAACTGTATGGACAAGTGACAGCCTAAAAAACGTTTGGTCAGAAATTTCTGACAAAACTAATGTATCAAATTGAAACATGAATTTATTACACTTCATAAGTATTTAAAAAGTTATTGACATACAATTACTAAACAATAAATAAAACATAAGTATAAGGAAAATACAATATAAGACAAAAGATAAAAAATTGTTCATGAGAACAACAGTCGACGCGGCGTTTCGGTTAAAAACCTTCTTCAGGACAGTTCTCAAATAAAATGTATATGTATCTCTCTCTCAGGTTTTCCTTCTGAGGTAGTGAGTCAAACACGGTGTCCTAATGTGGGTACACCATAAAGATAGCCAAATACCCCACTTATTCGAACTGGGTATATTGGTAATTGATAATATCTTGTTTTCAAATATTTTAATTGTGCACTGCGTCGGAGGTGCCACCGGTTAACTTTTTCTTGGTCTCCTTTTGCAAATATAAGGACTTGGTAAATCGCTGTAGCCGCTTGCTTGATATGCCTCGTCGGCTAGTTCTGTTTGTGAGATGATCCTCACGATATCTTGATTAAAATAGTCGGCCTCCCTGCTCCTCCGATCTCAGCGTCACGGGGTTCTGTTTGTTACAGTGGCAAAAACTATAACAAACAGAACCCCGTGACGCTGCAATGATTAAAAGTGGGACAATGAGGGTCCCCACACAAATGTTTAATTACTGGGGGAGTCAAGAACACGGCACCTTATTCAACTGGTACTTACTCATTCCTCCCAGGATTTTCACATGGACATTTCGGTTGCCTCAGTCAACGTGTTGAGGTCAAATGCACAGAATCTGCAGAGGTTTTTTAAAATTCTTTTTATTGTTTTTTCATAACAAAGAAAAATATAACTCTATACAGCATGTTTACCCATTAACCTCCATACTATATATCATGTATGTTGCAGCATCCTCTGTTAACAGTGGTAGAGCCAGTAATCAGAATAATATCAATCACGTCTCGGAAAGTAATCTCAGGCAGCCTGTGAGAACAGATCATGGAAGTGCTCCAGCCATTTACCTCATACCCTTTTGTGTTTCCCCAAGCAATCTCGGGATTTATATACTGTGGCACCCGCCAGGGTGCAGACATCCATGCCTGGGAGCCATTCTGCAATTGTGGGCAGCTCAGCTATGCCCCAGTGCCTGGCTATACCCTTGTGGCCACCAAAAATCGAATGTTGGTCAGCAAGTTGTCTCCATTTGACCCATGCCTGGGGTATACCATGGACCAAAAGGGACAGATGTGGGAGCACTCCCATACTGTGCAGTAAGGTTCTCATCCCTCACCCACACTGGATACAGTCTGCTGTTGCAGATGTCCTCATGCTTCTCAGGGGTATAATTGCCAGTGTGCTTGCCGGCATCTTAGCTTTAAGCCAGTCATCATCCTCTAATGTAGCAAGGTCTGTTCTCCATCGTCCCTTCAGTCATCGAAGAGGGCCTAGAGAATTGAGGACTAAGGTTTCTCGAGATTCCCTTGTCTTCTATCACCTTAAGGGTCTAATTAGCCTCAAGGGGTGTATGAGCCAGGATGGGGCTGAGGGTGTCCCAATATATCTCTAGTGCATAACATACCTGAAGATAGGTGAAAAATCATGTTCTATAAAAGTCGTATTCCATTCCCAGTTGAGCAAACAATTTAATATTGGATGCAGTCTACACATCCCCTAAAGTTGAGCTGCCAGTCCTGTCCCAGGGCTCAAATCTTGTGAGCCCTAAAATGGAGGGCATCCACTCACAAACCCACCCACAGGTGGGGATGACAGAGTCCACTTTTTCATCCGCTACATTAGTTTTAGGGACATGAGTCAACAGTCAAGAGCTATCTTAGTGACCGGTAAAATACATGAACGGGTCTCTTAGTACAATAAAGTGACATCGGCAAACCATTTCCCTCCAGCTTCCTCAGTTCAAGACAGATAGTCATGATAGATCGTGGATGTTCACTGGCATCTATCTTTACCAATTCCTACCTGGAAAAATCCTTTACGACACTTTTTACTAGATGACATAATAACCTATTTGTCGAGAACATGAGATCACATACTGCATCGTAAAAGCATGCAGAGTTGATGAAAATGATGAAACAAAAATGTAAACAAGGAGAAAATGAGAATTTCATGTAGATGTATTTACATGGTGTGAAGGAAATAAAAAATAATATAGAGAAGTTTTGTGAATAATAATCAAATGCACATTAAAAAGAACGCAAAATATGCATAGTTGTACTAAAGAAATTGTAGGAAATATCTCTGCTAAGGAAACAGACATAGAATGATTAAGCCTTTTGAAATAATATGAAAATAATACATGCACTGAAAAGTGTCTCGTTAATATTATGCTTGCATGATAAGGTGCTAAATATTGGTGTGTAAATTCATGAAAATAGTCATGTTGGACTTGGCCCTTCTGGCAGGTTCACCCCTGAACTTTTTGCTTTTGAATGGTGACCAGGTGATAGTGATTTTTGGTTTCTGCGCACTTTTTCCCTGTGTCCCAGGGTAAAGTGTGTGCTTGTGGTGAGATAGGCCTGCCGTCCCATAGGAATGCATGGGGAATGTATGTGTCCCTGGTAGTTCCTGATGCGTGGGGAGTGCAGGTGCGAGTTTGGTATGTGCGGACTTGTGTGATTGAATGCTGCGCGATGATGTGTGCGGCATGAATGTGTCTAGTGTGGAAGTGCCACTTCTAGACATGGGTGTGCGTGTGCAGTGAGGGTGCTGGCGTGTGATCGGCTGGAGCTGGCTGGTGAGCCTGGCTCCAGGAGTCTGGATGGGTCTGCCTCGGTGGTGAGTGGAGAGATTAGCATGCTGATGTGAGGGAGGGGTGCACCTGGGACCTGAATAGGGCTTAGCTTTCCCCACACAATGCTGGCTCCGCCCCCTGTTGTGCGACTGATGACCTAGCCTAACTAGTGAATAGGAAGGGTGGCTGAGCACATCAAGAGTGCTCCAAAACCAGATGTGACTGTTTTTTCTAGTATAAGAAGGGGCTGTGTCCCCTTACAAAATGTTCTCTTCTTGGATCCTGTTGCTGAGGGGGGCTGCTGCTGGGGATTGCCTCCCTGCCTAGGAGGACCCTGTGAGCTGGCTCTGGGCCCAGCCTTGCCCTCCCCACCCCCTGAAGGACTTGCTGCTGGAGCTGGCTCTGGGCCCAGCCTTGCCGCCCCCCACCCCCTGAAGGACTTGGTGCTGGACTTTGGGGTGCACTAGCGCCTGAGAAGCGCTTTACTTTTACCCTTCAGGAGCTTCCAGCGCCTGAGAGCGCTGAACTGGCCCCTAGCGCTGAGAGCGCTTTATTTTGCCCCAAGCAAGCGCTTTATTTTGCCCCCGCGCCTGGGAGCGCTGTATTTTCTATTCAGCGCCTGGGAGAGCGTGATTTGCCCATTTTTGAATTTAAGCGAGCGAGTGCCCACCCCGCTTTATATTAAATTACCGAGGAAGCCTACCCCTCCAATTCACCGCCACCGCCCGGCTTACCCAGGAAGTCAGGCCACCGCCGCTGTGACGTGGGCGGGGCCTGACCCGAAAGCGATACAGCAGGAAGCAGCAGGAGCCTACCCCGCGCTCCTGCGCCAGAGAAGGGAAGCCGGCGTCTTTTTCCCCCCCGGGGCTCCCAAGAGCGAGGGAGAGCCCCAGAGAGAGAGGGAGGAGTGTGGAGAGAGAGCCCCGAGGAGCGGGAGCTCTCGTGAAGCCGCCGCCGCCTGAGAAGAGGAGCCGCCGCCGGGAGGAGCAGGCGGGGCTCCGGAGAGAAGCAGGGAGAGCCCCGGACCAGCGGAGGAGGCGTCCCCCTGAGCAGCCGGTTAGTTGGGCCTGTGCTTAGTTGTGAAGAGGGGGGCGTCGGGGCACATTGCCGGTGCCCGCCCCCCCACCTACGGCCCTTTGCCGGTGCGGAAATAGAGCCTGTGAGGCTCGGGGGCATTTGGATATTTGGAGCCTGGGAGGCTCGGGGGCATTTTGTTATTTAGAGCCCACTGGAGGCTCTTGGCTCATTTTTATATGTCGAGTCCACGAGGGACTCCAACGAGGGCCATATTTGTTTTACGAGCCCTGAGAGGCTCCTAAGTGCATCATTGTTTGAGCCCGAGAGGCTCCACCAGTTTTGGGGCATTTCGGGTGGTAGAGCGGCCCCAGCAGACAGCGGGCCGCTCCCCCCACACTGGGGACGATTCTTGAAGAGCCCCAGAGATGCTCGTGGGGGCATAATTGTTCTAGGGCCCCAGTGGCTCTCGAAGGCCGCATTTGTTTTCGAGTCCCCCGAGAGGGACTCCCACGTCATAGGGGGCATTGTCCTAGGGTGGTAGAGCGGCCCCAGAAGGCAGCGGGCCGCTCCCCCTTGCCCCACAGTTTATTCTAGAGCCCACAAGGCTCTTGGGGACATTTATTGATTTCGAGTCCCCAGAGGGGGGACTCCAACATTGGGGCCACATTTGTTTGGAGCCCAAGAGGCTCAGGGGGACATTGTAATTGTTTAGGGCCACGAGGCTCCGGCGTTGGCCCCATTGTCTCCACAGCTGCCCAGCACTTAGTGGGCAGCTGCTCCGTTTAGGCCCCTGACATTTGGGACAGTCCCTGGTTGTGGCCTAATGTGATTTCTGCACAATTGTTCTTCCCTGCACCTCTGAATGTGTTTTAATGCGTCATGTGCTCTTTCTCCTACACCGCTGAATGTATGTTTATGCATCATGTGTAATGTTCCTATGCTTATACCCCTAAATGTATTGTGATACTTAGGTGGTTGTTCTTTCTAGTACAGGTGTTGCTAGTAAGGTTCTGGTTCCCTGCGTGACATTCTCCTAAGGTGGTTAGGGTTGCGTAGGTGGTACTTACCTGTTACCAGTGATTACTGGTTGTGTGCTCTATTTCCTATTTTGTGCTACAGTAATTTTATATTCTATGTTCTAAGTGCTAATTTCTACAAGTATCCTAAATCTACAAGTGCATATTCCTGACAGTGGTCCAGGTGGCCCTGTCTTGTACATATCCCCTGTAAATTCTGCCCGTGCCTGTTGGCACATTGTAAAGTGTGTGTTTTTATCTAATGTGTTTGGTGTAATACAAAGGCTATTGTTATACATAACCTTGTGTGGAGTTTCCTTTGTGGTGGGCCTTGGGTGTTGTTGCTGGGTGCGCGCGCAAACGCTTAACTCACATTGCCTCCGAGTTTAGCCTTACTGCTCGTGTCACGTTACCAAGGGGGTGAGCAGGGGTTATCTTGGCGTGTAACTACCTTGCCCTGCCCTTGGCCAGCCAGAGATCCCATTTCTAACAAGTCATAATTGAATTAATGAAGAATATTTAATAATAATGCAAATGTATGATTCTTAATTAATATTAGCGCAATAGTAATTCAGCTATTTTTCATGTAGGCCTCTGAAACCCCTTTTTCCTCTACGCTAATGTAAAATCATGTGATGCAGTCACCTAAGCCCTATGAGAACTTTTTCCAAAGTTGCTCTTCTTTTCTGGTTAACAATGAATTACTTCTCACTAGAAGCATAGTCGATAGAACTGTAGCAAATAATGTTATAAACTTAGGGAACAGCGCCTGGGAACGAACTGACTATGGACAAATAGAAGCACCTCCTACTTCTGTGAGAGTGACGAAATGCTAATTTAATGGAGTAAATGAATATTAATGAGATTTACAAAAAAGGATTACTTAACTCATCCAGAATTTTATGATTTACTGATCACCCCTCAACAGCCCACCGTGAGGGACCAATGAAACCCATGGACTGTTTGAACTGATACTCTAAGGCGTGTAAACCTGAAACATTTGGAGTATAATTCCCCCATGAAGGAGGAGATGGGGGAGGGCTGCCATTTTATTATCTTCCGGCCCAGCATGCTGTCAGTTTGACTCTCGTTTCCCTATTATCATTTATATATCATTTTCTCTTTACTTTTGATGAGACACTCTGATGAACTGGGATTATAAATTCAATCTGCATACCTCTAATCGTGTGCTCTGCCAGCTGGCAAGGGTATGTGGGAAATAACCTTTCGGCGTGAGGGTTTATCTGACTCCTACTATGGCATACAGTGCTAAAGTTTGAACTTAGACTGAGTTATGTGAGGACAGACCAGAAGCAAACTGCCTTGCTTGGTTTGTATGATTAATAAACTGAATCTGTATCTTTCTCATGCTCCTTGTAAGCTGAATCGTTGTTGTTAAATATTTGATCTGAGGCAAACGTGTGGTTATTTGCATTAACAAATCTATCATTAAATCCAATCTCAAATATGTTTCTGAGCAGTCTATGTAATCTGAGTCTATAGATAAATGTTCCTCCTGAATTACCTTTATCGATTCTGTCTCATTCTTTTTGTCATATTTGTTATCCCAAGGAATCTATATGAGTGGCTAAAGAAAATTTTAAATATTGAATTGAGAAGGTTATGGTCAGGTCAGCAATTATCTACTCCAAGTCCTCATAGGATAATTGGCTGCATCTTCCGAGTATTCTAGTCCCTATCAGCGCAACAAAAAGATCCATCGTAAGACCTAACCTGCATGATAATGGTGGGTAACAGATGGAAGTCATCAATAGGGGAGTATTAGATTATCTTAAGTGGTAAGAGAACATTTTAGTGAGCTTTTAGCAGCAATAGTTGTTTCATCCCAATCCCCCAAGAGCCAGTCATTCCACAGCCTATTAGTATTATTCAATATTCAGTACACCTTAGCCCCATCCCACGGCGTCTGGATACATTTGGCTAACGCAACTCGTGGAGGTCTCCCATATAAGAAGTGAAAATAAATCGCAGATTACTAAAGGAGGAATGCATAGGAAATGCAACATTTTCCAAGGTATAATTTAGCTGTGAAAGAGATCATTTTATAGAGGGATACTCTACCCATAACCAAAACGGTTGTTGCTTCAATTTACGTAGTCATGGCTCAATGTTCAGTCCCCAATGGTCATCTGGTGGTACTGAGATACCTAAAATGCCCCCGAACTATCTCCTTGACACCCAAGCAGTACCAGAAACAATTTTTGCCAGTTCGCCCTTAATACTGAAGCGTCTCCATATATGGTAATGATCTAAAAAATTAAAGGAACCGATAAGTGTGGGCAGTCTAATTAAAGTAGGAGGTCATTTGCGTATAGAAAAACATTCAGTCTTCAATACCGCCATGCAGTCCATCCCCAGGATCTGCACCGTTTGCACGGATCTTGTAATTATGATGGGATCAGTATCTCCCATTTGAAGATTGCAATGTTGAGAGCTCTTTTGAAGACTAAGAAATGCCGTAGGCCACCAATGTCTGGTATCTGTCTTCTGGTTTAACATTCCAAAAAATGTATTACTCGTTCTCCCTTTTTTAGGTCGAGGACCGTAGGCTGCGCTTGCGCAGTTCGGTCCGAAGATTTAATGTTTTTTAGTTAGGAGGCTTGAACCCGCCCCTCTTCTCCATTGGCTGGCCTCGTAAATGCTGGCCAGCCATTGGAGGAGAGGGGCGTCACTCCCTTTAAGCCCCGTATTTTTCGGATTCGGGCGTGTTTTTTGCGTTCTTTCTCACCGTGACGTCATCCGTCACTCAACAAAAAACACACCCCCGAATGCGAAAATGGCAGCGCTTGCCTCCCAGACTAAAGAAAACCTCGGAGCCACCAAAATGGAAACATGAGGCCTTGTTGGTTTGTCTCCCGCATCAGAGACGTGAGTATCCAAAAATGTGGCACATGCTTGGCTGCGCAAAGGTTTATCCCGCACCTCCGGTGCCAATGTATTTGTTCACCATCTGCCCGGTAGCTGCTGTGTGTCAGTAAACTTACTGCAGCGTCGCTCCTCCCCGAGTAACTTTCCAGTGGGTGCAAGATGTATCCAGTGCTTTTATCGGCGTGGTCATGTAAAGTTATCATATGGAGGGGGCTCATTGTCAGTGAAATTGCTCTCCCACCCTCGCAGCTCCACCATTAAGTGAGGTGCCCCTGCCCCTGCACTCTTGAGTGTTGGTGATCGAGGCCCTCCTCCACCCGCAGGTTTCCCTACGCCTCATCCCTGGTGGTCCAGTGGACCTCTGTCTCCTTTCTTTCTTTCTGCTCCTTCACTCCTTTTTCTCCCCTTTCTATCTTTCACCTTTCTGCACCTCTGCTCTTTTGCGCCTTATTTCTGCCCATTTCCCTTTCTCTCCCTCTGCTCCTTCACTCGTTTTCACTCGTTTTTTTTCCCTTTCTATCTTTCACCTTTCTGCACCTCTGCTCATTTGTGCCTTATTTTTGCCCATTTTCCCTTTCTCTCCCTCTGCTCCTTCACCCGTTTTCACTCGTTTTTTTACCCTTTCTATCTTTCTCCTTTCTGCTCTTTTCTGCATCTCTGCTCTTTTGTGCCTTATTTCTGCTTATTCTCCCTTTTTTGTTTATCCCTTCTTTCCTCCCTTCACCTTTCCCTGCCGCTGCTGCCCCCGCGGCCCCTCCCCCCCCCCCCCAGCACGACCGGCCCAATCCAGCTCCCCTCCCCGCTCCCGCCTCCCAGCTGTCCAGCCCTCCCCGACCCCTACTTAATGGCGGCCACTGCGGGGACAGGCGAGCAAGACCACTGACTCATTGTCAGTGAAATTGCTCTCCCACCCTCGCAGCTCCACCATTAAGTGAGGTGCCCCTGCCCCTGCACTCTTGAGTGTTGGTGATCGAGGCCCTCCTCCACCCGCAGGTTTCCCTGCGCCTCATACCTGGTGGTCCAGTGGACCTCTGTCTCCTTTCTTTCTTTCTGCTCCTTCACTTCTTTTTCTCCCCTTTCTATCTTTCACCTTTCTGCACCTCTGCTCTTTTGCGCCTTATTTCTGCCCATTTCCCTTTCTCTCCCTCTGCTCCTTCACTCGTTTTCACTCGGTTTTTTTCCCTTTCTATCTTTCACCTTTCTGCACCTCTGCTCTTTTGTGCCTTATTTTTGCCCATTTTCCCTTTCTCTCCCTCTGCTCCTTCACCCGTTTTCACTCGTTTTTTTACCCTTTCTATCTTTCTCCTTTCTGCACTTTTCTGCATCTCTGCTCTTTTGTGCTTTATTTCTGCTTATTCTCCCTTTTTTCTTTATCCCTTCTTTCCTCCCTTTACCTTTCCCCGCCGCTGCTGCCCCCGCGGCCCCTCCCCCCCCAGCACGACCGGCCCAATCCAGCTCCCCTCCCCGCTCCCGCCTCCCAGCTGTCCAGCCCTCCCCGACCCCTACTTAATGGCGGCCACTGCGGGGACAGGCGAGCAAGACCACTGACTCATTGTCAGTGAAATTGCTCTCCCACCCTCGCAGCTTCACCATTAAGTGAGGTGCCCCTGCCCCTGCACTCTTGAGTGTTGGTGATCGAGGCCCTCCTCCACCCGCAGGTTTCCCTGCGCCTCATCCCTGGTGGTCCAGTGGACCTCTGTCTCCTTCCTTTCTTTCTGCTCCTTCACTCCTTTTTCTCCCCTTTCTATCTTTCACCTTTCTGCACCTCTGCTCTTTTGCGCCTTATTTCTGCCCATTTCCCTTTCTCTCCCTCTGCTCCTTCACTCGTTTTCACTCGTTTTTTTCCCTTTCTATCTTTCACCTTTCTGCACCTCTGCTCTTTTGTGCCTTATTTTTGCCCATTTTCCCTTTCTCTCCCTCTGCTCCTTCACCCGTTTTCACTCGTTTTTTTACCCTTTCTATCTTTCTCCTTTCTGCTCTTTTCTGCATCTCTGCTCTTTTGTGCCTTATTTCTGCTTATTCTCCCTTTTTTCTTTATCCCTTCTTTTCTCCCTTTACCTTTCCCCGCCGCTGCTGCCCCCGCGGCCCCTCCCCCCCCCCCAGCACGACCGGCCCAATCCAGCTCCCCTCCCCGCTCCCGCCTCCCAGCTGTCCAGCCCTCCCCGACCCCTACTTAATGGCGGCCACTGCGGGGACAGGCGAGCAAGACCACTGACTCATTGTCAGTGAAATTGCTCTCCCACCCTCGCAGCTCCACCATTAAGTGAGGTGCCCCTGCCCCTGCACTCTTGAGTGTTGGTGATCGAGGCCCTCCTCCACCCGCAGGTTTCCCTACGCCTCATCCCTGGTGGTCCAGTGGACCTCTGTCTCCTTTCTTTCTTTCTGCTCCTTCACTCCTTTTTCTCCCCTTTCTATCTTTCACCTTTCTGCACCTCTGCTCTTTTGCGCCTTATTTCTGCCCATTTCCCTTTCTCTCCCTCTGCTCCTTCACTCGTTTTCACTCGTTTTTTTTCCCTTTCTATCTTTCACCTTTCTGCACCTCTGCTCATTTGCGCCTTATTTTTGCCCATTTTCCCTTTCTCTCCCTCTGCTCCTTCACCCGTTTTCACTCGGTTTTTTACCCTTTCTATCTTTCTCCTTTCTGCTCTTTTCTGCATCTCTGCTCTTTTGTGCCTTATTTCTGCTTATTCTCCCTTTTTTCTTTATCCCTTCTTTCCTCCCTTTACCTTTCCCTGCCGCTGCTGCCCCCGCGGCCCCTCCCCCCCCCCAGCACGACCGGCCCAATCCAGCTTCCCTCCCCGCTCCCGCCTCCCAGCTGTCCAGCCCTCCCCGACCCCTACTTAATGGCGGCCACTGCGCGGACAGGCGAGCAAGACCATTGACTCATTGTCAGTGAAATTGCTCTCCCACCCTCGCAGCTCCACCATTAAGTGAGGTGCCCCTGCCCCTGCACTCTTGAGTGTTGGTGATCGAGGCCCTCCTCCACCCGCAGGTTTCCCTGCGCCTCATCCCTGGTGGTCCAGTGGACCTCTGTCTCCTTTCTTTCTTTCTGCTCCTTCACTCCTTTTTCTCCCCTTTCTCTCCCCTTTCTATCTTTCACCTTTCTGCACCTCTGCTCTTTTGCGCCTTATTTCTGCCCATTTCCCTTTCTCTCCCTCTGCTCCTTCACTCGTTTTCACTCGTTTTTTTTCCCTTTCTATCTTTCACCTTTCTGCACCTCTGCTCTTTTGTGCCTTATTTTTGCCCATTTTCCCTTTCTCTCCCTCTGCTCCTTCACCCGTTTTCACTCGTTTTTTTACCCTTTCTATCTTTCTCCTTTCTGCACTTTTCTGCATCTCTGCTCTTTTGTGCCTTATTTCTGCTTATTCTCCCTTTTTTCTTTATCCCTTCTTTCCTCCCTTTACCTTTCCCCGCTGCTGCTGCCCCCGCGCCCCCTCCCCCCCCCCCCAGCACGACCGGCCCAATCCAGCTCCCCTCCCCGCTCCCGCCTCCCAGCTGTCCAGCCCTCCCCGACCCCTACTTAATGGCGGCCACTGCGGGGACAGGCGAGCAAGACCACTGACTCATTGTCAGTGAAATTGCTCTCCCACCCTCGCAGCTCCACCATTAAGTGAGGTGCCCCTGCCCCTGCACTCTTGAGTGTTGGTGATCGAGGCCCTCCTCCACCCGCAGGTTTCCCTGCGCCTCATCCCTGGTGATCCAGTGGACCTCTGTCTCCTTCCTTTCTTTCTGCTCCTTCACTCCTTTTTCTCCCCTTTCTATCTTTCACCTTTCTGCACCTCTGCTCTTTTGCGCCTTATTTCTGCCCATTTCCCTTTCTCTCCCTCTGCTCCTTCACTCGTTTTTTTTCCCTTTCTGTCTTTCACCTTTCTGCACCTCTGCTCTTTTGTGCCTTATTTTTGCCCATTTTCCCTTTCTCTCCCTCTGCTCCTTCACCCGTTTTCACTCGTTTTTTTACCCTTTCTATCTTTCTCCTTTCTGCTCTTTTCTGCATCTCTGCTCTTTTGTGCCTTATTTCTGCTTATTCTCCCTTTTTTCTTTATCCCTTCTTTCCTCCCTTTACCTTTCCCCGCCGCTGCTGCCCCCGCGGCCCCTCCCCCCCCCCCAGCACGACCGGCCCAATCCAGCTCCCCTCCCCGCTCCCGCCTCCCAGCTGTCCAGCCCTCCCCGACCCCTACTTAATGGCGGCCACTGCGGGGACAGGCGAGCAAGACCACTGACTCATTGTCAGTGAAATTGCTCTCCCACCCTCGCAGCTCCACCATTAAGTGAGGTGCCCCTGCCCCTGCACTCTTGAGTGTTGGTGATCGAGGCCCTCCTCCACCCGCAGGTTTCCCTGCGCCTCATCCCTGGTGGTCCAGTGGACCTCTGTCTCCTTTCTTTCTTTCTGCTCCTTCACTCCTTTTTCTCCCCTTTCTATCTTTCACCTTTCTGCACCTCTGCTCTTTTGTGCCTTATTTCTGCCCATTTCCCTTTCTCGCCCTCTGCTCCTTCACTCGTTTTCACTCGTTTTTTTACCCTTTCTATCTTTCACCTTTCTGCACCTCTCCTCTTTTGTGCCTTATTTTTGCCCATTTTCCCTTTCTCTCCCTCTGCTCCTTCACCCGTTTTCACTCGTTTTTTTACCCTTTCTATCTTTCTCCTTTCTGCTCTTTTCTGCATCTCTGCTCTTTTGTGCCTTATTTCTGCTTATTCTCCCTTTTTTCTTTATCCCTTCTTTCCTCCCTTTACCTTTCCCCGCCGCTGCTGCCCCCGCGGCCCCTCCCCCCCCCCCCCCCCCCCCAGCACGACCGGCCCAATCCAGCTCCCCTCCCCGCTCCCGCCTCCCAGCTGTCCAGCCCTCCCCGACCCCTACTTAATGGCGGCCACTGCGCGGCCGGGCCGCGGGCTGCGGGCGCGCCGCTGGTGCACCGAAGGTGCGTCAAAGGCAAGCACGTCTGCGCTCGTCTGTGACCCGTCCGCGACCAGCACCAGGAACCCTGGACCTCCGCCCCGCCAACGCTACGACCCAGCAGCACTCCACGCACTCAACCCAGGCTGCAACAACAACGGCAAGCTAGCATCACCAGCCGACACCCATGGACCCTTCAGCTGTCACCGCTGCCGGCACACCTGCAGCACCGCCAAGAACACGGATCCAGCACAACCCGCCCACAAGAACACAACCGAACCGAAGACCCTGCAATGCATCCTCCTCAACGTCCGATCCCTCCACAAACACGCCACAGAAATCTGGGACCTCCTCGACAGCACAACCCCAGACGTAGCATTCTTCACCGAAACCTGGACCAACACCACCTCGGGACCGGACTTCGCCATCGCCATCCCCCAAGGATACAAGATCTCCAGGAAGGACCGCCCCATCCACCCAGGAGGAGGAATCGCTATCATCCACAAATCCAGCCTCCGCCTGAGCACACTCTCTGACGAGTCCACAGAACTGATGGAACACCTTCACTTCAAGATACTGGCCAACCCCACCGCCGCCCTCCGAGGAACCCTCATCTACCGACCCCCTGGACCCCGCGGACCCTTCGCCAACTCCATTACGGACATTATCTCCCTGCAGGCCATCGCATCCACCAACTACACCCTGCTGGGAGACCTCAACTTCCACCTCGACAATCAACTGGACCCCAACACCACATCCCTCCTGGACAACCTCCACAACATTGGACTCCGCCAGATCGTGACCGAGCCCACGCACTCAGCAGGACACACCCTCGACCCCCTCTTCACTACAGGAAACTCCATCACCTTCAGCCACACCACCGAACTCCCATGGACCGACCATCGTTGCGTCCACTTCACCTTCAGAACACCCACCATCCACAGACACCAGCACCTGCTTCCACAAAGAAACTGGACCAAAATCACCGATGACCAGCTCACCTCCTCACTCAACAACTCCACCCCAACCATCGCGGAAAACGACGACCCCAACACCGCAGCCCGAACCCTGCATAGATGGATCTCGGACAGCACCAACACCATAGCCCCCCTCAAGAAAAACGACAATACCCGTGCCAAGAAAGCCAAATGGTTTACCACCGAACTTCGAGAGTCCAGGCGCACATGCCGCCGCCTCGAAAAGGCCTGGAGAAACACCAAATCCACAGAAGCCCACAACAACTTCAGAGCCGCCACCAACGCCCACCATCAACTCATCAGAGAAACGAGGAAAAAAGCGATTGAAGACAGAATCTCCACCCACGCACACAACAGCAAAGAACTCTTCAGCATCATCAAGGAGTTCGCCCAACCCACCAGCGAGTCTACCGACATCCCTCCCTCACAAGACCTCTGCGACAAACTCAGCATCTTTTTCCACCACAAAATCAAGAGCATCTACGACAACTTCGACGAAGACAACCAACACACTGAACCCTCACCAACCACCCCCGACACCCGGAAAACAGCGATTGATGACTGGACAGCACTCACCACCGAAGACACACTGAAGACAATGAAGTCAATCCACTCAGGGGCCCCCACAGACCCCTGCCCCCACCACATCTTCAACAGAGCTGCCAACACCATCGCACCCATGCTCCGCCAAACCATCAACCGCTCCCTGGCGACCGCCTCATTCCCCGACGACTGGAAACACGCCGAGGTCAACCCCCTCCTAAAGAAACCCTCAGCGGACCCCACCGACCTCAAAAACTACAGACCCATCTCCCTGCTCCCGTTCCCAGCGAAAGTCATCGAGAAAGCCATCAACAGCCAACTCGCCACATTCATTGAAGAACACAACATCCTCGACTCCTCCCAATCCGGCTTCAGAAAAAACCACAGTACGGAAACCGCCCTCCTCGCCGCAACAGACGACACCCGCACCTTACTGGACAAAGGAGAAACAGTAGCCCTCATCCTCCTCGACCTATCAGCGGCGTTCGACACAGTCTCCCACCGCACCCTAATACGCAGACTCTACGATGCAGGAATCCAGGACAAGGCCCTCGACTGGATCTGCTCCTTCCTCTCCAGCAGGACGCAGCGGGTCAGACTCCCCCCTTTCCTCTCGGACCCCACACCTATCACCTGCGGAGTCCCCCAGGGCTCCTCCCTCAGCCAGACGCTCTTCAACGTCTACATGGCTCCACTTGCCCCCATCGTCAGAACCTACGGACTCAACATCGTGTCATATGCAGACGACACCCAGCTCATCCTCTCCCTATCCAACGAGCCCAACACCGCCAGACGCAACTTTCGAGAAGGCATGGAAGCCGTCGCCAAATTGATGAAAAACCGCTGCCTACAACTAAACACCAACAAAACAGAAGTACTCATCATGGGCCCAAACCCCGACGCCTGGAGTGACACCTGGTGGCCCACCGCCCTCGGAAACCCACCAACCCCCACAGACCACGCACGCAACCTAGGAATCATCCTGGACTCCGAGCTCAAAATGGACCGCCAGATCAACTCTGTCTCATCTTCCTGCTTCCACACCCTCCGCCTCCTTCGTAAGACCTTCAAATGGATCCCCCTCGAACACCGAAAGACAGTCACTCACGCCCTGGTCACCAGCAGACTCGACTACGGCAACGCACTCTACGCCGGAATAAACAAAAACCTCATCCGCAAGCTACAGAACATCCAGAACGCCGCCGCAAGACTGGTCCTCAACCTGCCAAAACACTGCCACATCTCCCAGCACCTGCGCACACTCCACTGGCTCCCCGTCGAGGCGAGAATCACCTTTAAGATGCTCACCCACGCACACAAGGCCCTCCACGGCACCGGACCAGCATACCTGAACAGCCGACTCAAATTCCACGCACCCCAAAGGACCCTACAATCAGCCCAGCTTTCCTACGCTGTGGTCCCCGCACTAGAAAGACCAGATCGGGAGGCCGCTCCTTCTCCTTCCTCGCGGCCAAAGCATGGAACGCCCTTCCGCTCCACCTCAGACAGACAACATCGCTCCCCATCTTCGCAAGAAACCTCAAAACCTGGCTCTTCGACAGACCCCCTCCTTGATGGAATGGAACCTGCACCCCCCCACCCCTAGCGCCTTGAGACCCTTACGGGTGAGTAGTCGTGCTTTAACAAACTCCTGATTGATTCATTGAGGGGGCTGGGGTAGCTGCAGAGGAGGATGACAGAGACTCGGACCCCCACGCCCCCCTACGACTAGAGCGCTGGCAACCTTGAATCAAAAAATTACCTCTCACACAGCAGCTCCTGGTCTTGACTTGCCCTCTGGGGCAGTCTGACAGCAGCACATTCGGTGCGGAATACTTTTTAAGTAAAAAGCCTTTTTGTGCGGCTGTTTCCCTTTTTCCACAGTGCACACAGTACATTTGAGAAAGGGCAAGTGTGTATGTCAGTTTGTAGATGTGGTGTTAGTGCGCCGCTATTTCTGGAGACGGCGTCGTCCCCTGTGGTCTCCCAGTCACTCGGCTTGGGAGGTGTCACAGCCCCATGTCGCCGTCAGTTAAAAATACAGCACATGGAGTTGCATGTGCCACGGAGCTATTTAAAGCTCCCTCAGAGATGAATGCTCTGGTTGTACGTCGTCCACCGGGCATGTCTGCCGTGGTAGGGGGTGGGGGGTTGGGATAGCGGGAGCTCAGCTCCCAGAGCCTCTGGCGGGAGGAGGGGAGTGTCCCAGAAGCCCCTCCCTCCCAGAGCTGTATCAACTTGTTCTGTGCGGAGGGAGAGGGGGACCGAAGCCACTTACACGTAGATGCCCAGATGGAGGCGTCAGAAAGCTGGGCGTGGCTTCCATTGATGCGGCAGGTGCAGTGCCACCGAGGCACAGAGCCCTGCGGGTCCAACTGAACCGTGTTTATTGCTATGATTCACAGTCAGGCAGCGACCAGGGGCCTCGTTTCCGCGCTTGCTCTCAGGCCCATGACACACTGGCTAGGCACGCCACTGTCAGACAGTTGAGGCTGTGACTTACGCCTTTAGTAGGCCAGTGGAAGAGATAACCACTCTGTACGCTGGTAGTCCGAAGCTGAATACACTGTTCCTCAATTATCTCTATCAATTCGATCGCTAATTAATTCAGGCCTGGACTTCTCTTGTCAAATATGTCAGCAATCTTATTCGCACTATATAAGTACGATGTGAGATGGCCCACCTCATATATCTGTCCCTGATCCTTATTCCGATCTCTGTGTAGTGACAAACTCTTTCTCCTCCTCTTTCAACAGTGGGCACTCCTTTCTAATTCTCCATCCAGGCCGGCGACATTGGGCATCTTACAGATCCAATGTGCACATGGTGGTTATCTCTTCCATATTAGAGGTGTTTATTGAATTGAAAGACCAGACCAGAAGCTGGGAGTCAATGCAGGCGAGAAGGGATATTGAACAGATTTCTGAATTTATACAGCTTAATCAGTTGGAGCCCTGATGATGTCCATTCCAGGACGAAACGCGTTGGTTGTGTAACATGTAGTAATGTTGTATGAACAAAATTGTAATTATTGACAAGCTGTCGCCAATTCTGCATGAACTTCAATTAAAAAGATATTTTGTATTCAAAATCATTGAACCTGTGACGCATCTTTGAACATTTCATCGCTCCCTTATTTCAAGGGAAACCCCCCTCACCCCAGCTGTCATATGAAAGAGTTGGAGTGTGGGACACCCAGACAGACTCCCTCCGCTCGCGCTGCCCCAAGCCCAGGCTGCCAGCACTCTCCTCCGGGTCTGATGAAAGCCATATGAGAGAAATCACAGAGGGTTCATAAAAGAAGTAACATCGTCTCACCCGTTTGGTGACGCGGCAACATGAAAGCCCCCGGACTGTGCTTGGATGCGCAAGCCTTTTTTGTATTTTTCCACATTCTTCACGGGGTTTCTGCTCTGCCTGTCACTGAGCCCAGACAGTGACTGCCTTTAATTAACGAGCACTACCAAAACTAATAGGCTTCACTTTTAAAATAAAACAAAGAGAATCTTATGAATGGCGATTTTTATGTGTGCGGCTCAACGGGACAACATGTTTATGGATGGATGTCTGCCTGAGTAGATGTATGAATGAATGAATGGGTGTCTCATCGCATCAGTGAGTGATTACCTGAGTAAATGGACGAGTAGATGAGTAAATACATTGGTGAGAGCGTGGGTTCAAAGATGAAGTGTTGCCAGCTGTGAATTATAACAGGAAGCGTTTAGTGGCTACCTTCTTTGCTGGTTGGGCCTGAAGTATAACTTTCCCAAGAGGCTCAACTTAGCAGCAGTAATACAGAAGGCAATTATTTTCTTATAATGGACTACAACTTTTCCCGAACGCGCCTACTCGACTTAAGACTAGACAACATCAAACACAGGGATGGGGATGCAGGGAGACTGTTATGAGCTCATCCTTCCAGCTGAGAAGAGGGGAAGCCCGTTTGGCTATATACACACTTGTGCTTAGAATGCAACGTCATAGTCAGTGAGCGAAAGCAAAGTTGGATCGGGGTGCCTCCATGTTTGTGAGGGTAAAGGAAACCAAGATAGAAACGCTGGAAGGTGTGGAGGCAGATTCGCAATAATTGGTAGTCTCAGCGGGAGACACTGATGCCCTAGACCATATACGGAGTAAACCAGAGCAAAAGTCTATTATTTAAATAAGTCTGGTAAAATATTTATCATCTAGTAAAAATGCACATGAAAATGACAAAAAAATTAATATTATTCACACAAATAATTAGAACTATTTATATTTAATACAATTAATGTATCCAAGCATTCCAAAATGTAAATATTTAAATCTGCCCATTGTCTCTTGATTCTGCTGTTTTAAACCTGCAAAAAGAACAGTTGATGGACAGCATGCAGAACAATGTCATACATTCACCAGCCCGAATTGCTAGGCCATGTCTTCCCTTGACTGGAAACAAGCATCCTAGGACCGGTTTCGGGGTTTCACCCCTAATCAGCCAGGATACCTTGACTCCATTGGTATGGAGAGCACGGGATGCTTGTTTCCGGTCCAGGAAGGACCTGACTTGGCAGCTCGGGCTGGAGTGTTCCCATGAAGCACAGGGTCAAGACTGATTTGCATATGGCCAGGTCAAACTGGGGTGGCATGGTGAGCAAAAGAATGATGGATTTAACCAAGATCTCGTGACTGGGAGTGAATGTTTGGATTTGTTCTGCATTTCGTCCATCAATTGTGTGTCTTTTGCTGTTTTAAACCTAGCATTGTTAGAAGATGGACAGGGACATATACAAATATAATGTAGGTCACAATGAAACTAAAGAATAGGAGAGTGTGTTTGAAATTAATTAAGGTAGGCAGAAAAGCACAAGCTTTTATCCTGGTGATGTTATGTTATGTTAATGGAACTCGTATAGCGCGCGGTTACCCTGGGGTGTCCTGGCGCTGCGCATGCCTGCTGGTTGTCTGTGATGAGATATTACTGTGTGAAGAGCCAGATTTTCAGCCCTCTTTTGAATGAAAGGAGGTCTGAAGAGTTCCTCAGATGGAATGGGATCTCATTCCAAGCTTTGGAGGCTCATGTAATGAAGCTTCTGCCCCCCCCAGCTGGCCTTTTTGATCGGGGTAGTTGTAACTAGTTTGGCTTCTGTAGACTGAAGATTCCTTGTGGGCCTGTACCACTTACATTATCCAGTATTAGGGGTGTCTTTCATAGATTCACATGCCTGAATCATTCCCCGTCGTCGAGACGGGAGCCTCCGGTACATAAAAAAGTAATGTCCTATAGACATACATAGAGAAAATAGGCCTAAGGGTCTCCCCTTAGTAGCCTTTCTTTGTCCTTATGCAAAAAGGACCAAACTCTCACAGTCAGCCAATCAGCTCCGACCTCCCTCTAGAACCTTCCTGGGAGGAGCCTCAGTCCCTCAGATTTTCTACCGCACGTTGTGCTAGGGAGTCTCCAGCCTGAGCTCTTCTCAGGATTCCTTAAAAATCATCTACTTTCCTTTGAAAGTGAATCTTCACTCTACAATCTTCAAGGATTACTTCAGTAACACTTTGAGGCAGTAAGTGTTTTCTTTCCACTGCTTTCTTCGATGTCTGAATCCCAGAAGAAAGCCCTTTTCAGGGCCTGCTCTTCATGTGGGAAGAAGAGGCTCCATGTGGATGATAAGCATACCTTATGCTTATATTGCCTTTATCCTGACCACGTCCTGGCAGACTGCAAAATATGTAGGTCTTTCCCTAAAAAGACCGTGAGAGACAGGGAAGGTCGCCTTCTCATCTGGCTCGACAGGCTTAAGGACAGAGACACTCTGGAATCTTCCGAGGGTAGTGTCTCTAAGGTCTCAGAAGTCTCTCTAAAGAGGCCAAGGGTAACTTCCCCTGGCCCCTCAGACACTCCTCCTAGGAAGACAGCCAAGAAGTCTTCAGAGGCAAGATCTATGACATCTTCTGTGTCTGTTAAGGATAATCAGACTTTTAAGAAGCCTGCTCAGTCGTCTAGCAGACCTGCCCAGAGGACTACCTCAGTAACTACCACTGTGTCAACGACGTCAGCGTTGTCTCCTTCACCGTCGACGATGAAATCTCCATCATCGTCATCGACAGGTAGACCTATTTCCTCTGTTTTACTGCTGAAATCGTCGTCGACGACAAAGACCCTGTCGACGTCGAAGACTACGCCGTCGACGAAAACTACGCCGTCGACGACGGCATCCTCTCTAACGAGCCTATTGTCGTCGACGACGACGTCGACGAAGAACCCACCGTCGACAGCCCCGACGACGAAGGCATCGACGAGGGCATCGACGACGAAGACGTCGACGGCAAAAACGTCGACGAGAACGACGTCGACGACGGGCTCGCCGTCGACGAGTGCACCGACGACGTCGCGGTCGTCGTCGACGACCATGTTGCCGTCTACGGAGATTCCGTCGACGAAGACCTTACCGTCGCCGAAGGACTCGTCGTCGTCGACGAAGTTACAGACGCCGTCGACGGAGGACTCGTCGTCGTCGACGAAGTTAAAGACGTCGTCGACGGAGGACTCGTCGACAAAGGCGCTTTCAGAAACATGGAAGAAATCCAAGCTCGTGGAGGTGTCATCCCTCACGCTACTACCGTCGACGACGCCGTCGGCGGCCTCCACCTCCAGTCCTGCGTTGGGCAAGACTACCAAACCGCATATTACGCCGGAAACCACATCTCCAAGCAAAGTGGAGATGCAGCCGCCTCACGAAATCTTCCAGAGTGAAGACTCAGAAGAGGATGACCACCTGGGCCCCGCTACTTCCATCTCGGACCTACATGTCAAATGCCAAAGCACTGACGAGGAGATAGAGGAAATCTCTTACCAGGAGCACTCCACCCACACTAAGGTCAGCACGGAGGTTACCCCCATGATATCCTGCCAGCGGCTCTGGTGAACGACCTGAAATTCCTTGTACAGGATTACAAACAACGATTCCCGGACGCTGACAGTAGAGATCAGTCGCCTATCGTTCATAAACCAGCGGCAGCCCCAAAACAGTCTCGACCTCTCCCTCAAGCCCATGAGAGGATCCAACCTCAGGAGGTAGTGTCATCAGACGAGGAGGAAGAGGAGGAAGAATTGGAGGAAGGAGAGGTCCAGGAGGCCCACTCTACCCATGATGAGGAGGATGAGTATGTGGCGTCTTCGCCAGCTTCGCCCCAACCGCGCCAAGCGGACTCGCCGCCGGTAGACATCGGCGGCTTCCATAAAATCGTTGAAAGGGCGGGAAAGAGATTCCATATGGCTATCGAATCCACAGAAACTGAATGCTTCCTGCACGATTTTAAGGAGCAGACTCAAAAGACGACTAAATCTATTCCACTAATAGAATTTCTGTGGGAACAAGGCAAGAAACTGATGCTGACACCCGCTTCTGTGTCTGCGGTTGTTCCACGCCTGGACAAGAAATACAAAGCCCCACTGACGGCAGCGGCTTGCCTAAATGGGCACCCTAAACCTGATTCAGTGGTCACACAGGCGGCCCAGAAGCACTCCCGCAACCCTTCCTCCCCGCTGTCCGCTCCTCCGGACAAAGAAGGCAGGAAGCTGGACACAATCGGAAAACGGTTCACGACAACTTCGGCCATGACCGTCAAGGTGGCCAACTCCATTGCCCTGTTGGGGCGCTATAATCGCCAACTCTGGGAAGACATAGCCCCATATTTGTCAGACCTGCCTGACACGGTCCAAGGTGAAGTCAAAGCTCTACTAGTGGAGGGTCAAACTTCAGCAGCCGAAATAATAGACTGTGCTATTGATGCTGCCATGACTGGCTTTCGTCAACTTGCTGGAGCTGCGGTCCTACGCCGTCAAGGATGGCTTAAGGCAACGTCGTTCCGCCAGGAGGTGCAATCCAAGGTCTTAGACATGCCCTTCGATGGCCAGCACCTTTTTGGGGACAAGATCGATGAGGCATTGCAAACCATAAAGAAGGACACGGATACGGCCAGGGCTCTGGGTACCTTACAGTCCCGGACCCAGTCCTTTCGAGGCAACAGATCCAGAGGGCAGTCCTCGTATCGAGGTTCCTATCAGAATAGGTCCTCGTACTCCTATACTAACAAAGGTCAATACCAACACAAGCAACCTCAAGGCCGTCAATCGTCCTACGGACGATCGAACTTCAGAGGCAAGAATGCGAAGAGGGGCACTGGGGGCCGCCAGTGACGGGCTACTCCAGCCAGTCCAGACACCCTATCCCTCCTTACAACTTGGAGGAAAATTGACCCATTTCCTCAACAATTGGCAACTCATAACCACGGACCGGTGGGTTCTCCAAATTATACGTTTTGGCCATTCCCTCGAATTCACCACCATCCCTCCCAGAACTCCTCCACGCAGACGGGCGCACAAAAATCTACGCCTGCTTCTCCAGGAAATTTCTGTAATGCTGAAGAAAGGTGCTATCGAGCGTGTTCCAGCACCCCTGAAGGGGAAGGGCTTTTACTCCCACTTCTTTCTTGTACGCCAGAAAGAGGACAAGTGGAGGCCCATTCTGGACCTCCAAGCGCTCAACGTCTTCCTACGAAGTTAATCGTTCAGGATGGTGACGATTCAAGAAATACTAGGCATTCTAGAAAAAGGAGATTTCATGACATCCTTGGATCTCCAGGATGCCTACTACCACATCCCCATCCTCAAGTGTCACAGAAAATTCCTGAGGTTCGAGGTTGCAGGGCAACATTATCAATTCAAGGTACTACCGTTCGGCCTCAAATCCGCGCCGCGGATTTTCACGAAGTGCCTTGCACCGGTGGCAGCTTTCCTGCGGCAAATGGGTCACCAGGTCTTCCCCTACCTAGACGACTGGCTGGTGAAAGCACCCTCGGCGAAAGACGCAGCCGTATCCTCCAGCGCCTGCACAAATCTTTTTCAGAGGCTGGGATTAACTCTCAATCTCAAGAAATCCTGTGTCATCCCTACGACAAAAATTACCTTCCTCGGAGCAACCTTGGACACAGAGTGCGCAAGAGCCTTCCCCTCGAAGGAAAGGACAGACAAGATATTGTCCCTGGCCACGGCGGTGGCGAACAGGACACAACTGAAAGTCCGGACCTATACATCCCTCCTGGGCATGATGTCCTCCTGTATACTCCTCGTCCCTCACTGCAGACTCAGAATGCGCCCGTTGCAGGAGGCGCTTGCGAACCAATGGACTCAAAGTACTGGCTCTTTCGAGGACACTGTATGGATAACACACAAAATGGCCAAGAGTCTAACCTGGTGGAGGCGTCGCAAAAATCTGACCGTAGGACTGTCATTTCTCCTTCCGGCAACACCTCTGGTGATCACCACGGACGCTTCCCTGGAGGGATGGGGCGCTGTCCTTCAGGACCTTCGGATCAGCGGCAAATGGGACACTCAGGAAAAACAGCTTCATATAAACCTTTTGGAACTGAGAGCCGTGTATCTGGCACTACAGGCCTTTCTACCACGCATCCAGCACTCCCCAGTGCTCGTCAAAACGGACAACACCACGACGATGCACTATCTCAACAAACAGGGAGGAACGCGTTCGCTCTCTCTATCACGCGAATCGCAGAAGATCTGGAACTGGCTAGTGCTGCATGGAATCACACTCAAAGCCGACTATGTGCCAGGCAAGGACAATACCATCGCCGACGCCCTAAGCAGGCAAAGATCCCTCTCCCACGAGTGGGAACTGAGCGACAGCGCGCTGACTCACATATTCTCTCAATGGGGAGTCCCAGGAATCGACCTGTTTGCCACCAAGGGGAACGCCAAATGCCCAAGCTACGCAAGCTGGCATCCCCAACAGGGATCACTGGGGAATGCCTTTTCCATCGGTTGGTTCAGCGTGTTTGCGTACGCTTTTCCTCCGTTTCCCACAACCCGAGGCTCCTCAGGAAGATGAAGGCGGAGCCCTGTACCCTAATCCTGATTGCCCCGTCCTGGCCGAGACAACACTGGTTCTCGGATCTACTTTGGCTCTCTATCAAGCCACCGATTCGTCTGCGACAACCCCTGAACCTCCTGACGATGTCCAAGGGGCAGGTGTAACACCCGAACCTGCAATCGCTCAGGTTATCGGCCTGGCTCCTGAGCACAGAGAGTTCGGTGGCCTGAATATCCCGCAGGACTGCAGAGATATACTGGCAAAAGCGAGAGCAGACAGTACCAACAAAACCTACTCTCTCAAATGGAAAAGATTCTGCATTTGGTGTTCGGACCAGGGCCTGCAACCACTGTACGTCACACCTGAACAGCTATTGCCATACCTACTGCACTTGGCACAATCAGGACTGGCACAAGCATCCATAAAAGTTCACCTGGCAGCTATATCAAGGTTCACCAGAACTTTCACGGGACCTTCCCTGTGGTCCAGTAGACTGGTCAAACAATTCCTGAAGGGGCTTTATAGATCCTTTCCGAGACCTCGGAAAGTCCCGCCGACGTGGCGTCTGAACCTAGTTCTCAACCAACTCATGAGGCATCCCTTTGAACCCATTCATCGGGCATCCATCAAATACATCTCATGGAAAACTGCGCTCTTGCTCGCTTTAACATCGGCCAGGAGAGTAAGCGAACTTCAAGCTCTGTCCATTCAGGATCCATACATGCAATTCAGACAGGACAGAGTGATCTTAAGACCGAACCCTAAGTTCATACCGAAAGTGCCTTCGGACTTTCATCTCAATGAACCAATAGTCCTTAGGTCTTTCTTTGCGAACCCTTCCACCGCAGCCGAAAGAGCACTCCATTCTTTAGATCTCAAGAGATGTCTAAAGTTCTATCTGGATAAAACCAAAGCCTTCAGAAAATCTTCACAACTATTCGTGGCATACGGCAATCCAAGAATGGGCCTGCCTCTCACGAAGCAAAGCATCTCGAGATGGATTTCCTCAGCGATTGCATTCTGTCATACCAAGGCCGGACGGCCTTTGACTGATCATGTCACTGCACATTCCACCAGGGCAATGTCCACCTCAGCAGCACTTTTCGCTGGAGTGCCGATCCTGGACATATGCAGAGCGGCGACCTGGAAGTCACCGCACACTTTCTCCAGACACTACTGCCTGGATATCGAACTTCAGAAGGATGCAGCAGTGGGCCAGGCGGTGCTACGCCATCTCTTTCAGTGAGGTGAGCCTTCCCTCATCCCGCCATCCAGGTATGCACATTCTCTGCTATTGTGATGCTCTGCTTATGCTGTCTTTTTACATGCTATAGACCAATGTGTGCATTGTCTAACATGCCCGCAGGACACCTTTCCATCACGAATGTGCATTTCTAATTGCTAGCTACTCTGATTCAGGCATGTGAATCTATGAAAGACACCCCTAATACTGGATAAGAACTGCGTTACTTACCTGTAACAGCAGTTATCCAGTATTGGTGTCTTTCATAGATTCACATGCAACCCTCCCGCCTCCCCTGGGAAGTCTCACATCCCTCTCTAACAATATTACGCCTAACTAGCTGAGTGCGTACGAAAATCTGAGGCTCCTCCCAGGAAGGTTCTAGAGGGAGGTCGGAGCTGATTGGCTGACTGTGAGAGTTTGGTCCTTTTTGCATAAGGACAAAGAAAGGCTACTAAGGGGAGACCCTTAGGCCTATTTTCTCTATGTATGTCTATAGGACATTACTTTTTTATGTACCGGAGGCTCCCGTCTCGACGACGGGGAATGATTCAGGCATGTGAATCTATGAAAGACACCAATACTGGATAACTGCTGTTACAGGTAAGTAACGCAGTTCTTTCTGACTTCGGTGGTTGGGGCCAATTCCATTGAGGGAAATGACAATGCCATTTATTTAACGATTAAGATATTGGCAATGTAAATGACAATGCCATTTCTTTGTTATTTAAAAAAAAAAAAATGTCATGCGCAATGACAATAGCTCTACCTTTAATAATGCCGAGACTATTGCATTGTAAATGCTTGTAATTTACACGTTCTAATACCCTTGTAGCTTCAGGCCATCCCGGTTCTTAAGGCCCTCTCCCTCATAATCTTTAGCCACCAATGGTATAGCCCTCTGCAGCGGGCTAAAATGCTATATTACGGGCCAAGTTGGAATTATGAAGGGGGCCTTTGACTTCTTTGTGAAACATTAATGGCTAAATTTGTTCTTCACATGATTCTCTATTGTTCTAATATCCTTCTCCTCTCTTTCTTGAATTTCTTGCTTTGATGAATCTTTCAGCCACTATTGTTCGTGGACGAGGGATCAGAATGACATAGAAAGAAACAATGAAGTTGTGAAGGCATTAGCATGAAGAGTCAACTCAGCAGCACAACTAATTTAGTCAGTGATGTTGCACGCAGTCACAGCCGTTTTTTATGCATTATCAAGCTTGTAACAGAAACATTGTTAACTGGACTTTGGCATAGACCTACATGTTTAAAAATAAATAAGTTTACTGCTTCATCACTTCCAAGGGTAGTGCATGTATCAGACATTATCCACTCAGAGGCTGTACTGCCTCAGAGGCTGTTTTCACAGGGTAAGGATAATCCTAGAACAATGCATGTCAGGCTAAGAGCTCTGAGCCCTGACAGCTGAGCCGAGGGCTTAACGTTTTTTTTTTTAAATGGTTGCTATGTAGAGGGGGCTGGTTCCACCAATCTAAGCTTCCTGCCCGTGACTTGCCACGGCTCCGCACCACCGGTTATTGCGGACACTAGAGCCAAGGCCGGACTGCTTGTTTTTTACACTGGGCATTTCCCCATGGTTTGGAGCCTTTGGGTGCCAGTTTTTAGGGCAGGGAGGGATTGATGGCATCTCCGGCATATCATCTATAGCAGGCTCAGTGGAGGCTACCGAAGAGGGAGAGAAAAGTCAGAGTGAGGGGAATGGAGAAGGGCTGGTTGGAACATGTTTTATCAGAGTTGCCTTTGGTTCCTAGAATGGAGCTGAAGCAACCCTAGATCTTGACCAAGTGATCTCATTTTAGAATGATGAGGTCCACACATTGACTTGAGTTACTCAGCATAAACTGCCCAGTCCTGTCAACCGTCAGCAGAATCCCATCCAACTCCTTCTTGTGTACGATCACAGCATAAAATACTTCCCTGAGGTTCTAAAGACAGACATCACTAGGAGTTCTACCTTTTTACTCCAACTCACGATCTAACATAGGGGTCGATTACATTGGCATACGGAAGGACGACCGCCGGCCTGGAGAAGGCAGAAAATGCTTTTTACAGTCCGCAAGCCGCGGATAGCCCGTCCCCCATATTAGGATGGGAAGCACTGCCACATTTCCGTACGCTGCGGAAGAACGTGATCCGCCGCGTAAATACACCCAACCCTGCAGCTGACGTAACCAATCTAGAGACACAGCCGTACGGAATGACGTCTCGACCGTCCTCAAAATCACGATGGCGGAAACCACACAGCAAATCGCTGCGGAAAAACCACTAGCCCGAACACGGCGGACCCACCACAGCTGAGAGTCAAAACATTGCAGAGACCCACCACAGTCAGACCACCGTCATGGACCCAGCTCTACACGCATTCCCGGTACTCTTCGTGTTCCACCACCAGCAAGTCATAGACCGTCGCCGCCGCCGCCGCAGGTACGCAAACGCACAACACACACACCACGCACGTGTTGAAGCCCCTGCCCACAACAGAACCTCAGGTCTGGACAGGAACACACATACATGCACCCTCAGCAAAACCACCTTGGCACAACTGACCCCACGCACCCAGAACACACACGCACCACGAACAAACAGCCACACCACGGACAACGCAACGTAGTGGAGCAGACAACGGAAACCATGCCCACAATCAACTAGGCAGGCAGGAATGGCTAGGCCACACAGCCCACAGGCCCACATACACACACCAACACACAAGGCATACCACACATAAGGAGACATGCTGGCTCACCCTCAGGCAAACCCCACACCTACCCCACTAACAGACAGGGGCCCATACACCACACACCACAAAAACAACCCTGCTGCACACACATCAACAACCAACACACACACGATGAGCCCTGACATGTTGACTGACAAAGTCGAGACTGAACAACCTACTGGGTAGCCACAAATCGTGAGTGTGACACATGCACCATATGAAAAACATCCACATAACCGGCAGTGCATGGGAAGCCACTGTTGTCCCAAAATAAGCCTCAGAGTGCCTCCCCCACCCTTACACAGTCTACAGCCATATTGTAACGACTGTCACCCCTGCCAAACAAAAGGAAACAGTGCTGGGCAATGGTTATGTGAAAGTGGCAGACACAGCATGTACGACAGCAGCAATATATCAACAATGCAAGGATACAACCAGGAATTACACAGATAAACCACAACACATGATTAACTTGCTTTATTGCACAGCACAGAGGTTGACTTTGTGAATAGCCAGGCGAATGCACACTGGATAGAACAGAGCAGGTCCATCTGGGGCAGCACATGAGAGGGGCAAAGTGCATCAACAGTCTATGGTACAGAACAGAGCAGGTACATCTGAGGCAGCACATGAGAGGGCACAATGCAGCATCATAACAGCAACAGGGCAGTGTTCACAACAGAGCAGGTCCATCTGAGGCAGCACATGAGAGGGGCAAAGTGCATCAACACTCCATGGTACAGAAGAGAGCAGGTACATCTGAGGCAGCACATGAGAGGGCAAAATGCAGCATCATAACAGCAACAGGGCAGTGTTTACAACAGAGCAGGTCCATCTGAGGCAGCACTTGAGAGGGGCAAAGTGCATCAACAGTCCATGGTACAGAACAGAGCAGGTACATCTGAGGCAGCACATGAGAGGGGCAAAGTGCATCAACAGTCCATGGTACAGAACAGAGCAGGTACATCGGAGGCAGCACATGAGAGGGCACAATACAGCATCATAACAGCAACAGGGCAGTGTTCACAACAGAGCAGGTACATCTGAGGCAGCACATGAGAGGGGCAAAGTGCATCAACAGTCCATGGTACAGAACAGAGCAGGTACATCTGCGGCAGCACATGAGAGGGCACAATGCAGCATCATAACAGCAACAGGGCAGTGTTCACAACAGAGCAGGAACATCTGAGGCAGCACATGAGAGGGGCAAAGTACATCAACAGTCCATGGTGCAGAACAGAGCAGGTACATCTGAGGCAGCACAAGGACGTGTGTCATACGGACAGTCCCATGGACAATAATATTGCAAGAGTGGTTACAATGGACAGTCCAGACATCAAGTACAATGAGATTTGAGTGATGGGAACTGCACCTCACAGCACAGAATCAGGTGGACTGTGGGCCCTCGTAGCTTCGGACACAGTGACAGGACCTGATACAGGAGTGTGAGAAACAGCCACAGCTCTAGTGACTGACACATGAGCGATGGACCCTGACACACTGGCAGGACCTGATACAGGAGTGTGAGCAACAGCCACAGCTCTAGTGACTGACACATGAGCGATAGACCCAGACACACTGGTAGGACCTGATACAGGAGTGTGAGAAACAGCCACAGCTCTAGTTATTGACACATGAGCGATGGACCCTGACACACTGGCAGGACCTGATACAGGAGTGTGAGCAACAGCCACAGCTCTAGTGACTGACACATGAGCGATAGACCCTGACACACTGGCAGGACCTGTCTCTGGACAGTGACCAACAAATACCATGCCAGCATCTGAGACATGAGAGTGGAGGACACACACAGTGGCAGTACCTGAAATAGGAGAGGGCACAACTGACACAGTGCTACTACATGAGACATGACAGTGAACAACAGTCACAGTGCCACTATCTGACACATGAGAGTGAACTGCAGCTGACCCACTCGGACCACTGAAATGATGAGCCACAGGGCTGTATGGGCCAGGAGGCAGGGTGGCTCTGGGAGCTGGGGACAGCTGTACTGGAGTGACATTGGGGTGCTCAGGTGTCACCGGTGTGTGTTTCCATTTCTTTGGGATTTGGAAGGGCACCCTGGACATGACTGGACTGGTAAGTGGTGCGGGCTCATCTGAAACATCACCCATCAAAGGTGGATCATGTGCTGGTGGGGGTCTGCTCTCTGGGGACGTGCTGGACCCTGCTTGTTGCATCCCCCATTACACATGATGCAGAGGGCAGAAGGCAGGGCCAAAGCAAGCATCAACAGTGTACTCCTTCCTTTTTTTTTTTTTTTAAATAGTTTTTATTGCAGAGTTCAATACAAGGTATACAACACTTTTGCAAATAGTTTACGCGGGACCAGGATTCCTTCATTCTTGCCAAGTTTTGCAAACACAGCCATACAGCCCACATCCCGGAGGCTGGGCGGCGAATTGATCTGAAGAACATACTCCCAGTCTCATGGTGCAAACTGTTCTATCGGTCCTCTGCTGTCTGCGTTGAACTTTTCTCCCTCAACTGTCTCCTCTCCGCCACCCGGCCGATGTGTGTGGGGCTCTTCGCCCTAGCTGTGTAATAAATTTTTTCCCCTCCCTCCCCCGCCCCCTCCCCCCCCTCTGGTGTCTACGCTCGCGTCTGGTGATTGTGCGCTGTGTCATGTAGGTGGTCGCAGGAGTCCGGTATCGATTAATGGGTGTGTGAGTCTGGTGTCAGTGCTGGGACTAGAATCACCTCCCCTGGAGCCCCTAGTTCTGCAGGTTCTTCCCCCCCCCTCACTCTCTACAGCACTGTCCCTAAGAGCTTGGACCATCGTTTCCCATGCCAGCGCCGTTTCCTGGGCTTTCTCATCTGGCTTACGCCTAGCCATTTGGTACCTAATTGTGCTTTCCGCCGCCGCCCATTTCAAAAATTCGTGCAGCCATTTCCGATGCGAAGGCGCTACTTTTGATTTCCATCCCCTGGTGAGCTCCCTCTTTGCAATAATTAGGCCCATATCTATAAATTTACTAGACAGTTTGGTTTTGCGTGTGTGTGGAAACCAGTGTAAGAGTGTAACCGCATCGTCGTATTGCAGTTCCCTATCTGTCACTTCGTTCAGGATATCTCCCACGTTCCCCCAATATTCCTGCAACCGTGGACAGCCTCGTAACACGTGTAATAAATCTGCCCCTAGTAGTGCACATCTGGGACAAGCTGCGTCTGCAGCGCCAAAGTATTGCATAATTTTATTCGGGGTGAGGTAGGCCCTATGAAGTATGTATAGGTGGATTAGTTGGAAACGGGCGTCCCTGGTGCTTTTCCTGTCTCTCTGAACCAGCTGGGACCACGTCGTGTCTGGGATGTCTTTCGGTAGGTCTGCCTCCCATTGTGTCTTGAGGCGTGTTAGAGGTGGTACATTTTCAGTGTGCATTCTGGAATATAGGCACGTAACTGCCTTGTATGTTCCTGCCGCCATCATCGTGTATTGGCACGCTAACGACGTCTTGGGTTCAATTAGTCCCCCCCCCCCCCAATGTGCCTGTATAGTTCGCACTACTGCCGCATGCAGTAAATAGTCCCCTCTCGGGAGATCGTATTGTTCCTGCAGAGTCTGGTACGGTGTCATCACTCCATCAGTATAGAGGTCGCCCACCATCTGTAGACCAGCTTCCTCCCAAAGCTGGAGGTTTGACCAGTCTCCCCCATGCGGCAGGGCTGTAATCATTCCTAATGGGATTTCGGGCGCATACGGATGCCCCGGTCCAGCTCGTTTCTGCATACGATTCCAACATAGTCTCAACGTTCGTTCTTCTTGGGATAATCCTCTGAGCACTAGTTTCTGCTGCAGAGCAATATACGCTAACACATGTCGTGGGATGCCCATGTCTCTCTCATGGTCCGGACCCCGGTACACCCTTGCCACCTCTTGCGTATAGAACTGCAGTTGTGCAGCCAGGTAATAGAGCTCGAAGTCAGGGACTGCCAATCCCCCTTCGGTCTTCGGGCGAGTCAGAGTCGTTAGTGCTATCCTCCGCCTGCCTGTTCCCCAGAGGAATGACACAATTCGAGATTTAAGGTGTTTGAAGAGTACGCCCGGTATCAACAACACATATAATTAAGGGGGACCCAAGGGCAATTTAACGACCAGCTCTGAATACAAGCCCTAATTACATTTATCACAAAAGAGTATCAGAGGGTCAGATTCCTACAGGTGATTACTATGAACAGAGGTGGTTACCAAAAGCCAAGCAGTGAAAGTTATAATAGCCAGGTCAGGTTTGCGTCCGGTCTCTGGCACCCATCAGTCACCACTCGGAACCGCCCTTCATCATTTGGGGCTCCGAGGGCAGACAACGCACCTGTTCTCTTCTCTAACAGAGAAGGACTAGCCCTCCTGTTGGTCAGGGCATGGTCGTTGGGAGTTAGAAAGATATGTACTAACAACGTGGCTGACGGGGTAAAAAAAGAGAGAGTGCAGTGCTAGGAAAAAGTAATACCAATAGTTATAAGGAAAGTGAGTAAAATTGGTCTGAGGAGCAAAAATGTTTTATTAAGGTATAGCTCCCGACACCAAGGTTAAAAAATAGCCAAGACAGGGAAAATTTATAAACTGTCTAGCGGTGGAACGTGGTCGACATGTTTCAGCAATAAGTGGCCCTCTGGCCTTGCTTTCTTCAGGACCTAGAAATGACGCTACTGCAAACAAAAAAAAACCCTATAGTGAGAAGATTTGTGTTCTATAAAAAGAAGAATACAAGGAACGACTTAGTTATTGTTTTAAATGTCACCTGAACCTTCTAGGTGTACTCGTTCCGATACCTCTTACGAATTCAGTATTCGACTGATTTGTAAGAAGTAAAGACCTCACCCCACCTGGCTGCGGCTCAGGACATAGGTGAAGCACCGCTCTCTCCGTCGGACGGCACAGATGCCGCGTTGAAGTACCGACGGAGAGAGCGGTGCTTCACCTATGTCCTGAGCCGCAGCCAGGTGGGGTGAGGTCTTTACTTCTTACAAATCAGTCGAATACTGAATTCGTAAGAGGTATCGGAACGAGTACACCTAGAAGGTTCAGGTGACATTTAAAACAATAACTAAGTCGTTCCTTGTATTCTTCTTTTTATAGAACACAAATCTTCTCACTATAGGGTTTTTTTTTTGTTTGCAGTAGCGTCATTTCTAGGTCCTGAAGAAAGCAAGGCCAGAGGGCCACTTATTGCTGAAACATGTCGACCACGTTCCACCGCTAGACAGTTTATAAATTTTCCCTGTCTTGGCTATTTTTTAACCTTGGTGTCGGGAGCTATACCTTAATAAAACATTTTTGCTCCTCAAACCAATTTTACTCACTTTCCTTATTACTATTGGTATTACTTTTTCCTAGCACTGCACTCTCTCTTTTTTTACCCCGTCAGCCACGTTGTTAGTACATATCTTTCTAACTCCCAACGACCATGCCCTGACCAACAGGAGGGCTAGTCCTTCTCTGTTAGAGAAGAGAACAGGTGCGTTGTCTGTCCTCGGAGCCCCAAATGATGAAGGGCGGTTCCGAGTGGTGACTGATGGGTGCCAGAGACCGGACGCAAACCTGACCTGGCTATTATAACTTTCACTGCTTGGCTTTTGGTAACCACCTCTGTTCATAGTAATCACCTGTAGGAATCTGACCCTCTGATACTCTTTTGTGAGTACGCCCGGTATCCATATAGGAAGGGTCCTAAAAAAATACAACAATCGCGGTAGGGCGATCATTTTGAGTAGGGACACCCGGCCCGTCATGGATAAAGGAAGGGTAGCCCAGAAGGTCATGTTGCCCTGTAACGCTCGGATGCAATGGCCAATATTACCGTCCAATAAGTCAGCAGGCTCGTGGTAAATATAGACCCCGAGATAGTGCAAGCAGGACGGTTCCCAACGTAGGTTGAGGCTGGTCAATGGACACCTCTCCATCTTTCGGAGGGGGAAGATGCAAGTCTTTGCCCAGTTCACTTTTAAGCCTGAAACTTCTCAGAATTTCGTCAGTAGGCCCTCCGCACCCTCCACCGCTTCGTCGGCATTGTCCAAGAATAACAGAAGGTCGTCGGCGTACAGCGATATACAGTGGTGGGTACCTCCGACTACTAATCCGCAATATGAGTCACCTCTTCTAGCTAATGTCGCTAGTGGTTCCATCGCCAAAGCGAATAGCAAGGGGGAAAGAGCGCATCCCTGTCTAGTTCCCCTGTTCACTTCATATCGGTCCGAGATTAGCGCCCCCACTCTCACCCTGGCGCCTGCCGATGCATAAAGCACCCTAGTCCACTGTATATAATCCTCGCCCAGACCAAAACCTTTCATCACCCTATACAGGTAGTCCCACTCTAGGCTACCAAAAGCCTTTTCTATGTCAACTGATAGCACCAGAGGGGCTCTTGCAGCCTGTGGAGGATCTGCTATGAGTCGAAGCAGCCTACGAATGTTGTGCGACGTGTTCCTAGTAGGGATAAAACCTGATTGATCTCTATGGATCAATCCCTGCATATGGGTCTCGGCGTCTACCGGCTAGGATTGTACTCAGTATTTCATAGTCCGACGTCAGCATCGACAATGGTCGATACGAGGCCGGATCTAAGCTGTCTCTACGCGGTTTTAACAGGGGTATCATGATCGCCTCGCGCATCGAGTGTGGTAACTATCCTTTTTCCTTGGCCTCCGCATATATTATACGTAACCGTGGGGCCAGTAAATCTATATATTTACCATAGAACTCAATAGGTAGCCCGTCTATTCCTGGCGTTTTGTTACACGCCATTCTCTTTACAGCCCCTCTTATTTCGGTGAGGTCAATCGAACCCCCGATGGCCTTAGCGTGTTCCTCTTCCAGTTGGGGCAACTGTATCTCGTTTAGTAAGGCGTCTATCGCCTCAGTTCGAGTCCCCGAGCCCTTCTCGTATAGTTTTCCGTAGTATGTTCTAAAGCACTGCAATATAGCCGGTTGGGTGGTGTATATCTCCCCGCTTGACCCCTTCAGGGACAGTATCGGGGTGCTGCCCCTATTGGGGTTGGCCAGCCAGGCCAGAAGTGCTCCAGTTTTGTCCCCCTCAGCAAGAGCCTTAGTTAAATAATTTTTATAATCAAAGCTGCGCAGGTGCTCCATCTCCACCGCCACTGCCTCCCGTGCTGCACGTACCCCCTCCTGTAGATCAGGGTGGCCCGGCCGCAACTTCTCCCCTTCTCTCAGCGTCTGTTCAGCCTTGTCTAGATCGTCAACTAGCGTCCGTCTTACCCCCGCAAACTTCCCTATACAATGACCTCTCACCACTACTTTGAGTGCATCCCATTCCGTGGCCCTTGAGGAGGCTGTTTCCTCATTGTCCGCAAAATATCGGGAGATCCTATCCTCTAAGGCCGCACTGAATGGTGGGTCATCCAACGTGTCCGGTCGGAGCCGCCAAGTCGGGATCAGTGTGATCCCTGTCATCCAGTCTAACGTGAGGAGCAAGGGGTTGTGATCTGATATCGTGCGTGCTAGATATTCAGTCCGGGCAACCATCGGCAATACCGTCTGTGAGCACAGGAAAGCATCTATGCGGACATGGAGGTTGTGTATGCCGGAGTAGAAGGAGTAGTCCCTCTCTGCTGGGTGTTGTACCCGCCACACGTCCGACAGGTCCCACTGCTCTTGCCAGTTCGATCTGTGTTTTGCTAATCTGTGTACTGGGGAAGCATGTAGTGGTGGGTGTGACCTATCTAAGGTGGTATCCGCAATTGAGTTGAAGTCCCCTCCCATCAGTGAGGCTCCAGTAAGGTAGGTAGCTAGGTGTCTGGATAATGTAGTGAAATATGATGCTTGCTCAGTGTTCGGCGCATAAATACCACAGAGTGCTATCTGGCGGCCTCTGAGCAGGCCTTCAATTGCCACAAATCGCCCATTTGGGTCTACTATGTGTTTGGTGACTTGGAAGGGAACCCCCGCTCGGATCCAAATTAGTACTCCCCTAGCAAACGCTGAATACGTGGTGTAAAATAATTGACCCCTCCATCTCCTGTGCAGTGCGACCCCTTCCTTCTTAGTCAGGTGAGTCTCCTGCAGAATAGCAATGTGAACCCCTCTGCGGACCAGATAGGAATGTATTTTGTGTCTTTTTGTCATTGAATTCAGCCCCCGCACATTCCAAGACACACATTTTAAAGACCCCACATTATCCATGATCCTGGTGTGGTCGATCTAGGGCCACTACCAATAGCAACCAGACGCCAGTTGTGACACCATTCCCTCCCTTCCCCAACAAATGCACACCCACCCCGTCCCGCCCCCCATGGCCTCCCAGCACAGTCTCCCCCCCCCTCATCCCAGCCCATGGTCTGAGTTGCCCCAACTTTTCCAGGCCCCCCCTCCCCCCCTAGAACAGGACCTAACTGCAAAAGAGTTACCCCCATCCAAACAAATGAGCAACGTGCTCTCAAAACTTCCTACTCCGCAGTCTGTACTGCGGCGGCCTTATGGGCCTCTGGGCGCGTGAACTAGCTTCCGCTACGTGCAGTCATCCCCCAGTTCCACCGCCCCACAATTAACTTCCAGACTCACGTTAGTCCAATCTCACGGCTGCCTGCTCAAATGATCTCACGTGCCGTAGTAGCTAGATTAGCACAGCCATTCCCCCATGTCCTCGTTTCAGCTACCAAAGACTTCTTCCGCGGTTTGTGGCGTGACTGTCGGGCCCCTAGCGCTGTCCACCTCAGATAGTTCGGTCTCTGATCCGGTTCCCGCTTCCTCTGAATTCAGTTCATTCTCCAGCTGCATCGGTACCACACCTGATACCTCCTTCACCGCTTGCAGTGCCGCTCTCCGCTCCTCCACCGTTTGCGATTCCGTCGGCTTCTTCCGGTGTTGCCCCCGTTTCCGAAGTCGCTTGGAACGCCGCACCGAGCTCTGGTGGAGCCCCTCCTCAGCTCTGTAGCGGGCCCCATCCGTTCCAGCCTTGTAGGTGTCCCACCAGGACCAAGCCTCCGCTGAAGTAGTGAAGAACAAAGCCTTGTCATCTATTGCGACCCGTAGTCGTGCCGGGAATAGGAGCGAGTACTGCAATCCCTCTGTGCGCAGTTCTTTTTTAATGGACAGGAACGAGGCTCTAAGTTTTTGGGTTTCAAAGGTGTAGTCCGGGAACAGCGTAACTTTACTGTTATCAACTTGGAACGGCCCGACTCTCTTGCCCGCTGCAGCAGCCAGTCTCTGTCTCTGTAGTGGAGCAGTTTGATCACCACCGGTCGGGGAGGCAGACCCGGTTTCGGGGGCCTGGCAGGGACGCGATGCGCTCTCTCCAGCGTGAAGAAGGGGGAGAGGCCCTCAGGGGCCACCACTGTTCGCAGCCAGGTGTCTAAATAACCCATCATGTCCGTCCCCTCTTTTTTCTCCGGAAGGCCCACTAGGCGCACATTGTTCCGGCGGCTGCGGTTTTCCGCGTCTTCCGCCCTCCGCTCTAGAGCTTGGATGCGGTTCAGGGCGTCCGTGAGTCTTCCATCTAGTGCTTTATGTTCCGGCCCAATGTCCTTTAGGAGATTCTCCGCATCTTTGACCCTATCGGCTAGTTTCCCATGATCAGCTCTCAGGAGTCCTAGCCCTGTCGCCACCTGAGCAATGTCCTGATGTAGAGCGTCTTTTGTGGCTGCAATAGCTTCGAGGATTCTGTCTTGCATCTGTTGTAATTCCGACTGAGGCTGCTGGGTGTCCTCCACAATCTCAGTAGTCTGGCCCCCATCCCTTTTCGGCCCCTGCGGCTTCCCCATCGCACCTCCGATGTACCAGTCGATCCGTCCGGGCAAGGCAGGGCAGGCGGTCCGCTCCCACAGTCTGCGCAGTCTGAGATCTCTCCGCTGGCAGTGGTCGTCGAGTCTCAGGGGTTCTAGCGGTTCAGCCGCCGTGGATGTGGCTCTTTCCTTCAGGGGTGCACGCGGTCGCCCTCCTCAGTGATGGCCCCCAGTTGCGGCCAGGTCTCACTCCCCGCTTAGATCAGGCTTCCACAAGCAACAGCCCAGTTCTCCACTCACTGATATCGCTGCAGCCGCCCCCCTGGGCCTCCAAGCACTTACCCGCACTCTCCAGCGGGACCCGATGCCAATGCCAGGGAGTCGAGTCGCTCCAGAGCCGGACGCGCTGTGCCCCGATGTTGCTCGCCGCCAAGGCTCTTCTCAGGCCCGCAGGCCATCCATGCCACGGTAACATCAATACACATAGCGGCACCCACCGTCCGGACCCGGCGGTGGGTGCCGCTATGTGACTGAATAGGGGGATACCAACTGCCATTTCCACTTGCACAGTCAAATGTATCTGTTAGCCTGCTTCCCCCCCCCCCGCGGAATGCGTGCTCCGCCATTGCAATGCCAGTGAGTGATGATTTTCAAATGATGGACCGTCGCGGTAGTGCGCACATGCGGTTGGCGGTGTGTGACCGTGATGGACCTTGCCCATGCAGCCAATGGTACGCACAATTGCAGTAGCAAGGATCATTTTCTGTGATGGCGGACGGCGTGCCCTGATTCGGTGTGTAGACACACTGCATGTCTCCGCACACATCTAATGATAATAGGTGTAAATGTGTGTCAGGGCATGTCCGGAATGCCTCAAAACTCATCATGTTCTGTCAATGGCCTGTGTCCACGTGTCTCATCAATGTCCATTTGTTGCATGTGTGATCATACTATTGAAATTGCCAGTGGTTGTCAAAGGACAGTGATGTGAGCTCAAGTTGCGTCAGATGTGCATGGCAAAATGGTGACATCTTGGTTTTGAGGTCACACGTTTCAAAGTGTACACGTCTAAACAGTCCATTAAGGCTGTGTACCCACAGTTTGATCCAGTCGTGAGTGTGTGTTTTGTGTGTGCAAGAAGCAATGATGGGGGATGCATGCATTCTGTGTATGAGTCTGTGTGTCGTCTGTTGTATGTCAATGCCTGTCATGTTATTGTTTTTGTTATTGTTATTGTTAACTGAAGCTTGTATAGCGCCAAATCACCGTCAGGTCTCTAGGCGCTCATGACAGAAGGAGATAACAACAGCAGAGTAGATGAAAAAAGAGCGTGTGGCCATGACACTAAGCGGTGCTTAAGGCTTCCCTAAACAGGAGCGTTTTTAAAGACTTCCTGAAGTGCAACAAATTTGATTGTTTGTGGAGAGACTCTGGAAGTTTGTTCCAGATCTGTGGAACCAACACAGAAAAGGATCTCCCTCCCTTAGTTGACAATTTGTACCGAGGACAAGACAGCAACTGTGTGTTAGAGGACCTTAATGATCGTGAGGGGTTGTAAACCCCAAGGTGGTCTTTGATATAGGCAGGTGCTTGGCCATAGATTGCCTTATGGGCAATGCATAAGCTTTTGAACTCCACCCTTTGCTTTATGGGGAGCCAGTGTAATCTACACAGCAGTGGAGAAGCATGGGTCCGTCTAGGTAGCCTAAAGATTAACCTAGCTACATCGTTTAGGACCACTTGCAGCCTGCTGGTCAATGTTTTAGGCAATCCCAAGTAAAGGGCATTCCCGTAATCCAGTCTTGAAATTATTGTAGCGGAGACAATTGTACGAAGCGTGGAAGGGGAAAGAAGAGGGACTAGCTTTCGTAGCTGTCTAATTAGATTTGTGCAAGTCCCAACAACAGAGGAAATCTGGCTGGCCATTGACAGCTCATGGTCAATCTTTATACAGAGACTTTTTACGTTAAGACATGGTTTCGGGGTAGGGCCAAGCTCTTGGGGCCAAAACAGGTCACACCAAGGTGAAGCAGTAGTTGAAACCACTAGGACCTCCGTTTTGTCCGGATTTATCTTCAACGAGTTCGCTGTCATCCAGCTCACAGTGTCCAAGAATATTTTGGGCTTGGATCTGTGCAGATGCCGTGTTGTCAATGCTGAGTAGCAACTGAGTATCGTCTGCATAATTAAAAGTTCTGCCGCCCATATTTACCAAAGAGTCAATTAAGGGTTGCAGATAAAGGTTAAATAAAAGTGGGGACAATTCAGATCCCTGAGGTACTCCACACTCAAGGTACCCAGGTCTGAAACACAGTCCCCTAGTTGAATCCTTTGAGTTCTCCCAGAAAGAAAGGATTTTAGCCATGCACAGCATTGTTGGTGGTGTCATGGGTGCATGAAGACAAGGAGGGTGTGTTCCAGGTTCGTGTTGTGAGTGCACATCCATGTGTGTCTGTGGGGATGCTTGTCCACACATGGGCCCTCCGTCGTGTGATGTTGGCTGTTCTTGCAACATGTGTGCACGTACCATTGTACATATTTGCGCACAGGATGTTATTTGTGGATGAACATTGTGTGTGTAGTTGGCTGTAGTGCATTATATTTCTGTCACGTCACACATACAATCAGTGTCTGCAACATGGATTATTTGTGGTGTGTTGGTCAAGATGTGATAGTGTGGTTCAGCTGTGCTGTGTTGTCCAATTGACATCTGCTCCCATCTACTCCCACACAGGAGGGCTCCAAATTTGCATCGACCATACACTGTGCTGGAGGACATGGTTGGAGAGGAGGTCTTCCGCAAATTCCGGCTTGACCGACCGACATTGCAGGACCTTGTAGCACAATTGGCACCGCACCTGCAGCTACGCAGGCCATATCCTGGAGCAATTACAACCACAGCAAAGGTGATGGCAGCACTTCACTTCTTCGCTACGGGCACATTCCAGTACACAGTTGGTCATGTCGGGGGGATGTCCCAATCCATGTTTAGCATGGTACTGCAGGATGTGCTGGAAGCCATGATGCGTTACAAGGATGATTACATCCATTTCCTATGTCCGGCAGAGTTGGCAGCAGTGAAAGGGGACTTCTATGCCCTGGCCCAGATTCCACACGTAGTGGGTGCCATTGATGGCACACATATTGGTCCAGTTCCACCCCAGGCACTTGAACCCATCTATCGCAACTAGAAGCACTACCATTCAATCAATGTGCAAGTGGTGTGCCTGGCTGACAACATCACCTCCCATGTGTGTGCCAGATTTCCGGTATACGCACGTGACTCCCACATCCTGCGGAGCAGCATTGTCCCCCAACTGATGGCTAATCTGCGTCAAGATCATGCGTGGCTTGTAGGTGAGTGTGCTGTGATGACTACTGTGTTGTATGTGTGCCATGCTGTTCCCACCAGTACTGGTACTGATGTATGTGTCTGTCATCCCCCCACCTAGATGACTCTGCGAACCCAAACCGCCTGTGGCTGCTAAGCCCCCTACGGAATCCAACTACCCCCGGTGAAATGCGCTATAATGAGGCCCCTGGGAAGACACGTCGGGTGGTGGAACGTACATTTGGACTGCTGAAGTCTATGTTTCGCTGCCTGGATAAAACCGGAGGGGCCCTGCCATACTCATCTGGCAAAGTATGCAAAATCGTGGTTGCCTGCTGCATGCTCCACAACCTGGCCTTGCGCAAGAACATTGAAGTGATCCTGGACCCTGCAGACCAACAGGTTGCTCCGCCTCCCATCCCACCCATGTCCAGTGATGAGGATAGTGGGGAGGAAGAAGGTGTGGACCAGAGGCGTCAGCTCATTGACCGCTACTTTCCTTGAATGTGAGTAACTACATCATGTGCTGCTGTTCAATGCGTGATGTATGTTTGCTGGTGATGGGTGGATGTGGTGTGTGTATGCTGCCTGTTCTGGTATGTTCTGTTTGCAAATGGGTGTGGGACATGGTGTACATGCAATGCTCCCTGATGCGTGTCCTGTGATCCGCTTAATTTGTGATGTGTGGTTTGTGGGATGTTGCAGTATGGTGTGGTGTGATGGGTATGATTCAGTTTCCTGACCTGTGCTTGTTGTTCTCTCATTATCCCTAAGTCACTCCCACAGAGCCATGATTCCGAACAACATTGATCCCTGCACCTGGTAATGACAACAACTAAGACAAACATGTGTTTAAAACATGGAGGTCACAGAGCCTTGAGTGTTTCCGTGGTGTTTATATACAGGGGGTGGATTTGTGTTAGTACATATTTACAAAATGGTGGTGGAGGGGAAGAGTGAGTTGAAGGTCATGTCAGATGATCCCACCGTGTAGACACCACATTGTGTGGTGTAAGCCTAGTCCAACAGACGTGTGTCAATGCTCGGCAATGGGGGGCAAGATAGTTCACAGAGTGAATGCCAGGCTCAAGGAAGGGTGAAATCAGTGCCGGCGCCTCTTCTGGCGGGTGGCTGGTGCATTGCCACTGCTCTGTCCTGAATCCAGCCTCGGACGGCCCCTCCGTCTTCGAGCCGGAGTGGACCCAGCTGTGGGGATAGGTTGTTCGGGGGACACCTCCCTGTCAGTGGCCTCAGGTGATAGTGATGGTGTCCTGTCCCGCTGGCCACTTAGGGGAGGGGGAGGTGGTGTGTAGTGGGATAACCACTCCCTCCAAACAGATGTTTGCTGCCCCATGAGGTCCACCATTTGTACCATACGGTTGTCCATGGACCTCAACAGCTGGCGGGTCTCAAGTGAGTCTTAGCGCTCCCGATCCGCCTGTGCCTGCGACCGCTCGCACGACGCATGCACTCTTGAAAGGAGATCAAGGGCCTCGGTCCCTGGATTGGGTGTGTCTTGTCCCCCACCTGGCCTTGCACCTGCCCTCCTGTCCGGAACCTGTGGCCTAACCTGTGTCCTCACCCGTCCACTCTCCCTGCTATCCTGTGATGTTGATGGTCCGCCATCGTCCAATGGGTCAGGGAGGGTGGCACAGGCAGGACTGGTGGTGGTGGTGGTGGTGGTAGCTTCGCAGGTCACAATGGCAAAAGTTGCGGTGGTTCAACTGGCCAAGGTGGTGGGGGCAGGGATGTCCTGGGAGCCTGATGGCCCTGGGAGTATAGGCGGACTGGCATCGCCCTCCGCATCCGAGGTGTCCAGGGAATCATCACCGGAGAGTCCATGCTGTGAGGGGGGCGACTGATGCTGGCGGTTGCTGGGTTCTCCTGCCAGTTCTCGGTCACCTGAGGGACAAGAATTTAAGAATCAATGCTGTGGATGACAGGTTTGTTGTTGTTGCATTTCAATTTTCTAGGGATTCAGGACATGGTTGTACTGGGCATTATGATGGTGCGGAGGTGGGGAGACAATACTTGGATATGCGTTGTGCTGTTCTGCTATTGGATGGTACCCCTGGACTCTGTGTAGTTTTGTAGTCATTTTAACATTGTTGCTGTGGCTCAGCAATGTGGACTAGGGCATGTTCACCAGGGCTGTGGACAACCTACCTTGCTACTGTACCTGGTCTAGTCATTGTCAAAAGAGGCATATGTTGGTCTTTTATTTATTTATTCAATTTCACATCATGCACAGACTGCCTACTACATGGATTGTGTGGACTACCACCATGTCCAAGTTTCCCCTTGCAAGTTCTTTGATGTGTGCAGATGTGACGTTTCTCTTCCATGTGTCCAAGGGTCTGTTATTTGTGGGTCCTTCTGTGGACATATGGTACTTGTTTGTTGTTCGACGAATGCAGTATGCATGCACTGGATGCTCACCTGTCCCATGTTTAATTTCACATTTTAACCATGGAGTTACTACGAAGCCATGTGTTGTGTTGCACCTAGCTGCAATCATGAGGGTGGAGGGTGCACATTGGAATTTGGAGTACCAACTTCCCCCTCACACCTACCCCTCCCTGTGTAGATGGCTACCTACCTGTAAGTTTGAGGAGGGAGATTCACTGGTCAGCACATGGTGGGGGGACTCCATCTTGCTCAGGGGTGGGACAAGGGGGCCTGTTGGGAACTGTAGTGCTGGCCTCTCACCCCCCTCCCTGTAGACATGGGGGTCTGTTGGGAGTTGTAGTGCTAGCCTCTCACCCACACCCACCCTCCCTCCCTGTAGACATGGGGGGCCTGTTGGGAGTTGTAGTGCTGGCCTCTCACCCACACCCACCCTCCCTCCCTGTAGACATGGGGGCCTTTTGGGAGTTGTAGTGCTGGCCTCTCACCCACACCCACCCTCCCTGTAGACATGAGGGCCTGTTGGGAGTTTTGGTGTTAGCTGCTTGACCACATGCATGCCTGGGAACGTAGGAGGCTACATTTGCGGTTGATCATGGTGGGTGCATTTGAGCCCTTGACTTCACTATTGGATGACTGTGTGGTCCACATGCATGGATTGGAGCCTGGGAGATGTGTCTTAGCAGTTGTGCAAGGCAGGACATAACAGTGTGATGGTGGTCATTGGTTTGTACTTACCTGCCTCCACTCCCTCATCTATTCCTGCCAGGCTCTCAGGGAGCAGTGTGGCTAGCACTTTCTCCTCCCATTTGGTGTATGGTTTTGGATCCATGGGAGGGCCACTGCCAGTTTGGTGTGCCCGCAGGTGGTTCTTGGCCCGATGCCTTTCACTCTTGCCTTGAGGTCGAGCCACTGCCTCTGGATATTGTGTTTGATGTGTGGCACGGTCCCTGAAGCATTCACTCTGGTCACTATCCTGTCCCACATTGTGGTTTTATTTGCCAAGGTGGTCTGCTGGACTAGGGTACCGAACAGATGTGGTTCTACACGGATGATTTCATCCACCATGACCTTCATCTCACTCTCTGTGAACTTGGGGTTTTTCTTGGGGGCCATGGTGTGTGATGTGCAAGGTCAACATGTAGGTGATCCTCCGAGCACTCTGTAAATAAATGTCTTTAGTCTTATACAATCTCCATTCTCCAAGTTAGTGTCTTTATCAATGTAGTCTTCAATCACCAGTAATGATCCAAACTTCAATCCAAATACAAGATCAATGTCTTTTAGAAATCGATTTATTCAAAAGCGCAGCCAACACGTGTTTCGTCAGTCAGTAAGACAATGACTTCTTCAGGGCTGCAACCCAAAACAATTATAATCAATTCCAATTGCACTAACATATCAATATATCAACACCTGCTTCAACATACATATAGAAAGAAGCAGTTTAATACGAGTCATAAAGGGGATACACCCTCAAACCAAATTCAAATCAACAGCTAAACAAAGTGAAAGAGAAAGAAGAAACATATTCGCCAAATTCGTGCTTCTATATTCGTTAAATAATCAACATTGTCAGTTGATACTGAGTAAGTCACACCAAATGGTTTATGATCACCACATGATACATGGTCAGCTGGCTCTCGCATTGCATACGGCATGACGTACAAGGCAAAAAACTTACCAATAGATAAGTATGTTCTCAAATGTTATAGTCAATAATCTGTCGCTAATCAATAATTCATCAGCATCAATAGCAATCCAAAGCTATTCCAAGAGATTACAAGTAAATCCTACAGGTAAAATAAGATAAAGTAACTACACAATTAGATCAGACAAGAAATTACAGTCCCTCATATGTCAATCTCTAGGACGTAATCACACTTACCAAATCAATACTTGATCGTCTTATTCAAACCAACATCATGATCATGTAACGTACAATGAATCCAGGTACAGAATAAATTCTTATTGCATATCCTTAAGCGAGAGTGGAGCATGTGCACACCTAAAATGATATATTCAATCGATATATCAAATATTTATGTTACGTTGTAACCAACTGTGATAAACAAGTTGGTATTAAACACCTTACGTCCCATGTCTGTAATATAATCGCACCTCGTGTATCTAAATTCAGTAAAACCGGCTTAATATCAAGTGGATTGAGGCACCTTATATCCCATACCAGTAACAATAATACATTCATCTCACCTAATGTAGTGTGTGAGACGAGAAGACTCTCCACTGTATTATAATTATCCTAATCCAAGTCTCTGTTTGTTACGAGTTCATATCTGCAAATAAGGTATACATTAGTAAATAGGTCCGAATAATACTTTCTAGCATAGATAATACATAGTTCCAAAATCTCCAAGTAGTATTCTCAAGTGACGTGTTCCGTCAATAATATAATCACACATCGTGTATCTAAATTCAGTAGAACCGACTTAATAACGAGTGGATTAAGGCACCTTATATCCCATACCAGTAACGATAATACAATCGTCTCACCTGGAGTAAAGTGTGAGACGAAAAAGACTCTCCACTGTATTATAATTTTCTAATCCAAGTCTCTGTTTATTGCAAATTCATATCTGTAAACGAAGTATACATTGGTAAATAAGTCCGTATAATAATATTTCTAGCATAGGTACTGCATAGTTCCACACTCACCAAGTAGTATTCTCAAATAACGTGTTCCGTGGCGTTCCGCGTCCGCGCCATCTTGTAATGGCTTTATATAGATGTGATAACCACACAAAAGTACCGTTTAGAGGGCGCCATCTTGTAATGGTATAAATTGCCATACTTATAATCGTAAAGCGACATAACATAATCTTTGGGTACGTAATCCCCTCAGATCAGGGTATAATGATCCAAATTCGATGTTCCAGATATATCCTCCACCGTTTTCATATCTAAGAATTGTATCTATTGCGTAACTAAAATAAGCTATAGCGATAGACTTTCTAACCGCGACATTTTGGAATGGCTTAATGTAGATCGATCTCTAACTGTCGATGCGCCAAAAATACGAGCGCCATCTTGAGATGGTGCGGTCCGCTTGTAATAATAAATCTGAAGATTGATACACTAGGTACTATGACAAATCCTTGATCATATACCTACATATAAAGGTTAAATTCACTCGCTGTATCAACCAAAGTCATTTAAGGAAATACGCCCAAATGCCAACTGTAGGTGAAGTATTTTGAACCAAATGCAAATCGTATTAAATAGTCAAATTGACATCTATCTAATTAGAGTAATATATAACATATCCATGATGCAATGCGTTAACCAAGAATCCCATGCTACATATGGGTTGCAAAACCATTCTATATCAATTCAACTTCACAATACACAAATATACAAGTCTGAGGCAGCAGAAAGGCAAGTATCCTACACGCAATTCCAGTAGTTCAAATGTTGCACAGGCATAGTAACATTTAAAAATTATAGAGAAATCACACAGTCTCAACATTTCTCCATAATACATTGTATACATTGAATATTGTGTATGTCCTCGGGGCGACAAAACAATATCTAGACATGTCAATCTGACATGCTCAAGTTCTTCAATCATAATTTCAATGTACAAAATTTTCCAGCTTCAATTGCCCAAATAGAATTCGTATTCATGATCCACATTGAGACCGCATTCCACGGCCTTCAATTTGATCAACCATTGAACTTCACGTCTCCTCAACATCAAAAGTCTATTCCCCCCACGTGGGTCAGCTCTAATATGGTCGATCCCATGATACGTGAAACAATGCTGATCTCTGTTGTCAGAATTTTGTATTAGATGGGATGCAATCGGATAGCGTGTATCACCATTTTTCAATGCCCTAAAATGTTCCGCAATTCTGTCCCTAAGTCTCCTGATGGTGCTCCCCACATAAATCTTTCCACAGGAGCATGATATCACATAAACCACAAAAGTGGTGTCGCAGTTAATAAACATTCCAATTGTATACATTCCAGAATTATTATATTCAAACGTTAGTACCTTCTTTTTGGCCCATCTACAAGACACACACCTACCACATTTGTAAAAGCCCTTAAAACTATTGAGCCAATCAGTTTTGTTCATTCTACTTGGGTAACTCGGACTTAATAGATTCCTCAATGTAGTCCCTCTCCTGAAGGTTAGACTAGGTCTATCATATAGGTGTGGTTTTTAATCATTGTCCATCACTAGAAGGTGCCAGTGCTTGTTCAAAATTGTAAATAGTTTAGAACTGTCAACACCATAGTTAGTAATTAGTCTAACTTTGTGATCGCTAATTCTGCCATCCTTCTTTTGTCTCTTCAGGGTGGAATCCCTTTTCAATTTCTTCACTCTAGATACAGCTACCTTGATTGTCTCCTCCTTATAACCTCGGTTACGAAATCTATTGGACATGTCAATCAAATTACTCTCGAAGTCTAAATCATTCACACAGTTACGACGAGCTCTAGTAAATTCGCCATAAGGTATGGCTCTTTTCTGACAGCTGGGATGACTGCTTTCTGCATGAAGAATTGCATTACAGCTGGTTGGTTTCCTAAACATCCTACTCTTGATTCTGTCACCCTCAATGAACAGCTCAACATCCAAAAAAGTGATACTCTGTTTGTCATAGGACGTTGTAAATTTCAAATTGTATGCATTGTCATTAAGGTATTCAAAGAAACCCTTCAATGAGTCAACTGAGCCTGTCCATATCAACAGGCAATCGTCGATGAAGCGTCCCCAATAATGTATATATTGGGTCCACTCACTTCCCGCCGGGCCCCAGATCCGCTCCGCCTCGAACCAACCCATGAATAGGTTGGCGAAAGACGGAGCAAATCGTGAGCCCATCGCGGTTCCAAGACGCTGTCTAAACCACTTCCCGTCAAATAAAAACACGTTATTTTCTAAGACAAGATTGGTCATACGTAATAGCATCTGGGTATGATCAAACATTTCCACTGGTCTTTGACTGAGAAAGTGGTCCAGAGCACGTAAACCTAGACTGTGATCAATAATGGTATATAAGGATACCACGTCTAGTGTAACTAGTAACATACCATCATCCCAAGTTATGTCTTCAAGTAAATTCAAAACGTGTTTCGTATCTTCAATAAAGGACGGAAGGTTATATACATATTGTCTTAGGAAACAGTCTATGAATTCTGATAAACGTTCCGTTGGACCACCTATGCCAGAGACAATAGGCCGTCCTGGCGGTTTGTCTCGGCATTTGTGGACCTTTGGAAGAGTATACAGGCAAGGTGCCCTAGGACTACTCAAAGTTAGGTATAGGAATTCATCATGATCCAAAAGTGCTAGATCATACCATATCTTAATTTCCCCATTAATCTTGACAATAAGTTCAGGTAAAGGATTGGTGGTAAGTTTCTCATAGTAAACAATATCATTGAGCTGGGAGTAGACTTCATTGTTGTAGTCAAGGGTGTCTAAAACAACAACGTTCCCACCCTTATCGGCACTGCGTATTGTAATAGACTTATTATTGATAAGTTCTTGTAGTGCCTCTCTTTCACCAAAGGTAAGATTATCATGAAACCCTCTCTTGCCCATCCTACGTGATATGTCAATTTCTCTATCTATTTCAGTTCCAACCATTTTAAAGAACACATCTATCGTGTTACCTGGTATGAGTGAAGGGGTCCACTTTGACTTAGTCTTGAGTCCACTCCCTTCCCTTTGAAACCTAGTAATTTCCAGATCTTCCATAAGTTGCAACATTGTTATAGGGTCATCTTCTCTTTCAGTTAGTGACAATAAGAGTTGAGTATCTTTCAATTCCTGTATAGTCAATTCACTCAATACTTTATTAGAGGATTGTTTGTCTTTCTCAGGTACATTAGCAAAGAACTTCTTTAACTTCAACATTCTAGTAAATTTAAACAAATCAATTTTAGCCATACACCAATCCATTCTTGTTGCAGGACAAAAACCCAAACCCTTTTTGAGTACAGATAACATGTTATCGGACAAATCACAAGAAGATAAATTGATCACCTCTATGTCACATGCTGTGGTATCATCATTGGTTATTATTGTTTCCAAGATCTTAGAGTTCTTATCCTTGCGCCTGGATCTCCTGCCGCCCCTGCTACCTCTCCTTGTCTTTTTGCTGTCGAATCTCGACTCCTCAGTTCTGAGTCTCGATTCCCTCTCCTCAACCTCTGAACTTCCTCTAAAAAATTGTTAGTATTAACGGCCGTGACTGTTTCTTGTGCATCTTCATTCTCACTACTCGATATTATTGATGAAGCATCTGTATCGCTCATCAGTGGGGTGCTGCCACTAACAGTAGTAGGGGAACTTTTTTTCATTAAGTAGTCAAATCTTTTGGCGAATGTATACACTCGTCCCATTCTATAATCCCTCTCGTCACGTTTCAATTTATGTGCCTTCCTTCTCTTGATATCCATTTGGAGATCATTCAATTTCTCATCAAGAATTGTATAGTTCTTGATAGTAAGTTCTGGTAGATTCATTTCCTTAATCTCATCCTCTAATTTGTTAATTTCCACAAGTAATTTGGCTATCTTTCTATCTGCATTATCTATCAAAATTTGAATGAGATTACGCGAGCTATTATTTAGTTCCTTCTCCCATATATCATATAAATCAGGTTCCAAGTCTTCGTAAGTTGGTATTATATTGGATCTAAGTCCCCGTGGTATCCTATTAAGGATCAAATATTGTTTTAAAGTGGCCGCATCCCACCATTTGTTAAGTTCAGTGCGTTTCAACAGTTCTAATTTCGCGAATTTGGCTCTAAGGCCTTCTTTCTTAGTACTCATAGGAGGACCCACAGACTTACCTATGGTACCACCTGCAGCTAAATTCCCAAAGAGTAATTCTGCCTCCTTATCCCTATTCATATTGTAACCTGAGCGGCTGCTCTCTCAACCTTATGACAACAGCAAAAATTGGTAACGGTTAATAGGAGCGCTCCTATTAACCGTTACCAATTTTTGCTGTTGTTGATGTGCAAGGTGTTGGCGGTGTGCAGGTGTTTGGTATGTAGGGATGGTGTTGTGGGGGTTGGTGTGGTGGGTGTGTTGGTGTGCAGGTTTAATGTGTGTTGGTGTGTGTCTGTTGTGTGTGATGTGTGCCTCTTTCTTGCAGCTGTGCTGTGATGCAAAGGATTGTGGTAATGGGAGGGATTCCTTTTATACTCTGTGTGGTGGTTGTGTCCCAATGGTTTTTTGTAGTCAGGTGATCTGTGGGTGTGGAGACTTGGATGCTCTTGTTTGTGCTGGGGGTGTGTCATTGGGGCGTGGAGCTGTTGGGGATGGGTGTTACAGGTAGGTGTTTGTCCTGTTTTTTTGGTTTACTATTTACTTCCGACTGCCATTTTTGTTTCGGTTTGACGGCAGGGGTGATGTTTGTTTGGTCCTTCCGCAGCCAAGTTCCGTTTGTCAATGCTTTTTTTCCGCGGTGGTCTTGGACGGTGGCGAGTTCCGTTGGAATGGCGGGGTTATCCTAATCGTGCGGGCGGTCCCTCCGCAGGCCTGGCGGAGGTTGGGCCTGTTTCCGTGGGCGTTGCGTCTGCGGCGGACGTTTTTTCTGTGGTACCGTCCACGTGCGGCGGTCTTTGGTGTGATCTGTCCACCGCGGTCCGCGGTGCGGTCGGGAGTATATTTGCCGCGACCATGGTGGTCGGACCCGTTTCCGTCCGCCATCGTAATCGACCTCATAGTTTTGTATGTTATCTGTTACTATATCTGCAGATGCTTAATTACTCATATGCTTGTGTGAGAATGGGGTCACCTTGACTGTTCCACTGCCATGGTGTGACTGGCAAGGACAGTTGGAAGACCTGATGGATTCAACAAGGTGGGTGTCCCTTTTCCTGGGGAGGCTTTATATTTCCTTCTGCTTAGCCATCTATTACTAGCCGTGTTTATCTATTAAAGAGCCAACAGAGAACCTGCAGTTTCCAGTAGGTTTCTACAGCACACGCCTCCTCTTTGGATTACAACCCTGGATCCAGGTGAGAACCAAGGATTGAGAGATGTGCACTTTAGGAACTCTTAAGAAATGTGAAACAGAAAGAAAAAAAACAGGGGGAATGGAAGGTAAGGGCAGCCCCACAAGTGCCATCACATTATGTGGGTGCCCAAGAAGAAGGACCATCTCTGAGCTTTGTGTAGAGAGAAAGAGGTGCAGGCCAGGAAGCCTGTCCATGTGCATTTACAAGAGAAACAGTGGCTGCAAGAAGTGATGAAGCTGTTCCTAAGAGAATCTGGTTCCACATGCTGCATAGCTGCCAAGGTTTCAGATTGCTTAAATGGGATATTTTCATAATTTGTGTGAAATTCAACGACTATGAGAGATACTTTCTCGCAAGCAAAATCAAGCAATGAACTGCGCGGCAAGGAAGAAAAATACAAGAAGTATGGTGCTGCTGCTCTGCGTTTCATCGTTCTGTAGACAGGATGCTGAGGAATAGTAACAGATAGCCTGTTTTTCCTACAGCATGAAAGCAGGAGCCAGGTGTTGCTTACCTGGGATTAATGTACAAATACCAAAGTGGATGCTGGTTCCATTATCATCGGATGATCCGAGTCACCTAAAGGGGTTTATGAGATGTCCATCCATTTGAAAGATAGTGTTTATTTTAGGCATATCTTTTCTGAACGCTTTGCCAACATCAATTTTGTATGCAGAGACATATGGCTAGCCTGAAACTTGTTTTAAAAACAAGCACTGGCAATGCCAGTAGGTCTCATCTGTAGGAACTATTGGCATCCCTAATGGTTTTTAGCAATGTTGTACAGCATACTCAACACAGTGCAGAAGGGCTAAAGAGAAAACAAGGTGCAGTGATGCAGCTCATGCGGCTGCATTGTTTTGTAGGTAAGGGCCAAATAAATGATAATTTTGTTATTTGCCGACCCAAGATGAAAGGGTAATTTTTGTTTTTTTAAAGTATATTATTTTCTTTCATATATATGGGGAAGCAACACTGAGGGCTCATGTGGGGGAAGATAGATGGGCAGAAGCAACTTGGAAGAAGTGGGAGAAACGCTTGCGGAGAGACAGCAATGTGGGATAGAAAAGGCATGTGGTTGAGTGAGAGAAGCACACAAGGGAGCACACAAGGGAGACTGCTGGAAAACACATGCACTCTTGTGAATGCTTAAGCAAAAAGAAAAAAAAAGTTGTTCCCTAAAAGCAAGCAGTGGAACAAATGTAAATGTAAATGTTGTAGTATTTGTATTTGTATTTTTTTTTTATAAAGCGCTAACAATCATCCTGAGTAGGATATCACGGCGCTGCAATACTGGGATGAGCGCTGGGTTGACCAGAGTCCTACAATTTAGTCTGGTTTGGGGAAGAGGAAGGTTTTCAATTGCTGCCTAAATGACAGGTGGCAGTCCGTAAGTCAGAGCCACAGGCAACTCATTCCATTTGGTTGCGGCTATGTGGGAGAAGGCTCGCTCTCCCATCCTAGCTCTCTTCACTCGAGTTGTTCTAGCTCTTGCTGTGAATTGAGAGCGGAGATTTCTAGTTGGTGCATAAAACTTAATTCTATTTCTTAGGATAAGTGGGGCTGTTATGCAGTGCTCTGTGTGTTATACACAGCATTTTGAAGGTTGCTCTCTGCCTCATTGGCAGCCAATGGAGCTCTCTTAAGCAGCTTTTGGCTGGGTCGAATTTCCTTTTCTTACAGATTGCCTTAGCCGCCACGTTTTGCACTATTTGTAGTTTGGTGAAGAGGTAGTCTGCCATATCTACAAACAGTGAGTTTCCATAGTCCAGCCTGCTCATCAATAGTGACTGAACCATAGTACTTGTATAGCGCCCGAATCACCCCACATGGGGTCTCTCCGGTGCTTGTGTGCATACCGCTGTGGAACCCTTCCTGGTTTTTCCCTGTGAGGCGCCCACTCCTGGGCACCCCCATGGTGCAGCCAGGCATCCTAGCGCTGTTGGGGCCGTTGTGGAGATTAAGCAAGCTATTGCCCAGAGTTGCAGAGTGGGACCCATGATTAGAATAGGCACCGAGGTGAGAATTATCAGGTCTGAGGAAATTGAGCCCAAGACCCGCTGAGGCGGGAATTGAACCCTGGTCCCAGGCCAGACCTCTGCATCAGGGTCTGCTGCTCTAACCATTGAGCCACACTTCTCCACAACACACAAGCAAACAGACTATGCTCCATGGGAGGGACAGACACAAGATGAGCAAGGCAAGCCATTGAATAAGAAGCAAGAAAATCAGCGCCAATATTGCCAACCAATGGTAAGTTATGGGCAGGCGTTCAGCCCACTATAAGCTCTGGTAGCTTGACAACATGTATTTTGCAACCAGATAGCTATGCTGATAGCATTGATCTATAAAGAGGTTCAGGCAACCACTTCTCTCCTGACAACCCAGATTCTAAATAAAGCTAAGAAGGAGATAACCAAAATAATCACTAAAAATTACCCTAGGTCTGAAAGCCTTTCTGTAAAATAGCAGGATGTGCAATATAGCTATATGTTCAAATAGTCAATGCATACAAGTCTCTGTTAACTACTGGACACAGTGATCGCCTTATTTCCCAATAGTGCATCCTTTTATAAGCTGCAGCTGCCGTTCCGGTAGGGTGCAAGAGCCTAAACACCTTAGCAAAGTTAATCTGTGGAATAAATCTGAGAAAACAATCGCTCGATTATGCACCATCACATGACTCAGGGACAGTGGATCAAAAAGTACATTCCCACTGCATTCAATGTATTTAGTGAACAAATATCTATCCACGTGGAACACTTGTAAATCATGGTTACCCGAGGAAACATGACAAGATGATTTTATTGTGTTAAGATTTTATTGTATTGTGATATTAATTCATTTATTAAAAACAAGTAAAAAGAAAACCGAACAAAAGCTGATATTTGATGCCAAATAATGTATCACAAAAAAGCTGGTATTTCTGGGCACAATTGTTATATTTTCAGAAAATGCCAAAATATATTATGAAAATAAAATGAAAAGCTGGTCTTGAAGAACAAGAATATTTTCAGAAAACTGCAAGCTGGTTTTTAAGACCCAATTAGTGCATTGGTGGAAACTGACAAGCTGGTGTTCAGGGGCAAAACATGTGCATTTTTCAAACTATATTAACACTGATAGTTGTGGGATAGCTCATGTAGAATTTGGGACACATATTGTAAATATAGGCCCTAATTAAGAGGAGCACTGTACTATCTGCCTTACGTTTACCTCTACCACGCAGTCCAACTGCTACAGGGACATGCAATTATAACTTCAACCCAATGGAATCGTGGATTACAAATTCCGTGATGTCCAACACTGAGCAGATAGTAAATTATGTGGGGGCTTCTGGGTGGGGTGTACTGAGTGTGTATTCACCACCCTTTAAAAAGGGTGAGACCTGGCTGCCAAAGCCTCGAGCGATTTTACAGTGCAACCTTACCAGATGATAGAACCAGGGCTAGTGTTCAAATATACCTGGTAAATTCAAGTCAGGAACACTTATCACACTGCACCATTCAACCAGAAATACATATGGTAATCCTCCTCTGCCTAAATGAAAACCATGGCCACACTGGTATCATTTTATTGGTTCCAGAGGACACTTACCTGTGACTTTGGAAATGATTTCCGGTTTCCTCGTCAATATCTATAGATTATCATGACATTGCTGTCTTCCTGCTGTCAGAAGACTGAGCCTTCCATGTCAATGGAACCTAAAGCCCCTGGTGCTATCTGAGCATGAATGATAACTCTGCATTATAAGGCAATACATGTACATTTGATAATCTGGGCAACAGATTAATTGCCCAAATTGATATGTCTGTGCCATTTTAAATTCTCCATTGCCACAGGACTGAGAATATATTTCGAAAAACCAGAATGTGAAAATGAAAGGATATGCACGTTAGAGGTGAAGGTGTAAGCCTTGCGAGAAAAGGCAGAATGCCAGGTCAAACAGTTCTTTAAGTGCCTGTTAACACCAGCTTAAACACCCCCATGGAGTAAGAGCTGAACCTGACAGACGAGGAGTCCCGAACAGTTTAGGAGCCATCCTTCATAACGGCTTGGGATATCCATGGCTTTTTGGCAGTCTGAAAAGATATTTCACATCGGATTCCACAAAACCTGTAGTAGAACTACCAGTGGAAGCGTAGGGCACGTTTCCACTTTTAATTATTCTGGTGGACGGGGTGAGGGCACCGCAGAAGGTTCTCTGGGTGACATCTAAAGGTTCTTTCGCCAGGGGCTGAGCCGCGTCTGTTCTTTTCACAGGCCTCTTCAAAAAAATGTTTTTATTCTTTTTGTTGCGAATAGGATGTATAAATTCATCATATTTCAATTTGGAAGCCATCTTTGCGCTTTCCACTGGACTCTGGCAGATGTCAACATTACTCACTGCAGATAATTTGATGACCGAGCCTTCTAGGTTCTCGTCTGCGTCTGCGAAACTCAAACTAGTAAAAAAGGGGGGCGAAGAATCTTCATCTGCGCACAGTTCGATTGTTGAGTTAATCGATTCAGAGAACATGCGAAAATCCAGGCATACTGTCGATGGTTCTTTTGCAGGTTTCTGAGATCCACTCTTAGGTAGAGCAGCTGTGTCTGGATCCCGAGTCAACACCTCTGTAGAGAGAGGAGAAAAAGAACAAATAATGAATACGGCTACATAAACAAGAGACAACCAAGAGCTGTAGTAAGTAAGTGTTAAAATAAGTGCTAACATAGCTCTCAGACTGGGCCTGCACTGACCAACATGCTATTGTCAAAACAGCTTTAAAAGCCTTCATTGTCCTTAGAACAATTCTAAACATATAGCAAAAAACAGTTTTTGACTGAACTGCTAGCCGCTTCGGGAACTGAGAACATAAACATTCTGTATCCTTTCAAAGATTCATAGAACATTCAAAGTTATTTTGACAGTTAAAACATATGAACTGTTTTAAAAATAATGAATGTTTTCTGCCCTCTGGAGACTTAGCAGAGGTTTTGTGGTAACACTAGCTCAAGACACAAGCCTTAACTTTTGCATTTTCCGAGTTTCGCCTTCCTGTGATTTCACCGTTGTCTTTCTTAATGACACATTATTTGTTGTATGAATGTTTAAGGCTGTGTGATGTGCATCGATGGAGCTGTCCTGAGCTGGTGACGTCAGTCGTGTGACGCAGAGGGAGCCTCTAATCTCACATCAGAATGTTCTGAGAGAGAGGCCAGTTGTGACCAAGAGAAACCAGAGTTCAGGAATATGATCTACAGATCAGCAAATATTTTGCACAGTGTGTATTTAAAGTCCTCACCACTGCGCCCACCGTGCTCTTTATGGAGAGGGCGCAGGCTGCCATTTTGATAGTCCGTAGTGGCGGGACCACCTCATCTTTTGAGCAGTGCTGATTGAGAAGTTGCTGTTTCAAGAAGCTGGCAGTATACTGCAAGATTGGTAGGTAGACAGAGGACAGTTTGAGTGTGCAGCAGGAGCAAAAAAATAAAAGTATGTGTGAGCAAAGGGTTATTGGGTACTTGACTTGTTTACTACTTTGTTGAGGCTCACTATGAGTGCCCAGGTATCAGACCTAGTATTCCATACCCCCCCCCAGGAGTTACCAATACCAGGGGCAATCACTAACTTGGGGGGGGGGGGAAGAATTACCAGTTTTACATAAATTAATACATTAACAATGGAATGTGTCATTCCATACCTAATGCTCCAGGTAATCCTTCAATCTCCCCTTTTAGCTCATTGGTCAGTCGGAAAGACAACGGATCTAGGGAATTGACACAGATCTTGAAATCCTGATGGGGCCGCTCCCATTTGAACGAAAGGACAACTCGACATGATGACCCAAGTGTCTAAAGAAAGAGGTTCCATGGGCACACGTCTCTAATTACAGAGATTTTTGGGGGGTATTCATGTTTGCCCCAGATTCAGCTGTGTGTTTCGGTCCCAAGAGTAAAGAAATGTTCACAGTTTGAGAATTCAGATTGACAAGAGAATATGGATCATATTCTGATTATACGGTATGCAGCTACAGAAGAAGAATAAGCTTTTTACTACAGACCAGTCTCTGATTATGCTCACTTTGAATTTGAAGAAATTATAGCTCTAAAATGATGAAACTAAGCCGAAGCTCTCTCCAGTGGAGGTTTCTTTATGAGGAGAGGTGAGGACAGGTGAGCGTCTTGCACAGCTAGGTGGAGACCAAGCACAGGCCTCTAGGGCCTGAAGAAGCGTGAGATAAACCCCCTTCATCCAATTCTGGCGCTGCTCTCATTTAGCATGAGAGCAGCATTTGGATTAGTTAGGGGGTTCTTTCCAGTCTTCATAAGGACAGCAAGGAGGACGCGGAGCCCACGGTAAAAACAATTTGGTTGCATTTAATTAATATAATGTGCAATGCATGTACTTTTTGTTTTATTTTGGAGAGAGTGGTTGTTTTTATTTGGCCATTTGAGGGAGTTTTCTTTTTAGCATGGGTTTTGTAGGGAGGGAAAATGTGGTTTTGTTTTTTGTAAGTGGTGTCACTTATCTCGCCCCCCCACCCCCAACCCCACCCACCACTCTGAAAGGTCACCAGTTACTCCTGGTTCTGGCTAAGCAATGCGCTATACAGAGGTTTACTGAGCTTGAAGGCAGACTTTCACTTATGCTTTATGTAGCATGGAATGTGAATGAGATTTACAGCTATTGTCTTAGTGACTGAAGGAAATACATAAATACCCAGATGAACAAAGAATAGCATATTGGTTTAAACAAAGGACTGGAGCAGTACTCAACTAATTCGTAAGTGGCTGGGGAGACACCTTTCTAGGATTCTGGTTATAAATGTGGTACTACATGGTACTTCCGTGGCTTGAAATCTCTATAATTATGAGCAAGGAGGCGGCACAAAATTAGAACAAGAAATAGGTCACACTAGGCGAGGCAGGTTATTTTGCAGGCGCCATTGTGAATTGTACTGCCAAGAGTTTCATGGTCAACAAGAACTTAGGTAGCTCACCATCATCACTATAAGAGAGCCAGAACCATCTCTCATCTTGCCAAGAGCAGTAACGCAAAGTTGTTAGCACCCACAGACCAATTATATAGCTAGAGATGAGCTATTTAAAAAGGGCACTACATTTATTAGGGGGTGTTACATTTCGATATTATGAAGTCACAAAATATTCCCTTTCAAATCATAAACCCTCAGAAGAATGTATTTGATATTGTTTGAACTCACATAAATCTCAAATTTATCCACAACTCATACACACAACCCCAGACCTACGTAGAGTGCTACAAGAGTGCTACATATATCAAATATTTGATAAAGTTATTACATATCCCAATAAATACATAAAATCATCTAGTCCTTCATGTTCATAGCAAAACATACATTTAAAAAAGTGTTTTCCTACTTCTCTTTTGTTAGAAATACATGATATCATAAACATCACATGCAATTAAAAGAAGATCTAAAAAGAAAACAAGCAGAGAATACACCAGACAATACAATCTGGCTTAATCAATTGCTAATTCACACAAATAATCATACAGGCACTTTATTATAACGGAGTTCCCATCTAGTGTGTCAGTATGTTCCATAAATGTAGCACTGTATATGCGTTGACATGTTTAGGTGGTTTAAAGCCAGTTCTGACCACCTTCTTTCAGACCACTAAATATCTCTCCCCAATCATTGCTTATCGTTAAAACCAGGGGGCACCCCTAATTCAGTTCTTTTTTTTTTTTTTTTGTAAACCTTTATTTGTACAAAAAGGAAATACAAATCCGGGCCTACAACCAGACCGGCCGGCCACGATACAATAGAGCAATCCAAAAAATACAGAAGAAAAATATACAGATACAATCAGGATAATATGCAGTCAATACAGTTCGAAAAAGGAAGGGGGGGGAGAATCTGGACGGCACACAAACAGGAAGAATGAAGGTTAATTTTTATAATATTACAATAAGGAGTATAACAGGCTCGGATACAGCATAAATGAATCCAGGTTCCCAGAGCAAACTATTGGCCATAAGAAAACTAAAGGGGCAGCAATGCGGAAAATTATCACTACAGTCTACATCAATACGAAAGCAGATGCGGTTAATTCAAATCAACATACAAGTAGACTCATCGTGTGCACCTCTACCACCCAATAGCACAGCAGAGATAGGACGATGGAACCGGAACACTAACATCACTAAAGCCAACCCGTCATACTAACCCTAGGGAGAGAGAGAAAGAGAAGGGAAGGGGAAAGAAAAGGGGGAAGAAGAAAAATACAGACTGAAAGAGAAGAGCGCCGCGTCGAGACAAGCATCCCGTAGTAAGGACACAGAAAGAGCAGGAGTATTAGCAACAAGGAAGGGATGGGAGTCGGCACCGAAACGCAGCATAGCCACAAAAAGGAGAGAAGCAGCAATCCAGATCCCATCCCTATAATACCACGGGAGGCAGGGACAGCCGCGGCGCTCCTATAAAGGGATACAAAAGGGCCATAGAACAAAGGAAAATAAACCGGGAAAGAAAACCCATCCCACCCATCCCACCCAGCACCCCTGCAGAAGGCTACGGCCTACCCCCCCAGCAGCGTGCCTGTCGCCCTAATCCCGAACCCGAAATGTAGGAAACACGAAAGAGAAAAAGAATAAGGAGACAAAAAGAAGAATATGAAGACAAAAAAGATATGAGGGAGGAGTGAAGAAGTAAAAACAAAATGGTCGGCCTCAGCCCTCCGCCCAACCAGTCAATCGTAATACGTGTAGACGAAAGCGATACAACTCGAGCATCATAAAACGTACAAGGGGGTCACCCACCGCACTATGCACACGGGAAAGCTCGCCACGGATATGTATACCAGCAATCCACCGGAAGCAATGTATCTCACCCCAGGCCTTCCTTAGCTACAAGCAACTCCCACCATACGACAGCGAGAAGCGAACAACTCGGTGCAAGGCAATCACACAAACAAAAAATAGTCCGATGAAGACGTAGGCCAGGGAGGGCAATCCATAAGCAAAAGATCAAAAGTCCGGGTATACAGTTCAAGTGTCCCAACAATGTTAACAGGGGCAGGAAAAGACAGGATTTCAGTCTCGCCGCTCGGGAAAGCGGGGGTTCCCCTGCAGAGCAGAAACACGACCTCATCAAGGCAAAGAGATGTAGCAAGCCATCATGTTTCTCGGACACTCGAGTAGGATCCGACCCCAGAACGACATCCGGGCCCCCAAACTCCAAACAGTGAAGCGCAGGAGGTTCAGAAGCCAGTCGTTCGCATACCTGTCGATGGCCAGTGGCAGCAGCTCTCAGCGCAGCCGAGGGGGGTGAAGCAGAAGCATCACCGAGACGAGAGGGGACCGTGAGAGACCGGCCCTCTAAGATGGCGGCGGACCGCTCCGATACCCCAGGGGCAATGGGGGTCAAGGCCGCCTGCAAGGACCGCAGTGCTTCCAGAACGTCACCAATTGTAGGCTCGCGCACACATGTCCAGGTCCCCGTGCAGTCCAGTAGTCCAGGTCCGCCGTCCGGAGGATATCCACGGCCTATCCCGATGGCTGCCATTTTGTGGATTCAGGCTCGTCACCACCTCCCACGACTCCCGGATCAGGGCCTCAGATGCGGACCTCCACAGAAACCAAGGGGGTCCAACTAAGGCAGCCTTGGTGCAGAAAGGAGAGCCGCCAAAGTCGGGGTTCAGCCTGCAATACCTTTGGCGTGGTCGAAAAGCAGATCCCGGGCGCGAGGCTCCAGGACGGATGGACGGAGCCGCGGCAGGGGGGCCCCCTTAACACGAGCAGCCCTCTGTGCACCGTGCCCCACACCAGCTCCACGGCCGCCAAGGCAAGTCCGGATCAGGACCACTGGAATGCTCGCACAACGGTCTCCCGCCAGCAGCTCACGCTCTCGGCCGGGACCGATGCGTACACCAATGCCAGGCTGGGTCCAATAGGCGAGGCCCCGGCTTCACCACCGCGGAGGCCCCGGTTCCTCAGGAGGCACAACTTCGGAGTCGCGGCACGTAGGAGCCTCCAGGTCAGACGGTGAGTAAGAGCAACACGTTGCGTTTCAATCTCTGCTCGAGTGCATCGTCCCGGGGCAGGATATATGGCAGGATTTGCGAGTCAGGCCGGAAGGCTGACTCCTAATTCAGTTCTTGTTCTGCCTATTAGTGTTACTCTAGGTCCGCTGCATTTACATAGGCGGTCCAGAATATCTGACACATTGCGGGAACTCACACCCTCAGCCGAATCAATTTCTATCTAAAAGGAGTCTCCTTTTTTCAGTAGATACATAAGGATCTCTTTTGGAGTGGTGAGCCTCACGATTTCTTGGCCTATTCCTGCACAAGAAGAGGATTATTGGTAGCCTGATCAGCCTTCCCACTCAATGATGGGGTGCCGCTTATATGCGTCCGCATGCCTTCCTTTTTCGGATTTATTTTGTATTCAATATTATGCCACAATGTTCAATCAACTACAATTTGGGATGCTGTGTGAAAGATGAATGTGTATGATTAACGAACCAAAGACAACTCTTAAGCAAGAAGATGCTAGATATTTAATTGCTCACATGTAGGTACCCGTACACATACTCAACAATTGTATATCAAAGTACAAGACAATACCATCCTAACAATCACAAGCTATGTCCGCCTCCTTCTATGACACAACTATGCAGGAATTGCCTTTAATGAGTAGCAAAAGTACAACTTTTAATTAAATTACTTGATTTTTTTCCATTTCTTGATATTGAATTGACTTTAAATACAGTCACCGTTTAACAACTTTATTTGAGACATTTAAGCTACTGTTACCGGAGACATGTTGCTTACTGGACTATAAGTTTGTTTCACAAGCAAAAAGTTACTTGTTGAATTGCAAGACATAGTATAGTACATCCCTTACATGGGATCCTGGGTTATTAACATCCTTCATTGTCCTTCTGTTGCCCCATTTGATGGAGATCACATTGTGTTCAATTTCGCGTTTTAAATCTATTTGGGTACCAGAGTAGAGTTTGCATCTGCCATGCTGTCCCTCTTCATATAGATTTTAAGAATACATGTTTTTGATCCATCATCTATAGTTGCTCATAATTTGTGAAGTGCCTACATATGTTCCACATTTTACCCCACCACACGTGAATGGGGGAGGGGAGTAGCGTGCTGCTTCCAGGCCTGCACAGAACGGTCATCAAGGATGTAAATTCAGATGTTGCAGTGAAACTATCAATATTGTCACAGGTCATGTCATGAGTAATGCAATATGTGATGTAATTCGAGGCGCCTGGCGAGGGTGCGAATTATACTCACATTAAAGCACAATTTATATCTATATAAGCTGAATATAACTTGTGGATTTCAGCAGTTTTGTTAGTTTAAAACGGTAGCTGTGAACTGATATTTTCACCTAGCTATAACGTCCCTTTAATCTTTGGGTTTTCCATTCAAATTCTAAGGCTTTTTTTTTTACATAGAGAATGATATTATTACAATTCCTGACTATAATGTGACTTAACCCTTTATTTTTTTAAGTGAATTATTATCAGTAAGATGTCTCTCAACGTGCACGGTGTGGGGTTAGCCACAGGGCCTGTAGCCAAGCCCTGTGCCCAACCCCTTTCCGCTGCACACGGCAAAGGGTGTCGTTCGAAGTAAAGCAGACCTTCTGACATTGTCAAAGGGGCTGAACACCAAAATATAATACAAAGTGGGGCTTTTGGCTTTATCAAGGGGTCAGGACATGAACATATATTAAGCAGACTTATTGGCTTGGTCAAAGAATTACAAATAAGTGCAATAAACTGAATATTTGATATATTCACACACTGCAATGTTTAATAATCATTGTCAACAATTTTCAATAAAGCATTTGATTTTTTTTTATTGTTTCGGAGTATTTAGTAAAAAAAACCTTTTTGAGACCACAAACCATTTCTATACAACCAAGTACGAGCTGTCCCTGCACTCCAGCAGAAGAGCATATTACCCCAGTTGGAGTGCTTACCCTTTCGCTGCTAGGCCTCCCCCCTCCACCTGTTCTAAGCCTTTTTTTGGCTATTTAACGCTTAGGCCCATGTAACTTTATCCACATAAGGTCTCCACCCCAAATTTGCGTTCTTTTCTTCCAACATCATAGGTATTTTAAAGGTACCCAGGGCTCGTGGGTTTCCCTGGAGGAGACTCAGAAATTAGCCAAAATACAGCTAAATGATGTTTTTATGGAGGCAAAAATATGTGAAAAGTGCGGGAGAAGAAAGCGTCTGCTTTTTTCCTGCAAATGGTAATAAAGGGCTTGTGGTGCTTAAATCACTATCTTCCCAGGACAGACGGACTTTTGTCAGAAAACCAACAATTTTCTATACAGTTTTGGCATTTTACTGGGACATAGCCTATTTTTGCAAATTTTTAGGTTGAGCCTACAGCGCTTGCACTGTCAGGCAATTTGTTGGATGTATTTGTGGGGTCCGACTCCTCCCACGTTTTTGGATAGGCTATTGTGTTTGTCCTTTAAACATCAAAGACTGCAAAAGGCTAATTGTGGGTGTATGTCCCACCTCTTTTCAAAAGTTATCTCCCCTGGAGTATTGCCACGGTAGCGAGCAGCGGTGCGTACAGAGGCAGCTGCTGCTACTGTGGGAGACACGCTTTGCTCCGATAGCTCTGGTTAAGTATTGGGCGGGAATTATCTTTTTAAGCTGCCAAATATGAATTAGCTTGACGACTTTCTTCCCAGTTTTGCCAGCATGCTTTTGATTGGATTCCTGTACTTTGTAGCTCCTTTTTTAATATCGAGAAAAAGACAGGCACCTATTTGCATATATATTTGAATGTTTTTCACTCCAGATTAGCGCTTACTATGGACTTCTGACAGCAGCCCGCATTTACCTAGTGAATGTTTCTTCTTTACACGGCGGGGATGACTGACATCCGAAGCTGTACTTCGTCTGCCTGCTCATCTAACTGAAAGCCCAGATGAAATAAACAATATCAGGTTTACCATTCAGTTGGTGCTTGACCCACTAAAAGCATAGCATGTATAATTTAAACAACACTTTGCTATAGGTCTCATAGTCTTATTGATAACAACACAGCAGAGTCAACAATGGACTAAGGGGACATATGCCATGTGGGTCCCATAAACTGGTGAGGAGTTGATGGTCCCGGGTGCTGTAGACCAACAAACTCTGTTGGGCATCACAATTAAATTAATTGAGAGGAGGGGCTACTTTAACTCAGGTTGGGAGCATCAGGGAGTGCTGCATCCCATTCCCGCAACCAGGTTTTCAAAAGCTCCCATATATCTCTCAGGCGAGACGCTGTCTGTATCAGATCCCAGAAGGTTGCCAGCTGCTCCTTACAGCGACATCCCTCACCCACCTGGCCACACAGGGAACTCGAGGGGTGCCCCAGCATATGGCAAGTCTGCATTTAGTGAGCAGAAGCATCATGGCCACTAAATGGCGTTTCTCAGGTGGGATCTCCTCTACATGACCCAGCAGGCCCACCAGCGGGGTAAAGTTCAGCAATACTCCAGTGACATCTTGTACGGTTTCCTAAATTCAGCAATAAGAGGCCAACTCCACGCAACATGCAAGAAGGCAGCCGCCTCACGTCTGCACTTCCAGCAGCGCGAATCAGGGCGCAGGCCTAGTTTATATAACTGCAGGGGGGTGCGATACATCCTAGGAATGAATTTAAAGTGAATCAGTCTAAATTTGTAATTCGGGGATAAATATCTCAGCTGCGAGCAGCAGAATGTCCATTGGTCATCTGAGGGCAATCCCTCCAGGTCAACTCTTCACTGTGCTAGTGCCCTAAAGGGATCACAAGGGGTGGTAAAACAATATTCAGTTATATAAGGATACCTGCGGATAACTCTTGCATTAAGTGCGGCAAATGAGGGGCAGTTGGCATGCATTGTGGCGGCAGGACTACGTGAAATGACTGGTTAGCGCAAATACTAAATAGTGTTTTAACTTCCATCAAGGAGAGTTTGCGCATTGTGGCATATTAGAGCTTAACATTGTCAAAGTGAAAACACAGTTACTGCCACTTGAAAAACAACTGTTTACAACATGCCATCATGGTTCCCTCAGGTGACAACAACAAAAGGGAGATTGCTGTAGTCCTTCGCTGCTATCCATGAAATGGAATCCTCCAATGGGAGTGAAGATTGAATGCTTCCAAAATCGTGACTGTTCTGTGCCAAGTGTTTTTTAATCAACGAGTACTAAGGAAGGCAATGTAGCTGAAACATGTATGCTGTGATTAAAAGCATTTTTAACTTGACCTTGTGAGTGTGCTGCAGTCTCTCTGTCCAATGCATGTATCCATGAGCCTACCCTCACGTCAGCAGCAGCACCAGTTGCAAGTTCGACACGAGTGGGTGGGAAACGTTTTGGAATATATCTATCTATCTATCTATCTATATGTGTATTATAGTACAATATTGCCATCAAGGCAATATGATCACAGGGCTAAAGGTGAGGAGACTATATGTTATCAGAACTACGAGATGGCAAAATAGGACCATAATATTACCTATGTTACTTGTCACAACCCATTCGGGGGTGACCACAGTGCAAACAGAGGCTACTGGCTGCAGCTGTAGGGTCTGAGGTCGTTTGATGTTCTGGGATCTGTTATACTGTGAATCTGCAAACTAGACTAAGTACAACCCCTTCAAACCCTGATTCGCAGTGGTAGCGTCTACCAGCAGTCACAGGCTTCGAAGGGGGTGTGGTGTGGCGAGTGCGTTTTTCAGCCTCAGAACTCAAGAGTTGCTCAGCAGCACCTTAACTGATTGTCCAAACCAGTGCTTGCAGTACTTTAATACACTTTAAAACAGAATTTCACTACAATATGTAGACCGATTCAGCAGTGGCACAATTCCACTAAAAGAACAAATGTACCACAGCAGTGCAATCTGCTTTGACACACTTCGACAGTGCCACGGTACAGCCGCTTCAGAGCCCCAGCCAAGCAGGTGGCCTCAGGCACACTTCAGGACAGTGCCAAGGTGCAGGACACTTTTAGGGCCACAGCAGCATAATGCGATCAGGCACATTACAGCAGTGCCTTGGCACAACTGCTTCAGGGTTATAATGGCACATTCTGCTCTGGGCACAGTTCGCGACAGTGCCATGGTGGAGGCCACTTTCAGGCCACAGTGAGGCAGTTCACTCAAGCGCACTTCGGCAGTGCCACAGTGCAGCAGCTTCTCCACTACAGAAGTATATCAGTCGATCTTTCGCAAATCCCTCAGGGTGAAAGGACGCACTCAGCTCTGGGGTCAGTTAGCTTCTCCTTGCCCTGGTAGCCAGCACCTCATGGAGGGTTGGTACTTCCTTCCCGTTTCTTCTCAGGCAGTTCAGCCTTGGTTCTTCCTAACAGGCCAGACTCTAGGTGATGTCTCTTCATCTCTGGGAAATGGCTCTCCGGCAGACACCAGCTTTAGTTGCACAGCAGTCCTCTGAGTATTCTGCAGAGCCTCCCTGCTTTTTGGTCAAGGAATACTCGAAACTGGAAGAAGTGGGGCAGCATATCCCACTTTTATACAGGCAAAGCAGACAATTTGGATTCTCTCGCTGCACGCTCAGAACCTGTTTGAATTGGTTTTTTAGGTCTCGGAAGTCTGAGAATTAATGTTTCTTAGTGGGACTATTAGTCCCGCCTCAGTTTATGCCTCTCTCCCATTGGCTGGCTTCCTAAACGGAGGCCAGCCATTTGAGGAGAGAGCCGTCACTCGGATTTAGCCCCGTCTTTCTCGGATTTGGGGGCTTCATTTTTGCTGTTCTTTAGACAGTGACGTCATCCGTCACTCAGAACAGCAAAACCACGCCCCCCAAATTCAAACTTCTTCGGGCTTTGCGGCCGCCATTTTTTTTTCTCGTCTGGGGAGGATCGTCTTGTTCGTCGTGATGGCTGGCCCTTGCATCCCCGCCGCCGCCTGTCAGAAGACTGCAGTGTGCTCTGTCTGCCGTTTTTTTTTTTTTTTAAATTTATTTCACCGGAAGCCCCGCGAGTCGTCCTCAAGCCCCCCCCCCTCTCCCCCCCCCCCCTGCCGGCCCGGGGATTCTCTGAGAGGCGCTGTGGCCGCCTCCAAACTCCAGGGCCGCGGTGCGATTGGTTACCGCAGCCGCGACCCGGAAGTACAGTGGGCCAGGCAGGAAGCGGACGGGAGGTCTCCCCCTCTCTCCTGGCCGGCATGGAGAAGAAGCTCGTCCCCAGCCGAAGCCCAGCAGGCCAGCCCGCGGCAGAGAGGAGCCGCCGCCTCTCTAAACAGCCGGTGAGTGCCGTTTCTATCCCCTCTGAGGTAAGCGGGCGGTTAAAAATTAATTTAAATCTATTTTGTGGATTGTTTCCTGATTGTTGCTAAATTCAAGGTAATTTAGCAACTTTGGGTACTAAGTTATCACTACCATTCACTCACAGGGTAGGGACTCTCCCTCTGTGACCATCATTATAGAGAGGAGTTCCCGATTGGAGTGTGAGATCAGGAGGCGAGACAAAGGGAGCGAGTGTAGCAGGATTGATACAGATGGTGTGCGATCGGCAGCGGTTTAGGCTGGAGAGCAATATCAAGATATAGAGCTATCAAAACTATAAAATGCAGGCCACCAGGTACGATGCATGGACGGGGTTGAATCGGACCCTGCATATCAAGCTTCGATACACATTTGTGAAGGTGGCGAGGGTCTCAAGTCTGGAACATTGCGAGACAGTTGTCTTGCAACAGGTGCTACTAAGATTGGTTATTTCCAGACTGACCTATGGGACTTACATACAGACAGGAAGGGAGTCCGGCTAGATTTTGGTATTCCAAAACCTACTAAATTCAGCAGCGAGACTTATCACAGAGGACAGAACACATCTCACCAGGACAAAGACATCTGAACTACTGCTTTGTAGAGTCGTGCTGCATACTCATAACTGCATGCATAACCTACAAACCCATATATTGCATTTCCCATGCACACCCAGCACAGAACTACACCTCCTGGGGAGGGACAAACTCCAGGAGCAAAGGAGAAAAGGAGCGAGCACCCGCACCGGCACCACCGGCAGTCCGAGGATGCGAGGCTCTCTCACTAACTCACTCTCTAGCTCACAACTTCACTTACTCGCGAATTTGTAAGTGGAAGTGAGTTAATTTACAAGTTCAAAGTCACTTTCAGTGAAACGCTGAGATAAATTCCCACTCATAAAGGATGGTGTTTGTGGACCGAAGTGTCGGATAAGAACAAATACTGGCCCAAAAACCTTACTACGGGAAACCTTTCAGAGCAATACACCCGATATAGTGGGCTGGCCGACCGATGGTGATAAACGCAAAACCAGTGAAAGGCTGTGGGCAGGGATGTCCTGTGGTAGTTATTGCGGCTGAGCGCCGAGTCGGACATACTTCTGGTGAAGGCCTACACATAAAGGCACTTGGCATAGGGTGCACTGGTTGCAGATCCTAAGGAAAAGTCTCAAAAGTAACAGCCTGCGACATAAACTTGGAGAACTGAAAGGACTCAACTCATTGAAAAGCTGCACAGCTTATAATGAATACCGGAGAACGTGTGCTTCATGAACCAGTGGGTTGGTCTGACAGGTGGGTGTTGAGTGAGCATTCGCAGAGGAGACAGGCATGAAGGTCAAACGGCATAAATCTGACAGAAAGCAAGCCAACTAATGGAACTGAACTGAATAACAACACGGACAAGCAATTTCACAAGACAGTGGGACGGCTAACTAGAGAGAGGCTTGAAGAGGCATTGCAGAAGAGACTGGAATTTACATCAAGCTCTCCTTTGCCACCAGAAAAATAGTCAGACAATCAGGCGGCAATATTGTGGCTCATATAGGAATGCATTACAACCACTGCATTACAACCAGGGCTGCTTTATCCCTCCCTCTTTTTGGCTCACAACTACCTCACAACTTTACTCTCTATCTCACTCTCTCTCTATCTCACTAGCTCACTCTATCTATTTCTATCTCAATCTCACTATCTCACTCTCACTACCTCAGTATATCACGACTCACTCCCTCAAAAATTCACTACATCACTCTCTCACTAACTCACTCTATCTCACTACCTCACAACTTCACTCTCTCTCTCTAACTCACTACCTCACTCTCTCTCTAAAAAGTTTAGAATAACATAGCTCTCTTTCACTCTCTTTCACTACCTCTCTCTCTATCTCACTACATCACAACATCACTCTATGCTTATATCTCACTACCTCACAACATCCCTCTCCCTCATAACCTCACTCTTTCACTACCTCACTCTCTATCTCACTACCTCACTCTCTATCTACCTCACTCTCTCTCACTACCTCACTCTCTCTCTATTTCAATACCTCACTCTCTCTCTCTCCATCTCACTACCTCACTCTCTCTCTGCTAATGCAATAGGTATCACATATGCAAAAAAAAGCTAATGCCGATAGAAATGACAATGCCATTTATTTAGGGATACAAAAAAGATAAAAAAATAATGAGCAATATCAATAGCTCTACCTATAATATTGCCGAGACCATTGCATTGTAAATGCTTGTCTTTCATGTGTCCTTTTCAGGCTGTCTTCCAGACACAGCTTTTGTGTAGAGTGATGCCCCTCTTAGCCGATTCATCTCCACTTTCGACCATCCACAGCAGTTACACAAAGTGGTGTGAGCAGCTGCATCTGCATATCAACAGCCAATCTGAACAGTTGTCGGGAATAGAAACAAACGGCTGGCCTCCACTGAAGGGCCCTTTTCAACCAACGTCAGTTTGTTCACAAGGCCACCTCTAGGTCCCAAAAGATCATCCCCAAAAGTCACCAGGGTTCCATACTCCCCGGTCACCTTCATCCTCTACACTGAGCTGCTTTTAACTGCATCAAGATTCACCAAACAAGATACAGCACATACCTGGCTCAATCACATGAACTTTGATGACTTTGAACTACAACCTTCACCAAATAGCAGGTCACTAGGATTCACCCTGGCCACTAACCTCGCACTAAACACATTAAAAAAAACAAAGATGGCCTGGCTCTCTCGTTTAAGTAAGTGAAAGCATTTCATCCAGTGGTTCCTGTTGCCAGTCTACAACCTCTTTAAAACTAGCTGAATGATTTACAAAGCCATCACAACCAGCATCTGTTTTTATTATTTTTCGCACATGGCACGTCGTACATAAGCTTCACATATACATCCAACTGGTGCTTATTATAGTTGCTTTGTATCTAAATCAGCTGTTTAAATCTACTACATTTTGAACCTAAAGTACAGTCATATATTCAGTTCGCCAAACAGTGCGGCCGTCACCTACCCAACCGGACTTTGGACACTGTTTCTCTCTGTCTCCCTGCTGTGTCCCCCTCCTCCCCCCCTTCCCCTTATGTCTTACTGTGCTCTTGTAACGTATGTAATTTGAAACTTGTAACTCGCATATCCTCCGCTCCGATACCTCCGGGTCTAGCCAGCGCCATATAAAACTCTTTAAATAAATAAATAAATAAATAGTTACAGTGCTCCTTGCCTCATTGCATTTACAACTTTTTGACTGTTATGCGACTCTTTTTCTTATCTTTTTTTCTTATTACTTTTAATGGTGCACAACTCCTCTAGGGTAACTATAATTTGTGCTTTACTTCTGTTTTCTGTCTATAGTTATAAACTCAAACGGGGTAAACCATGGGGTAACGGTAACAGATATCACATGTTGGATTTCGTTCTGGGCATCAGTTGTATCACCTGGGCACACCGGTTCCTGTGTTCTTAGGGCACGTGTGCATATGGTCAATGACTATGTTGTGGTGTTGGTTGGAATGTGAGGGGGTCCCCCATTATTACCGTTTGCTCGATCTGCATTATTTCATGTTCAACTTTTTTACTTATTCTGGTAATATACCTCTACTTATTAAGTTAGCACTAATGCTAGGGGTGAGGAGGGTTCGTCACTGTTGTGGACACGGGACAGAGCTGCTAGGATCTGATCCCAGCTGTTGGCAATGGGGATCTTATGAAGGGCGAGCGTATTTTCTCTGTGGAGTGCTACACTCTCTGCTTTAGCCTAAACAATCATGTAGTGCCTTCACATTGTTATGTGTGGGGGGTGTGGGGCCTTCCACTTCCTACTTATCAGCCTCTTTGCTGCCATCATCCCTAGATCCAGGAAGCAGGATGTTACCTTATTGTTGCCGTTTCTATGATATAGATGCAATATATATATATATATATATATATATATATATATATATATATATATATATATATATATTACCTACTGGCGGTCGCCAGTAGGTATATATAGTTAGGATTTTTTCTCTATGGGATTTTTGAAAATTCTATGTCTAATAACTTTGGCGTTTGTGGACGGAATTGGCTGAAATTTTCAGGAAAATGGCACATTTTGTTTCTGAGCAGCCCCTGAAAATTGGGGGGGGGGGTTCGTCCAGGGGGGGGTCGAGAAAAAAGGGGGGTCCCAAAACGTGTTTTTAACATTGAGTTTTCCATAGGGCGGTTGGCCTCACTTTTAGCCCGAACGGCTGAATGGATTTGCACGAAACTTGGCAAAATTGTAGGGACTGGTAGCCCGATGTGCCTTTTGTAGGTCTCAATATATGTGCTCCAGTGGATTTTGAGAAATTAACGTTTAAAAAAAGATATATATCTGTAACAGCGGACCGGGCAGCGCTCCAGTTCGCGTACTTTTCGCGCAACGGAGCTTTGTGAAGCGAAGCTGATTGGTTCTTCGGCGTCTGTAAACATTCCAAACAGTCCGTAGCGGCCGCCATCTTGTCTCTCGGTAGGATCGAGAGACAAGAGGAGGCCAAAGCGAAGGGGCAAATGACCATAAGGGGGCATAGTAGATCCTCCCTGACCCCCTAGGTTTGATGTGGAGGCTTTAAAAGGGTCTCGCAGGGCAAAAAAAAAATATATCGTTTTTTTAGTTTTTTTGCGTGGAGTGCGCCCGGTTCGCGAACTGGGAAGCGTTCTGGGGAGCGTACTTTCTTGAAAATTAGTGAAAAAAGTTAGAGTAAAATAATAATTGTGAGTGATCAGATGTAGGGTAGCTCTGAGAAGAGCTTTTGGGTTTATGGTACATTTAGGTACTTATAAGTAGGTACCAATGCACAGTCTTAAATTCAGAGTGAAAATTCTGTTGCCCTCATCTGAGAAGTGAACTCCATCTCCTCTGTAGATATCTTGCATGTAGTAACGCAAGTTATTGTTGTACAGGGAGCCCATTCCATGGTCTCTCATGTAAGCTGAAACAGATTTGTTTACATGCTTCCTCGATTTCTCAATTTGTGGACAAAATTGGTTCGACCACCTCCATTTTTGTCTTTGGCATATATTTGAATATACCAAGGCAGTCTGAGGAAAAAGTGCCATCAATTGCTCAAAGGTGTCCTTTAAAATCATTTCCAGACCTACCCCAGTCAAAGTGCCCAAATCATTACCTCCACAGTGCACAATTAACAGGTCAGGTTTTGGCAAATGCATAAAGGTTTTCACCAATGGTATCAATTGGTGACATTTTAATCCTCTGTGGCCAAACCACTTAATTTCCACATCTTGTAAATTGAGGTTAGGTAAATTCCTGTTTTCAGCGTACCTCTGAGCCCAATAGATGTAACTATGTCCAACAATCCAGACAGAAAACATGGCGAGAGAAGGTTCTCCTGCAGTCAGATGAAGTGTGGCAATGAAATGGCAGTTGAAAAAATGAGAGTGTAAAATGAAAAAAACTGAGGAGTTTCTGTGTTAATGAAGCAGTAAGAGTGATTGGTGGATTTTGATTGCTGAAAACAGAAAGTTAGGGTGCATGGATGAGTTCGTTGAAAGATGTATTTTGAGTGGCGAAGAAAAAATCATTAAATGAAAGATTGCACTGGATATGCAGGTGCACTGAGAGTTCAGAGTTCAATTGCAACATTGTTGTGTGAACTTGGAAACACCAGAGGTCTTGCAAGAGGTGGTTGCTATGCAGAAAAAGCAGAGAGGGGGCAGAGGGGGGAAGGGTTTTGATTTGAAAAAAAGTGAGGGAAGAGTTTTGATTGGGTGACATGAGAGATATGTGTGAAGAATTACAGCATTTCTGTGCTTTTGATAGCTGCAGACTCTGGAGTGCATACCTTTTGCTCTGCTGAAGACAAATTGGTGTGTTTCTGAGACTGTTTTGAAACTCAAAGTATTTGCTAAGGTGAGAAAAGATTTCTTTAATTTAGATAGAAAATAGTGTGCTTTAAGGAGAAAATTATGAAGAAAGTTGTGTTTTTCAAATGTTGCTTTGTCTCAAGTGTTTTACAAATAGATTTTGTTTCTTTGAGAAATTGTAATTGGAGAAAATGTGAAGTATTAGTACTGACAGGGTTTTTATGTGCATAGGAGCTGTGGAGTGTTTTCAAATTATGACTTGTAAATCGTTTTTGAGAAAAAGCAATGGTTTTAATATTGATGATTTTTTAAATTGGATGGCTGAACTCTTTTCGGATGAAGACGGTGACTTCCTATTAGAGGCTGTTGCAGCTTATTTTGCATACACAGTTATGTCATAGACCTTTTTCATGTTTGATATGCTGAGTACTAGCATTTCATTGACAATTCATTGACTTATTTGTCAAGTTTTTATTATTTAGCTTGCCTATTGGCTTAAGCCTCGATAAAGTAGTTGGCTGTTTTATTTTTCTTTAGCATTAAATTTTCCTAGTTTTTAATGTTTTACCTTGCGGACCGTCCACATATAAAGTTGCAATCTGCTCTCATGAGATGGCACTTCTATTATCTTATTCAGTTTGTTTCCGGATCATGGGGAGGTGTCATCTAGATCCTGGATATCTTTACACTGTGTTAAGTTAGCATGGGCTCATTACTGGTTTAAACGCCATTTTTCCTTTTTTGTAACTTCTGCACACGACACTTAGTTGTTGCTTTAGCTTTCAGCCTACCTGCGTCAAGATCTATGCCTGCTTCAAGCAGGCGCAGGGTTTTGATGCAGCTTTGTCCTATCTGATTGTAAATGCGGCACACCGTGGGTGGCAGAGCAGCGGTGCACGTTAACTGGTGCATCCCTGGGGATGTGCTAGTTAATATAAATCTGCCCCTTTACATTTAATTATGTGCAGGGGACACAGAGTCGGTGAGGTTTATCCAAGGTTAAGAAGAGATGAGTCCTGTTCAGTGAAAAATTGGAGATAGGCTTCACCTCCTCTGCTCCTCAGCATCGTTGGACATGGTTAAATAATAGCTGCAAAATGTAACTCTTGTTAAACAATTTTACTATTATAATCTCTGAGATTTGTCTCTTACTGTGCAACATCTCATTGTTGTTATCTTTCTTTAAAGATAAAGACAACATCAACATGAGCGACAATCAGCAATCAGTTGATTTCGACCTCATCATTGAACTCGTAATTGAAACATCAGTGGATGTTGATCCCTTGGATGATTTCAATCCTGAGGATGAAGAAGAACGTGATGAGGATGCAGATTTGTCAGAATTGTATGACATAGGATGGGAAGCTGACGTGCTTGAGCCTATGGAACTATAAACATTTATTTTATAAATTTATAATAAATAAAAAGTAAATATGTAAACCGTTTAATTTAAAAATAAAGACACCTTCAAAAACAGGTTATGTGTAGTGTCTTCAATAAAATATTAAAATATGGTCATAAAATTAGATCAGATTCATATATAAAACAGCACAGGTAAAATGAATATAAATTCCATTTCTTTTCTGCTATTTCTGTATTCTAAATTTGCCATGTACAAAAAATTCTTCTATGTAAAAATGTTAAGTAGTGTGTTAAGTTTTTGATGACTGTTATTAATTTACTGTTGGGTAATAGTGGTTAATAACATTTTTTATTATATTTTACCACAGATTCAACTGCAGATTATTTCAAGATTTTAGGATGCCAAGCAAAGAAAGAGTGAGAAAGGCTGCAAAACGTCAAAGACAGCAGGTGAGTGAAAAAAAGCAGCAGTCCTCTAACAAAAAGATTTGTCAAGTCACCAAGAAAGCACCGGGTAAGAGTACAAAAACATTCATAAGAAATATCTCTAGTAAAAAAAATATTACTACAGAAAATGTTTCAGTCCAGAAAAGGAGAAGCAATTCAAACGGTAAGGAAAGGCCAATGAGAAATGTTACTGCTAGAGTAAGAGATAACTCTATGCATGAAAGTAGAAGGAAACAACAGTTTAGGGACATTCGTAAACGAATGTTCCGCAACAGGATAATTGGCAATTTGTTAAAAAATATTAAGAAAGGTCAACAGAAAGTGGTTTTTTATAAGAGAAAAAAAATAGTTGAGAAAGTTATTGATCAGGCATATGAAATTAAACGTAAGTTATTTATTTTGACAATCAATAGAATTAGGAAGCTAAACAAGGCAATTTATGATTTCAAAAGAAATAGTAGATGGAAGAGAATAGTTAATCGTAGTAATTTTTGTGAAGTTTTTTCTGGAGAATGGATGCATAGTTCAAGCTCTGAGGCATTTTTTAATGAGGAGAGTTATTTCCAGGATAATGATTTGGTGCATGCAGTTGACACCAGTGGTCGAGCTTATGAAGTGAAAGATGGTTGTCCAGTTGAAAAAGAAAAACTTGTGACAACAGAGATAGAAGAGGTGTTAGGTAATGAGGTTTTAGGGAGACGTCCTAAGGGTCCTGTGTACACCTGGAAGTGTAGTAGTATTTGCAGTGTACGACAGGATTCCATCAATTTGCTTTGTGATTTTATACGGTCATTTAATAAGAAAAGTTTGAAGCAGAAAATGAAGTTGTTGCAAGAATTAGATCCTTGCAGAGTGAGAGAAGTGATAGGTTTGCATGGTCATTCACTGGCTTGTCTTTCCAGGAGAGTATGCCAGAGTGTTTTTCATCATTTCAGGATGCTAGCAGTGCATCATAATAAAGTGAGGAAATTAGTTAGAATGTTGTATTATGCTAAGAGTCCAGCAATTATGCTTAAACAATTATGCGCTGCTCTTTTGCATGGTTCTGAAATAGATGTGAAGAATATATGTGAAGAAATTGAGTTTTGTTACTTTGGAAGTAAAGAGGAGAATGTTGAAATTGACCAAGAAGAAGAGAGTAATGTGGAAGATAGTGTACAGGTTTCCAGTACAGATAATTTCCAGAGGGAAATTGCGACGTTTGAGGTGAAATCAAGTGAGAGGCCAAATTTCACTTGTGTGTGTTGTCGACGCACTTATTATAAGAATCAGACTAAGTTAGTGGATTTATATGGAAAAAGTGAAAGGGAAAATAATAGTGAATGGAAGGATTTTACAACATACTTGATGGTAGAAAATTGTTTTGATTTGGGATTGGATCAACGTGTGTGTACTTATTGTTGTAACAAATTAAATCAAAACCAGATGCCTGCTAGAGCAGTTCATAATAATCTGGAATTGGTTGAGATTCCTTCTGAATTGAAGGATTTAAATACTTATGAATCTATTTTGATTCAAAGTATCCATCCCTTTCAGGCTATTGTAAGAATGGAGCCAAAGACAGGGAAATTGCCTCCATCAGATTTACAGAGAGGATTAAAGGGAAGAGTTGTTTATTTGCCTCTAGATTTGAAGAAAAACATTAACACAATTGGAGTAGAAAAAGTGGAAGAGGAACCTCTTGTTATCTTAGTTAATGGGGTTCCGACAAAGAATAAGAAAATATGGCAAGATTTAGTAGATGTTAGGAAAGTCAAAAGGGCAACATTGTATTTGAAAAAATATAATAAATACTATAAAAATGTATATGTTGCAGAAGAGGAAGTAAGTGAGGAAGAGGATAGCGATTTGTGTGCTGGTCAAATTGAGAAAGTAGAACCCTGTACTAGTGAAGAAATATATGAACATTATAGTGTTCATCCTTTGCATTCCAAGGAAGTCATGGGGAATGCTATTGAGTTGTTTCAAATGAAACAAGCGAAAGGGAGTCCCATTAGTGTTTGGGAGGAAAGTTTGGAAGCTCGGTGTTTCCCACAGCTTTTTCCAACAGGTCAGGGAGGAAGATATGATGAGCGACCTCATCAAATTCCTGCTTCTGAATACCGGACTTTGTGATTGTATGCAGGAGATCCTAGGTTTCGACAATGCATTCCTTATTTGTTTCATCTCCTGTTTGAAAGCGATCTGTCTGGACTGTCATATGCAGTGAACCACATCTTGAAAAGTGGTATACACATGCAAAACATCTCGGCAAGTGACTTTATGGATAAAGTCAATGTCCAAGACAGTATTTTGGATTCTCACCTGATTAATCTCATGGCGTGTCAGCGTGGTACTAATGAGTACTGGTACCGTCGTCATGGTGATTTAAAATGTATGCTGAGGAACTTAGGAACTCCCACATGGTTCCTCACTTTGAGCTGTGCTGAGTATGGCTGGGAAGACTTACTTGAATTTCTACGAGAGGCAAATGCCAACGTAGAAAACATCGAATTCAAGACACCCGGAGAACTGTGCTCTTTGGATCCAGTCAATGTATGTAGGTACTTCAATCATAGATTTGAAGGTATGATGCCTTTCATCATGAATAAGAAGAATCCACCTCTTGGAGAGGTGTTGGATTTCTTCTGGAGGAAGGAGTACCAAGCAAGAGGTGCTCCTCATATACATATGTTGCTGTGGATCAAGGATGCACCTAAATTTGGAACGGATGCAGAAGACTCAGTGATGAGTTTCATAGAACAGTATTCTACGTGTGCTGTTCCAAACGCAAAGGAGAAAAAAAGCCTAAGAGAAAAAGTTCTACGTTTCCAAAGTCATCGATGTGGAAAGTACTGTCGTCGTAAATTCCGGAACAAAGACAAGTTCTACACCAAATGTCGTTTCGGCTTTCCACGACCGGTGATTTCTAAAGGAAGAGTGAACAGTTTGATGTCTTCGCTGCGACATAATGTGATGAAGAAATCACCTAAAAACACATACAATTTGAAGAGGAACGAAGAGTCTAAGTACATCAACGACTACAACCCGGTGATTTTGTCCATGTGGAATGCTAAAATGGATATACAGTTTGTGGCTGATAACTGTATGGCTGTGGCTCGGTATGTGACATCTTACATCACCAAAAAAGAGAAGACAGAATTGAAGGATATGTGGGAGGACATTTCCCATGAAAAGAGCCTCAGCAAGAAGTTGTACAGTTTCAGTCTGAAGATGTTGTCGCATCGAGAAATCGGAGCTTACGAATGTTCTGACCGGTTGTCTTCAGCAAGTCTCTATGCCAAGTCCAGGAGTATCGTTTGGGCGAGTGTTGGTCTTGCTGCAACGCGTAATCGAGTTCTGAAACCTGTGCGGGAAATTGAGTATTTGGCGGAAAAGGAGCCAAACAGTACCGACATTTTGAAGAGCAACATGTTGGATACATATTATCCAAATCGAAGCAGTCACCTCGAGAATGTTTGTCTGTATGAGGTTCTGCAAAATTACATATTCAAGAGGAACATCAAAGAAGATACTGAGAAAGGAGTGTATGTTGTAATAGGAAGTGAGGGATGTCTGGTCAAGCAAAGAAAATGCCACTTGATAAACCATCGAAAATTGAGTGGCGAATCTCCTGAAAAAAAGGAGTTTTTCTATTTAGCACTTTTGCAACTTTTTAAGCCTTGGCGTGCAGAAGAGGAACTGCTTGGAGATTTCCTTTGTTACGAAGACTCATTCAATGCTGCCAAGGAGACCATAGAATGTCCTGCTTTTCCCAAATATGTAGAAATGTTGAATGTGGAAATTGAGCAGGAAGCAACGATTGCAGCCGAGATTGCCAGAGACAGTTCTCAGGACAGTCAGAGTTCTGCTTCATTGAGTCAGGATCCACTAGGAGGACCTCTTATCGAAAATGAAGCTGCCACTGCTATGAATGAAGTGGAAAGAGCCATGGCACATGCTCAGGAGGATGCGGTTAACTTAGAAGAGTTGGAAAGACAACTCAACGTTGAGCAGAGGAAAATATATGACGAACTTACCATGCAAATTGATCATGGATTAAGTCATGACAAGAAAGAGTGCTCATGTACGTCGTTGAAGCCTGTCCGACTGTACGTGAGTGGAGAAGCGGGAACTGGAAAAAGTTTCCTTATTAAAGCAATTTCATGTTATTTGCAGGAAAGGACAGAGTCATCGCTGTCTTGTGTTGTCACCGCTCCAACTGGACTGGCAGCACATAACATTAAAGGGATTACTTTACATCGTTTACTGATGCTGCCAGTGGAGCATGACAACAAATTAGAATATCACAAGCTATCTGGAGATGCTTGTTTTGAAGTTTCAAGAGTCTTGAGGAAAATGAAACTTCTTATCATTGACGAAGTAAGCATGGTTTCCAATGTCATGCTTGCCTTTGTGCATTTGAGAATGCAAGAAGTTCTCAAAACAGAGTATGATGTGTTATTTGGTGGCAAACACATCATTGTTTTCGGAGATCTTCTGCAGCTGACACCAGTGAAAGGGCAACCTGTGTTCAAAATGCTCACGCATGAAGATACCAGGAAGTGCTTAGGGAGCATTGGCAACGTCAATATATGGTTAAACTTCAATTATGCTGAACTGCATGAAAATATGCGTCAGGCAAAGGATGAAGTTTACAAGACTATTCTACAAGATGTTAGAATTGGAAAAGTGACCGAGCATGGGAAAGAAGCTTTACATGCACGATTACTGACAAATTTATATCCAGACGAAGATGTTGTGCCTGAGAATATTTTTCAGAAAGTTACTGAGAAAAAATCTGGAATATGTTTGATGCCAACTCTTGCAGAATGTGCCAAATTCAACAACAAAATGTTGCATTTAGAAAAGCAAGAGATTGTGAAACTGGAAGCTATTGACAGAGTAGAGCATATGGGATCAACAATTATTTTGTCTGAGAATCTGAAAACAAAATTGGATTCATTAGAGAAGAGTATATCTAAAACTGCGGGTTTTGAAAAGACTCTGAATGTGTGCTTGAACTGCCGTATAATTTTAAGAAGGAATTTACATGTTGAAAGAGGTCTGGTAAATGGATCAATGGGTAATGTTGTTGATTTTGTGAAATACAGAAATAGAGATGGAATTGAATTTTTAAAAATTAAATTTGATGGCATTGAGGAAGTACAGCTAATTGCTCGTTGTTCTGCTAGATTTTTGCTTGTAAAAGACTTATATGTTCGTCGTAAGCAGTTTCCTGGGCATATGCGGTGACAATCCATAAATCGCAAGTTTTAAGTGTAGACTGTGCATTGGTGAATATTGGCAGTTCTGTGTTCAAGGAGGGTATGGCATATGTGGCATTGTCACGAGTTAGAACTTTATCGGGATTGTACTTGATTGAGTGTGATGTCACAAACATTTGTGCGGATCTAGATTGTGTTAAGGAATACAATAGGTTAAGAAGAGAGTATGCGCCACATTTGCCTCAGTATCCTTTGTTTGAGAAACGTGTGGTAGGCCGGAAACGAAGAAATGTGACCAATACTGGGGAGGTTGTAGCAAAAAGACGAAAAGTCGATGAACCTGAAATTATAAGCAGAAACAAAAAGGATTCTGTTGAAGATGTTGTTGGTTTTCAATTTGAAAACAGTTCTGGTGTCAACTGCTATGCTAATGTAGTGGTTAATGTTTTGTTTTCTCTAGAAAATGTCAAAGAAGAGATTGTGGTCAATTCTGATCAAAGATTTTGCAGTTTGTTAAATTCTGTGTTAGAGAAATGTAGCACTGATAGACCAAACATAGAAAGTGTGTCTGAAATTCGAAATCTGTTAGACAGATGTTCAGGCCAAACACAATTCTCTCAAAATAGTCAGCAAGATTGTCAGGAGTTTTTAATGTATATGCTTGATGTATTGCATGATGAAGGTGTAGATGTAGATCACCTGTTTGGGCTTTCTTATCAATGGCAGCATGACTGCGAGAACTGTAGGGTATCAAGTACTACTAGTGTAGACTCAGAAAGAGTTATATATTTCACTTTGCCAGACAGTAAATCAGTCTCTTTTAATAAGCTAGTAAAAGCAGCTGATCACAACATGGAGTGTAGCCAATGTAAATCTGAAATGATGTCCACATTATTTATACGAACATATGGCCAGTATGTCATTTTAATGTTCCAACGATGTAGGCCTGATGGAACAAAATTGACAACTTTAATTAAAAATTTTGTGGCTTCACAGTTGTCAATATCAGGAAGGACTTTTGTAACTGTAGCAATTATATATCATGATGGTCCTTCAATAACATCAGGACATTATACAGCTTATTTAAAGTGTAGAAATGGCTGGTCATTCTGCAATGATTCTGTTTTAATTTTCAAAACAAAATTGCCGTATGACCTTAAAAACTCTTACCTGGTGTTTTTAAAACCAAAATTTTAGGGAAAGAATCTCGGGATGTGCTCTGAGGAATTTCAAGAAGTTCTAATGGCTCCTACACGATTTGGCCTTGAGGATAAGTGTAGTACAGAGACATAACTTCTTACCATAACACTGGACGTCATGGAGAAATACGTGCACTTTGAATGAGTTCAGAAAAACTGTTTCTTTTTATAAGCTAATTGAAGCAGCCAATCAAAACATGGAGTAGAGGGAATGTAAGTCTGCAATGCTGTCTACTGTTTTACATTGCTTTGTGATTAAAAGTGATGTAGAGAATTAAATAATTGTACTAGTCATAAAGGTAGTGTAAGTCTGCTTCATAGTAAGCAGTATCAGTGTGATAGGAAATGTAGAACATGATTGAGCAAGAAGGGGAAGATATTACTAGTCCAGGATTGTGAAAATGATCTTCAACATTTTAATTGTGAAAGTTGCGGAAATACAACATGACGGGATTGGCTTAAAAGAATTCTAAGAGTTATAAATGGCTCAGACACGATTTGGCCTTGTGGAAACGTGTGGTAGAGAGCGAGAAGTCATTTATTGTATGTAACATGTTTTTGAAAACGATGGAGGTTTTCTTTCAGAAAGTGGCGGGTTGAAAGTAATAACAGCACAACAGAGTGTAAGCTGTTCATAGGACATCCTTGGCCGTCATGGAAAGTAAGTTAACTTTAAGGAGTTCTGAATTCTGATTTGTTATGTTGTATGGGTTTTTTAAACACAATCATTTTGATTGTGTTTTTTTTTCCCCGCTGTTATATGATGAATACCTTCAAGTCACTGTTTTAGTGAAATTTGATACATTCTGAGAACAGCAAAAATAAACCATTTAACATGTATAATTAATTCTGTTCTGTTTGCATTTATGATGTACATGTAGAACTGTGTAGGAGGCATGGAGAAGGTGAGGCTTCTGTAAGTGTCAAAGTTGTTGCATACAGTGCTCATATTCTACGTAGTCTTTTATATTTCATTACTTTCACTGTTTCTGACTGATCTAAAAAAATTTTTTTAAAAAGAACAGTAAGTATAAGGGAAGGAAACAGACAGTTATGTTAAAAGAAACACAGCTATAGGGAATAAACTAGGGATACTGTTACCCGCAATCCTCTGCTGATGATGTCACTGAGCATGTCATGAATGATGTAATATGTGACATCATCAGCAGTGGATTACGGGTAATAGTATCTCTAGTTTACTCCCCTATAGCTGTCTTTCTTTTAACATAACTGTCTGCTTCCTTCCCTTATACTTACTGTTCTTTTTAAAAAAAAAAATGTTTGGTTCGCTTCCGGTTCGCGTACCGGGGAGCGAACTGGGAAGCGAACTAAGAGAAATAGAGGTTGGCACAGTTCCAAATATTGTACCAATTTTTTAATAACGGGGAGGTAGTTCTGAAAAGAACTTTTTTTTTATTGTTTTTGTTTTATATTTTTTTTATTATTTTTCTGAACATTTTTTTACTTTTTTTGAATTTTTCTGAACAGTTTTATATTTTTTTGGGTTTTTTTTCGGAGGGGGCAACGAAAACGATTCATTGTAAAGGGCTCAACAGGAGCAACAAAACAAAAAAAAAGAATTTATTATTTGGGGCGTTTCGTACAAACTTGCATATGATAGTCAATAGCTCTGTTGATCAGAGTGATGCTACTTTCTCCGTAGCAAATGAATCCACTGCAATGTACGCAGACTTGTTTTACTTCACGAAATCTCGTTTGTATATTTGGCACCATCTCCCTGCCCTCTGGTCCCGTTACTTCCGGTACAACAGATCTTCTGGCCATAATAGGGAGATTATCTAGGTCGTTACGAAACTGTGCAGCACTGTAGTTGTTAGGATGCCACCTAGTCATATGGCGATGCATTGTGTAGTTTCCGAAACTGTATTTTTTGTCGGTCCCTCTGGACAGTCTATCTTGACATATAAGGCAAGTTACGTATCTTGCATTTACTTTTTTCTGACCTTTGGGAATTTAAAAAAATTGCCAAATGAAGTTTTCTTTCCGGTGAGACGTCCTGGGCTCCTCAGGCAAAAAGTGCCTCTCTTCGTGCTCGTCGTCCTGTTCCTCTTCTTGCTGAATTATAACTTCAGCAGGTGGTCCACTCTTCCTTGGATGTGGTGGAGGTGGTGGGGAAGCACCAGCTGAAGCTACTAAAGAAGCCATTGCTCACTGGTAACAAAGGGTCTTTCTCTCACAATGATGAAAGTCAGAGTGAGGAAAGAAGGAGGGATTTTCATCATTTGGGAAAAACAATAGTTCTCAACCAATGAAAAGTGTTCATTTTAGATTATATGACCTAGTCTTACATCATTAGGAAACCAAAAGTGAAATGAACCAATGAAAAGTGTTATTACCAAGTCACATGACCTGCTGTGTTTACATTACGCGCTTTGCAGGGCCTCCCGGTTTGCTTCCAGAAACCTGTGCTTTGCGACTCGGTAAGCGTACCAGTTCGCTAACGTAGCACGTCATATGACGTATCACGCGACAACGCGAAACGTCATGCGGACGGGAGGCGTCACGATGTTGTTTTCTAACGCGGCAGTTGCGGTAAAGAAACGTTTACCGGCTCGCGGTCTATTTCGCGGCATCAAGGTCAGCTAACGGGAAGCTTCCCGATTCGCGAAGCGGGAACGAAGAAAAAAAAATATTAAAAAAAAAAGTTATTAATAAACATATAAAATATATTTTTGGATTTAAAGAAGAATACATTTTACAGCTACAGATATTAGCTGTTAAAAAACCAATGAAATTCACTGAAAAAACCATAGGTTATAGACCATATATAGTTAGGAATTAGCATTTACAAAACCTTGAAAATTCACTGAAAAAACCATAGGTTATAGACCATATATAGTTAGGAATTAGCATTTAGAGAACCTTATTTTACTCACACAAAACCATTGAAATTCCATATATAGTTAGTTGCACTAACTATATATCGCGCACCCGCAATCCACTGCTGATGATGTCACATATTACATCATTCATGACATGGTCAGTGACATCACTGATGACATCACTGATGACATCTCAAATGACATCACTGATGACATCTCAAATGACATCACTGATGACATCATGACACACCAATACCAGTTACTACATACGCACTCACTGATTCCTACGTCTACACACACATTCACTCATTCACCCATACAATCACTCATACATACAGTCACTCATTATTACAACACTATCATATGCACTCATACACCTATGCAGACAGTCACACACTGCCACTCATCCATGGAGTTACTCACACACCAAGTCAGTCCTGTAAAGAATCAATCACACTTCCATTTCTTCATCTATACAGTTAAACACAGAACACCATACTTCAGTGACATCACTGATGACATCACTAATGACATCTGAAATGACATCACTGATGACATCTCAAATGACATCACTGATGACATCATGACACACCAATACCAGTTACTACATACACACTCACTGATTCGTACGTCTACACACACATTCACTCATTCACCCATACAATTACTCATACATACAGTCACTTATTATTAGAACACTATCATATGCACTCATACACCTAGTCAGTCCTGTGAAGAATCAATCACACTTCGATTTCCTCATCTATAGTTAAACACAGAACACCATACTTTTCACACATATACTAACACATACTTACTCTCTTATACAATCACTGATACAAGTACACATTGATATGCACAGAGTCACACACCTCCCAGCCAGCCACACACACACTCAGTCTTCCATACATCCAGTCATTCTTCAATATGTAAAACGTATTTAAACTTTACAAAAACACACAGACACTAGATGATGTCATCAGTGATGTCATTTGAGATGTCATCAGTGATGTCACTGACCATGTCATGAATGATGTAATATGTGACATCATCAGCAGTGGATTGCGGGTGCGCGATATATAGTTAGTGCAACTAACTATATATGGAATTTCAATGGTTTTGTGTGAGTAAAATAAGGTTTTCTAAATGCTAATTCCTAACTATATATGGTCTATAACCTATGGTTTTTTCAGTGAATATATATATATATATGTCTACTATTCCCAGGAGAGGTCCCTGTTCATGCAATGTGCTAGATCCTCTGCTATTTCTGTCCAGTATTCTATCAGAGCGGGGCATTCCCAGAGCATGTGCAGTAGGTCTGCATCTATGAGTGAGCATCTTGGGCATTTTGCATCTTGGCATTTGAAATTCTGGTTAAACTTTGCTTATGTGCGATATGCTCTGTGCATGATGAAGAACTGAATCTGGGGAATGCGCATGTTTCTGGGAACCTGTGTGGGGCTCTGTAGTATTGAGGACCATTCAGAAGTTGAAAGCTGCCGGCCCATCTTATTCTCCCAGTGCTGCCTAATGGTCGACAGATCAACAGCAGTGTGATGGCTCAGTGAGGCCGCAAACCACTTGATTAGGTGCCCCCCCTTGACCCATGACATGTTTATATTGCACTGTGAGGTGCATGGCTGGCTCTGTAGTTAAATCCCCCCATTTGGCGGCAAGTGCGGACATGAGGGACCCGTGTAATAGGAATTGCCCAGGGGGCAGTTCCCCCTCTTCCACGAGCAAAGCGTACGGCTGTAATACCACTTCACAGTATAAGTCTCCTATGTCTTGGATTCCTGCGTCCAGCCATTGCTGTAATTCTGCCGCTGAAGTGTCTTTAGTGCCTCTAGGAGTTCCTTCTAGCGGGAGGGCGTGGGCGTATGAAGTGAATGCATGGGTTATATTTAGAGCTTTATGGAAGCATTTATGTGCCACGTGCAACAGTAGTGTGTCGGGAGGTTTCATTCTAGCACAGGGATGGAAGAGCTTCATCAGGTTTGGTAGTTGCTCGGGTGGGAGTGCGGTCGTCGTATCTTCTCTGTATCCGTCTGCCATCCACCTGGCCACCCACTGCAGTTGGACAGCAAGGTAGTACTCAAGGTTTAGGACCACAAGGTCTCCTTGGTCAGTTGACAAGTATAGTTTTCCAGTTGCTACCCTATGCCTTGAGTTTCCCCACATGAAATCCCAGATTATGCTCTCTAAGGGGCGTAATAGGATGGGGGTGAAGGGGGAAGTATAATTGGAGGTTTATAAAGTAGTATAGGAACCTAGGGAGGATTACAATTTTAGACAGTGCTATTCTTCCTGTTACTGACAGTGGCAACGTTTTCCAAAAGGCCATTTGGGACCCGACAGCTGTTATGGGTTTGCCTAGATTTCCGTCCAACAGGTCTGGCGGGTTTAGGTTTAGGTTTAGAAGTATCCCAAGATAACAAAATGTAGTGGCACACGACTGAACCCGTTCTTCATTTAATGCATATCCGGGTCTATGGCGCATTGACTGAAGGAGTATAGTCCAGATATGGAGGCATTCACCTTAAGCCCTGATACAATAGCAAACCGGTCTAGTATTTGTGCCAATTGTTGGGGTATTCGGTAAATGTTACTTACGTATAGCAAGAGATCATCAGAATATAATGATATGACATGTGTGCCATCTCCTAGATTAATGCCCTCACTTATTTCCGATCTGCAAGTGGGTCAATTGCTAAAGCTAAGAGCAGCGAGAGGGGGCATCCTGGTCTGGTTCCTCTGCACAATCTTACCGGTTCCAACATGTAGGGACCTGTCTTTACCCATACTGCTGGCGCATCAGTAGTCTAACCATTTTAAGGAAGTTGTCCCCCAGCTTGTATTTTTCCAATACTGCAAATAGGAACCCCCACTCCAGCGAATCGAAGGCCTTCTCTAGATCTAAGATCAGGCATCCTGCATGTGTCCAATTGTTTTGAGAGTAAGTAGATAGTCTGAAGAAGTGCGTTTAATTTAATGAGGTACTCCTAGAGGGTACAAATCCGTTCTGATCTGTGTGCACTAGTGTGGGTACCATTTGCACAAGCCTGTCAGCCACTAGCTTCGCAAGGATTTTATAGTCTACGTTTAGAAGGGCTAGTGGTCTGTAAGATCCCATGTCTGTAGGGTCTTTATCCGGATTAGGTAGGGATACTAGTCTCACCTCCTTCGTAGATGGGGAGACTCTGCGAGCTGATTGCTTCTGTGTATAGTGTGTGTAGTTGGGGGAACTAATGGTGTGGCGTATCCTTTATAGAATTCAGTTGGGAGTCCGTCTGGGCCAGGTTTTTCCCCCATTCGCACTTCTAATTTCTTCAGGGGTTATTTGTGGGTTCAATTGTTGTCTTTCCTCTACCATCGCCACGAGTAATCGCACGAGTCCAGGAACGTTAAAAGCAACCTTTCATCTTGCGGTCTCCTGGATTGGTACAGCTGAGCGTAATGTCTTGACAGTGCGTTGTGTATTTCGTGTTGTGTGAATACTAGTTGCCCTGTCTCAGTGCGTATGGCCCCTATAGGGTGATGGGTCTGTTCCTGTCGTAGAAGCTGCGCCAATATTTTACCTGCACGGTCTGCTGTGGTGTGTGTGTGCACGCTGAGTATGCTGCATAGTTGTGGCAATGAAGCCGTTCCAGCATTTCTACGTGTTCGGCTCATAATGTATCTGGCTTCCTCGTATTTTGGCTACCCGCTGACTGTTTTGTTTCTTGCTCCAGCAGTTTTTCTATTCGGCTGAGCCTGTCATTTAATTAATTTCAGGTGTTCAAGGGTGCTCCTAAGCAGTGGCCTCTCGTAGTCACCTTAAAGGTGTCCCATTCTATCACAGGGGCTTCTGCTGTGTGTTCATTTATCTCAAACTATTCTAATATGGATATCCCCAGGGATGCGCAAAATGCATGGTCTTCTAATGCTATTGGTTGTAGACGCCACGTAAGGGCAGGGGGAGGGCCAATGTCCCATGTGAGTTGCAACAGCTGTCGGTTGTGGTCCGAATGCGTGTGTCCTAGGTAGTCGTAGCTCACCCACTCTGATGCTACTCAGCACACCCACATCCAGACCTCAGACTTAATGTAAAACATAGAAAAAGCAAGGTAACAGGTCTTTTCCATCAATGCAACCTGGATTTGGAACATCATTCCCACATCCATTAGGATCACCTGAGCGCAGCTCCAATTTAGTAAAGAGTTGAAGACGTACCTCCTTAAAGAACATTACATGTTAATGCTTTAACTCTCCACAAACAGGCTACCTCCCTTATCACTCCTTTATTTTAAGCCCGTCTTTGACCCTGGACAGCGCTCTGCTGTCTTTTAGGTAGGTTTGTGCTGTACGAATACCACATGCATACATACATACATACATACATACATACATACATACAACAGAGACTGCAGTTCCATCCTGCACCCAAACCCAGTACCAGCTGTGCTCAGGAAGACTAATTAGTAGAGCTTTTCTAGGTTAGCATGTACCAGTGAACTTTACATGGATTGCCTAGTATGCCTTCACTCTTGCGACAGATAAAAAGGTCTTGCCACAACTACTGATTCACACAACATTGTATGTTGGCATCACCACACCCACAACAGGTTGTCCACTGTCCAACAAATGAAGGGACGCTTTGTCTCTCCGTCCTGTTCCAGGGCCTCAATCATGTCAAAGAGCAAGCCAAGGCCTCCATCAACATATTAGATTAGTGTAAGGCTGGGGGCAAAAAAAACAAATTAAAAAACAGAGTATCAGATAATTGCAGTTGGGCTCTCAGGGCAGGGAATGACAACTGTACACCATGCGTGGGACATTCTCATCCCAACATTACCAGTTGTGTATTTTTTATATTTATGGAGGACTATTCATAAGGTTTATTTAAGTGTAATTAGCTTGAACAAGCTGTTCTCTTAAAATTACAGAGAACAATGACCAAGGATTCGAATTAGAATGTTTAGACTTTGTTTACCTTTCACAAATATATTATTGACAAAACTGGATTCTACCAAGGGGCCAGTGGATTTACAAGATTTTGTTGTTGAGTTTGCCGCATAGTAATGGGTTTACTGCATTCGACACATAAGTTGCAGATTTCAACAAAATGTTATTTCTTGGTCAAATAAATTGAAACAATATTGCCAGAGAACATACTGAATAATTTGCCTTTTCTTGTGGCATTATTTAGATAACCTTACTGCATAATTTCATCTTACACTTACTCTTAGCTCTAGTGCCCAGACAATAGTTTTTGGGGCTGTCATGGTGATGAAACTCCTATTACACAGAGGAAGCTTCAAATATTGTCCATATTTGTCAGTTCACAATGAAATACGAGTTCATATACCATTGCAGTTTGTTCAGTAAAAGCCCATACCATAATATATATTACATACAATAAAAGGGTAATAGCCAATGGATAGCTTTTATTATGTCAGACCTTCCCAGAAAAGGCTTTTATGTTTTCTTAATAACTTTGGCATTATGAACAAATGAGCATAAACCTTTCCAAAACCAAGTACATCAAATTTGGGGTTGGCATGGCAACGTCTATGCAGAACAGTCAAATTTGAGTTAAGGCGGTCAGAAAAATGACTTTTCCCATTTTTAACCCCTTCGACGCTCATGACGAGCTGGGCTCGTCATGCAGTAGCCTCCTGCTACGCTGATGACGAGCCCAGCTCGTCATGTAAAGTGGTATCTGTAGAATCCCAGCACAGGAGAAAAATCCCCATAGCGTTCAAGGTGTTAATTCAATTGGAATTTTTGCTCTCAACTACAGAAAAAAAGGTGAACAGAATTACAGCACACTTGGCATGTAAGTAGAACTTTCCTCAAGTAACTGCTTTGTTTGGTTCATTGTAAATCTACTCAGTAGTTTGAGCGTCCAAGAACCAATTAAAAAAATAAACTAGTTTGATATGGCTGAGCAAGCTTTTCAACCATTCTCCATTTTGGGGCTGCGGACCCAAGAGAAAAATCTAGTGCACCCACCACGGTAGGACAAGGCTCTATGGCCTGTATCTTGAAAAAAAAAATGAAGATGCAATAATGGACAGCTGGAGCATCCCGACCCACTGGCCAACCTTCACTGCGCGTGGCGAAGTGTTTCATAGATTACTTGGTATTTACCTTTAAATTCTTTGATCTTTTCCTGTATATAGGCATGATGGCTGCTGAAGCTCTTCAGACTCTGCATATTTGAGCCAACTGAATCATTCTTTGGCAACAGAACCTTCACGCTATCAGACCTGTAAATAACACAAAAATATTTATTAAATCTGTACATGTGTATATGTTCTTGCAAATTAATGAACATGCAGGTGCTTATACCAGCTTCTGACTGGTTGTCACTTATTAGAAGTCACTAAAGACCAAGAATCGCAGAGCAGGAATGGGCTGTTGGAGCACTGAATAGCAAGAGAGAAAACCTCTGGAATCTACTCAACGCATTTTTAGATAGTTCTGTTGTGTCAGGACCATGCCCTTCTCAGATTCAAAGAAGGAAGTAAATCAGCAGCATGCCCTCACTGGCTCTCTTGGTGAACTTTTGTCTACCATGCCAGATGCAGCGGGGATGCAATTCATTGAGATTTGCCAAATATAATCATGTGAACTAATAGCCTACATTGTGCATCTTCGGACTAGTCTCCCTAAATTCAGCAGCCGCCACGGTACGCTTAGCCAGGCCTTCACCTTTGCTGCACTTAGGTTGAACCTAGTTGTGCTAAAGTATCAATTTATGAATGTAAAATCTGAGTTCTAAATCACATATTCAAAAGTAGTGAAATGTTGCATTTGTAAATACACACTTACAAAGTTGTAACTTCTGCCAATATGCTGGATCAGCCCTTTATCAGGGATAAGGGGCGGATTGTGGATGTTTCTAGGTGGGACAGCATACGAAAGTAGTCTAAACTCATAACGTAGGGGGTATTTACATACCTCTGAGAGGGCGAAAGAGGTTTGGACTAACAGTTTTAAAAGGGTGAGTCATTGGGGAAGAAGATTCTTTATAAGAGAAAAGTGGAATTAAAAAGGGAAAAACAAGTTAAATAGGCTGATGAATAGTTGATTTTTGTTTACGTAGACAAAATGTTATACCTCTGCAAACCGGCCTGCAGAAATGTTGTATTTGTGAGTACTTGGAGAAGCCTAAAATTATTTTAGTTATCTTGGAGGGATCATTGGATTCTTTGGAATTTGTGAATTACTAAAATGTCAAATTTGCACCTATTGTAGTAACCCTACGGGGCAGATTTCTGAAATGTTATACATGATTTTTTGAGGATCAAACCCTGTGCTTGCTACCGGTCTGCTGACTGGCAAACTAGGTTTTTCTAGATCTATGCTCTTTGGAGAGTAGCTACACTGTCCCCATTAAGAAAATGTACACTAAATGCATAGTTACTTTATTTAGGGTCCAAGGAGGCAGAAAGTAACAGATGAGACTGATAAAGCATGATTTAAAAAATTGCTATTTTTAAATGATGGCAATTTACAGAGAAGCAGAAAATTAAATGTGCTTGAGTGACATGTAAATGGTTAACAGGAAATGTCTCCTACAATACAAAAATATAGTTACATAGCAATGAGTCTCAGAAAACCACCTTTGTAAGGTAGTCAAAGACAAGCCATTAAAGAAGAGTGTTTGGATGGAAGCACTTTAAGAATTGCACTGGTTAAGAACTGTTCGCGGAGATTCAAGTTTCTGTCCTTATTGTTTTGGTGATACCACTCAAGTCACTCTTCCTTCTCCTGACCATCCGAAGGTCCCTTCCCAACTCCAAACTCCCGGAACTTCTTGCGACCTTAATTTTTCTACATTGCATTAATCAAATTATAATTTGGATGTGTTTCACTTTGAAAAGTTATTTGTAAAAAAGGTTAACTCTCTTACTGGAACTGTTAGTTTGATATAATGCACGTTCGCACTCCCTGGTAAATCTGTGCTATAGAAGAATGTAAATCTATCAAATAAATAAACAAACAGTTTTTATTTGATCTTGAAAAATGTGGTCAACCTTCTATTGTATGCCTTTGATCACACCTAAGTTTTGGTTAACAACAAAGGGCATTGTTAATTATTTGGTGGTCAGACCGTCCTTCGACAGGGCAACGGAGTACAATTCTTGGTCCCTTAGTATTTAATAAAGGAGCTCAGGACTTTCATATTAATAAGTCAGATGAGGTAGAAAAATAGGAGGAGGTGATCATCTGACCTTGGGTCGGTAACATTATCAAATCTAAAGTACATAAAAAGGACATCTTAGAGTAAAGTGGGCTACAACTGACCCGGGGAACATAAAAATCTGAGAATGGTGTGTGTTTTACGAGACCTTACCTGAGAAAACAACCATACCTGTACAAGACGTACCGCACATTCTAGAGTGAGGAAGACAAAAACAGAGGGAACAAGTCAGTGTCAATCCATATATAGAGTCTAGGTGTAGTTGACCAGATTGATAACATTCTAAAGTATGACTAGTAGAAACGAAGTGAAGTTTATTTTGTGCCCGCGAGTCCAATGATTCTTATTAAAACTCAACAAGCAGTGACTCTCTTCCTCCTTGTTTGGTATATTTGAAGTGGCGTCACGCAATGCACTTATGAAGAGCACTTTACAAAATGATTTCCCTTTTAACTTTAAAACAGGAAAGTACTACACTGCCCAGAAATGATCAGTCTGGAGATCAAAAGTATCTAGGATATGGGAATGTCAAAACACCTGCCGTGCTCAAAGATCCGTGGGTTTTCGCTCCCTCCTCCCAGTCTTCCTCAAAAATACTGGTATATTAACATTTGCACACCTTGTTGCAAACCAACGCTAGGCATGGGTAAAGCCACAATGGAGCAGCTGCTGTCCTGCCACACATCAGGCGTTAGACTAAAGCATTTCAGTATGGTGCTCCACATCACTGCACTGAAATGCAATGTCACGCATATGCATAGTGTCTCAGCTATCACTGAAGCGCTGCGTGGAATATGGCAGCACATAGTGTGAGCGCACCGCTCCCTCAGGCTTGGGGCTCACGGCTTACTGCTGCAATGTATCAAGTCTTGATTCCTACAGCGCGGCTCTCAGGCCTGACGTCACATTGAGGTAGTGCGCAATGGCTACTACCGAGACAAGACAGCCTAACCGGAGCCCAGTCAGTTTGTATGATATAGTCTGGCGCTGTGTGACGTGACAGGGCAAGAGGCAAAACCTTCACCATTATCTTTGAATAGGGGCAGATAAGAGAACAGAACTACTTTATCTCTGCCTCTTTCACCCTCATTCTCCCCGTGCTTTATGGTTTAATTTCTTCTTTCAGTACATATCCTCTCCTCCATCCACGTTGGTCGCCCCCCCGCCACTTTCATTCCTTTGCTGACTTCGGAACCTTTCTCGGTATCCATCCTTTCTCTTATCCTTTATCCCCGGTTTTCCCCTCCCCTTCCCTTCCCTTGCCTCCCTCACTTTCTCCCCTTTGCTCTCTCCCCCCTCTTGCTCGGGGCTTGTTCTTGACCCTGGCTAATCCCTCTCACACTGAAGCTTGTCAGAGGCAGTTCAGACAGGGCTCCCACATTAGCCAGCCCCACGGGCACGGAATAAAAAGGGTGAGTGGCCAGCCCGAAAAATGGAGAGCAGAACTCAGAGAAGAGCACAGTCTGGGGCTCCAGGGAGCCTGCGCCTAGAAGAAATATTGAACAAGAGAGGTGCTAGGTCCCAAGGAAAGGAAATGACTCGCAGGTGAGTAGCGAGCATTCTGCACACGAGAAAAAACACACAAAGGGAAAAATATATAGACTTGTGGCTCAAATGTTGCGTTTGAGCAGCACAGAGACTGGAGTATGTAAAGCTACCAGATGTCTCCATAGTCTAACTCTGTCCTTTTCTATATCAACCTAGTGTATCCTGGGAATTGTATTTTTGGTTAATTTTAACTGATCTAACTAGCCTAACACAACTGAGAAAATTACTTCTAAAATAAAACTCCAATTCTGGAACATGGGGTTTCTGGTGACATCAAGTCATCATGTACTTTTGGAGTATAGGACCTGCTCACGCTACCCATCGGCATTGGTTAGACTGGTTAAAGGGGCGCTGAGACTTCCTTCCCTTAAAATTATTGGCCTCTCCACTGAAGGCTTCTCTGAAAAAAGACATAACAGAAGTGCCAGTTTAAGGGCTCCCAAGTTTCACGAGAAGCTCACCAAGACCAGGTGTTTTCATCATGAGAACTGTTGCCCGGTTTTATCCTCTATAAAACTGGACCAACAAGTCCACAACACAGAGCTAAGACTAGGACTAAAGGAGCACCTCATACGTGGACCTGGGCAACGTGACCACTAGCGAACGTGTATGCATGTAAAATGAAAGGATTGAGGGATCAAGCGGAGACTACTGTTCAGCATTATGAGTTCTCAGCACACTGCTTTCAGGAAACATGAAACGTTTTGACAGGACGTTGCAACATTAGGCCTGATCTAGAATGGCAAGCGGGGAGCAAGCTTTGGAAGGATAGTAAAGAATGGACGGGGTAGGACGGGAGTAGATACGGGGATGCTGGTGGGCTGTATCTTCAGTCAATGAACGTCCAAAGAAATGAAGAGGTCTATCAAGACGTGTCCTCTCAGCAGCAACTTTCCCTGTGGTACGGTTGGAGACTAACACTTTAAGGGGATGGCATTTCTTTGCTTGTAGAAGGAACTATGGCAGCCTATATAGGCCACAGAGCATTCTGTCCCTAATTACGATTGGCGCGAAATAATACCAGTCATCCGTCCTACCCATGCCTACAATAGCCCCTGGAATGACCGGTACTGGGAGGCAGCCCTAATTCCAGGGTGCCGGCAGAATAACAGGTATGTCCCATGGCAGCGAAAAGCAGTGCCTACAGGCCCACTATCAATAGTAGGACCCCCCTGTAACATTCCCACAAGTCTGGATTCCATTGTGGACACTGCTTTATATAGGCAGGCATAGCTGGTACTGAGTATTTGCGCTAGCAATTCTCAGCACTGCTACAATGCTTTTAATGGGCGAGTACTGGCACTTCTCAGCAGCAATCAAGTACCTCTGCACAGACTGAGGGTCAGGAACTTCTTGCTGAATGGCAGTGTCTTTCATTTCTGTGTGCCCTGGACAAATTTAGGGAGTTCTTAGGTAAGGTTTTAAAGTTGGTTTAGGATTGGGAGGATCCAGTGGGCAAAGGCTGGCTATGGCAGGAATCAATTTAATTGTTTTTCTGCCAACCCGCCCAGCAACACCACTAGGAGGCTGAGAAGAATTTATTTTAATCCGATCAGATCAAATCAATACAGTAGGGATTATCTTTAGTGCACGGTATACTTTAAAATGAATGTCTGTGCAAATACAATAGTCATTTCAATTGAAAATGTGTTTCCTGTAATGGCAATAAGCTCTACACCACTCCACTCTACAAAACTTTACTATACTACACGATACTCTATGCCACGACACTCCACTTCACTGTGCAACATGCCACTCCACTCTACATAACTCCCTCTATGCCACTCCATGCCACTTTACTATACTCTACTCCATGACACACTCCCTGTCTCCCTGTGACTCTACGCCACTCCAAAGCACTCTACTCCACTCTATATCACTCTATATCACTCCACTCTACTCCACTCTTCTCCATTCCACTGTATTACACTCTACTCCACTCTACCCCCTCCACTCTATTCACTTCCACTCTACTCCCTCTACTTCACTCCAAGACATTCCACAACACCCTTCTCTACACCACTAGTCATATTGAACAGCAGCCACATTGGTGTACATCATGGCTAAAACACATTGAAAAAGTCAATAGCTCTTGCATAGCGCGACCTATTGGCTTTGACAAATCTTGTTTTTTCTCCATGTACTGTCAAGCAGACAAGAGAAGTTTATTGGTAAGTGGTTGGCAAACGCACCCGCTTGGGAATAATGCAGCAGCAGGTCTTGCAGCCTGCGCATTTCTTTGTATTATTTTCTTCCCAGTGTTGGAAAACAATAGGGGGAAAACACTTGTTAGTGTAAAGTGTGCGTGCACAAATCGCTGTGAGGCTGGAGAGTGAAGGAGTGAATGGGGAGGATAAACCTGTGGGGGAAGAAAGGTAGTGGTAGGAAAGATGGGATAAAAGACATGGCTAAATATGGACACAGATGGACTAGGCAATTATAACTGGTATGTGTACATAATACACATACTAACGTGGTCTACAATGCTTCTGAGATGAGCAGTCCTAAAAGAAGCCAATGTCAAATCAAGGCTGGCCACATTGACTAAAGGCAAGCAGCTTGCTATAGTTCCAATACGGACTATCGAGTTCAGACTCTAGAATCTCTGCAGCTTAAATATGATCTATCCTCGACATCAACCGACTCTCTTTCCTTTATCACGTGACATAGTGTTGCTGTGTGGAATGGAAAGGCACACCCTTCACTTTGAGCTATAAAGCAGCTATTCTTGATCTGTAGATTTTGGGGCCCTTTCGCCATCCTTAACTCCATAGCTTGCTCCCACACTTCCCTCCATGGCACTGGGGCATGGGTAAGTCATGCTGCTGTAGATTTCTAACCTAGTTACCTTCAGGACCTCCATATCTTGCTACCAACAATTCTCTAGCTGGATTAGGTTCCTGAGTAGGGTATGCAGCTCTTACAGATGTTTACATTTGTAAACCCTCACACTCCCTCACCGTCAATAACTCCACATCCTGCTGATGACACACTCCCTCAAGCTCTTCGATCAGATTCTTGAGGCAGGCATTCTGTTTCTCCAGGTCAGTAATTTTCAGGGAAATCTTCTGTAGATGCTCGGTCTGTTCCGTCTCCAGCTTGCCAAGTATGTTTTTCTTTTCTTGCTCTAGAAACTGCTGCAGATCTTCAAAGGTTCTTGTGATTTTTTCAGCTTGGCTCAGATATTCACCCTAAAAAAAACAGGTGGACATTAGTTCAAGTTGATGAAAGTATCAACAGATTTCTTAAACATAAAGAAGTCAGTAGTAATTCACTCATGACATTACACAGCTCATAGCTCTGATGTGGCACGTGCCCTCACAAATGATGTAATTGGTTACTTCACAGGTGACCTCACATCTTAAGACTGAAACATGTTCATCAGATAAAGGAAATAGCTCCCCTGGCTTCTGCCCCCACTGCAATACGAAACAATACTCTAATCATGAGGAAACGTGTATATGGTATTTCTGTGCCCCAAACACAGGCAAACTGGAGCATAGCACTTCACTTGGGGACAGTTCTGCATAAAATTAACAACTAATAGGAGAGGTTGCTGGGTTGTAGTGATGGAGCGAGGTGGAGAAACACAATTTTGTATACCCCTCGTAAAGTCACACTTCCATAACCATAACTTGAACTAATTGAGTGATGTGTGAAATTAACCAACATAGAATAAAATTTGCACCTACACGAATACACGTGGGAAACTAATTTTGCTTATGTTGCAATCAAAAATAACTAATTATGTGATTCTGTCATGTCCTGAACTAATAAGCAGCTTTGAAATAAAGAAATGCAGCATAAATGTGCTTTTTGTTTACGTATTTGTGGCTGGAGGTTGGAGACAGGTGAGCATAATATGCATAAATGTTGCTTATTTTGCTAGGTAACAACGAATAGGGAAACCTTAGTAAGGGGGGAGGTAAACAGAAGGGTTATATTTCGAAAATTAACATTCATTTGTGTTTGTTTCTATGATAGTTCCCATTCTGGCCTGTGAGGCCTAGTGAAAACATGGCTGTTTTCTTAAACTGCGAATAGAAGATGAACTGAGCATGCGCAGCCCAAGTCCGAGTTTGAATGGGAGTTGCTTCTGTTTGAGCGGAACCCAGTTCAAGGACAGTGTGCCCTGGAAGTCCTGATGACTGCCAAAAAGGATGAGCGCAAGGGCTACTGAATGTGAGAAAAATCCACAGAGTTACTAGTTGAGAACGTGACAAGGCCGGACATTTCTTGAACAAAGAACTCTTTAAAAATGTAGCTGACATAATAGAAATTAATATTGTTATGATGAGGTGATGCTCATCCACCCCCAAATTGTCCAATCAGAACTCGAGTTTATGCTGAAAGTTACTTTTGGAGATAGATAAAGTTTGTGAAAAAGGTATAAAAAGTGCTGGTTTTACTTAAGAAAAAAATCCTTTCCGATTTCCTCCAGAGATGGTGCCGGAATGCTGATTTTTCCTGAGATGTAAGACTTTGAATAATTTTCTATTTTCTTTGAATGAGAAATGAGCTTTAGATGAGGGTTTTAGTTAGGGAAAGTTAGGAGAAAATGAATTTTGGGAACTATCTGTCTATTGCTAATATTTGCGTTCTGATTCTAAATAATAATGCCTATTTTCTGGATTTCTGAAATAAATGAAAAATCAGTTTGAGATAAAAAAATGTCTTCTTTAAAAAGTTATTCTTTTGAAACAAAAAAATAAACAAAGTGAATAAACTGTTAGACATGCAAAATTTGCTTTAATAAGAATTAGATAAATGGAGAATCAGAAGTGTTTTGTGAGTACCTCTCAGTGATATGGGCCCCACTGATGAGTAAAAAATGTATGATTTGGTGATTCAGGAAAAGGTGATATGATTTTAGAAATTATTTCCGGAGTAGCGCTGCATCACTAGATGGTTAATTGAGATGTACTTTTCTTTAACCCCTCCGCTGCGCTGAACGTTCCGCACTGGTGCGGAACGTTCTATTGCGCGGGCGGGGCCGGAACGTTCAGCGGAAGTGCGCAGCACTACCGAGGTAGTGCACACGACGGCCAGCACTGAAGGGGTTAAAGAGGAGAGTCCTTAACCTTATTCTTAAATTGAAGCACTATGCGGAGGTACTGATGGATATAGGGGTGTTGTTCCACTTCATGGGTGCATAGATGGAAAAGGTCCACTGCCTTGATTTTTTTCATTTTTACACTTCTTAGTCTGTAATTCGATGGTAATCAAGTTTGCAAAAGGTGAATTCTTTGTAGCCAAGGAAAGACTCTCTTCTTCTCCAGTGTGGGTATATGCCTAGTCTTCCTTTTTTGTCATCTCTGTAGCAGCAATTCCCTATTTTAAGTTCTTCTCTATATTACGCTGCTCCTCTCCCCCTCCCCAAGGTCCCCATGGAAAGGCATCCTTCCAGCACACCCCATTAAGGGCCCGATGTAGGTAATTCTTATTTACCACTTCTTAAATACCGAATTTTACCGATTCGGTATTTAAGAAGTGGTAAATATGAAGGGGGGAGATGTAGGTATTTCCAGATGTGTAAATACCGAATCTTTAAGATTCGGTATTTACCGAATCTGGAAATACCGAATCGGTATTTCCACAGCCCATAGGAATCAATGGGCAATACCGATTCTGTAATTACAGAATCGGTAATTACCGATTTTAGCAAGGGTGCAGGGGGTGTCACTTTGACACCCTCTGGCCCCCCCAAAACAGGCTCGGGTGCCATGTGGCAGGCATACATGCCCCAAGGGCAGGTCTGCCTGTCATATGGCAGAGGTGTGCATGCATTTTACCATCAAATTGGATTTGATGGTAAAATACCGATTTTGTAAGGCTTGTGAGTCCCACCTACATCTCAAATTTACCGAATCGGTAAAAATACCGATTCGGTATTTTACAGAATCGGTAAAATTAAGGGCCCTACATACCATTTCTGGAATACCGGTCGGTAACGGCCGAAAATACAGATTTTCAGCCGTTACCAACCGACCTACATCTGGCCCCAAATGCCTGAAGAAATTTGTCCATATCAGCTCAACTCAACCTTAAAAAACACTGGCTCTGTCGCAACTTTAAGGTTAGTTCCATCACCTAAAAAGGCACCCAGCAGCCCCCCAATACCCCCACCCCAGAGTACCTGGTACAGAAATTAACCATCTTAGACAGATACTGACTCACAAGAACCCATGACATTGTCAGACTGAAGAAACAAAAATTAAGCAATAGGTGGAGGCTGGGCTATGGTTATCACATTCCGCTTCTCTCTTTGTAGTACGCTGGGGCTCTCAGGAATTGTGCCCACTTCCTGTAATGGCCCAGCCAATGTTATTTAACAGGAATAACGATGCACAGTGGTACCCAGCATTGCCTCCCCTGCCTTACATACACCAGATAGAGATACATATATTACCTACTGGTGGTTCTAGTTCTAGTTAGGACCATGTTTCCATAGGAAAAGCATTTTTTTGACTAGCCTAGAACTTTGGTTCCAGTTGACGAATCTTCACCATATTTACCCCAAAAAAGTATTTTGGGTGATCTGTCAAAATCTGGGGCTGAGAACAAGGTGTGTCAAAAAAAAGTGGGGTTACCATGTTAATTCCCATAGCACCTTTAGATGCGCCTGCAGCCCGAACTGGTGGACAGAATTACACTAAATTTGGCAGAAAGGTAGATTTGGTTACTCAGATTGTGAGTTTTGTTATTTGGTGTAAATCAGTTCAGTAGTTTTTGAGAAATTTAACAATATAAAACCAGCAAAATCTGTGGGTGTGAGGGCTTCGTGAAAAATAACGAGTCCCTAAGGGGAATTGCAAAGCTCTGATTGGCTGCTAACACTTCAACCAGGAAAAAAAGAAAAGGGGGCAGAGTAGGAACATACCCTGGCCTAAAGTTGGTCCTGGGGTCCCAGAGGGGCCCAGAAAGGCCAAAAATGCATTTTAGAAAAAACAATCTCATTCTTGTTCTTAATTAACCCCAAGGTGGGCCAGGTCCATTGCTTGTGAAACAGGAGGAGGGGTCCTTTGGGCCCCCTTCCTAGGGTTTATGAAAGCCTTGAGAACTGCTACCTCCCCGGGGCATTGGTTTTTATGTATGAGGGGGACACCCACATGGTACCCCTGCACCCTGGAGTACCGCTACCTCCCCGGGGCAAATGTTTATAAACTAATGCGCTGGCCATGAGTCCACATGCCCTGCAGCCCCGGGCACCGCCACCTCCCCGGGGGACTTAACAATATGTATGTGGGTGGGCCCGCTAGGCCCATTCATGCCCTGCTGCTACCTCCCCCGGGCAAATCATACTAAAATAATGCAGGGGTCCTTATGGCCTCCACCGCAGTCCTTACCCAAGGCTAATCATAAAATGAATCCCCAAAGGCCGGGTGCCCCCTTCACAGTCACAAGGACCACCATGCCCTGCTGCTACCCATCCCGGGCAAATCATACTAAAATAATGCAGAGGTCCGTTTGGCCTCCCCCGCAGCCCCTACCCAAGGCTAATTATAAAATGAATCCCCAAGGGCCGGGTGCCCCCCTTCACAGTCACGGGACCACCACCTCCAGGGGCAGTTTATCAAAAATAAGGAGGGGGAGGCACGCAGCACCGCCACCTCCCCCCACACCACCAGGAACCACCACCTCCCTGGGCTAAAATACATTAATGTAGGGGGTCAGTCGCAGACTCCCGGGGGCGGCTCCTACTTCCTCCTGAGGTACCCGCACTCATGAGGTAGCGGTTTGCTGACAGCTCCCTCCAAGCAAAAGCAAACATAACTTCGCTTTCTGCAAGCCGGAGCTGTCAAACAGCTCAGACTTGCAGAAAGCAGTGTTTTCACCTGTTTCACTGCAAATATACATCCAGTGAAACAAATGAAAACATTTGCTCTGACAGACAGAGAGCTGCCTTTCAGCAGCCCACTGTCTGTCAGGGTAATGCTGGCTCCACAAGAGGCGGGGATCCGGCAGGCACCGCAGGGGCCTTAGGCTTCGCCCGCGGTCCCCAACAGAGGTCACTGGGTGCCCTGGGGACAACCAGAATAAAGAGGACCGGCCCCGGGCGATGGGGTTCCTGTGGCTGAAATGGGCCTGGTTTGGAGCTGTGTGACCCCCCCCCCCCCCCCCCTCACCCCCCCCCCCTCACCATAGTGTAATGGCGAGGCCCTGGGGAATTGGGTCACCAGGTCTGAAATGAGACCACGGTGGGGGCTGCTCCTCCCCAACCAATTAATTTTTTTTTAATTTTCAGGTTGGCCTTGAGGGAGCACTACTGGTTGGGGAATGAAGTCCCCATGCCTGCTGAAGGTCCTTGGGGTTCAAGAACCCCTCCTGTTACCTCTAGTAAGTCTGCAGGATTGCTGAGAGCTCATCTGAGGCCCGGCCTCCATCACCACCACTCTGAAAACGGGACTCCTGGTATACTACTGATTAAGGGGTGACATCCCTTGGTTTCAGAGGGTCCTTGGCCAACAACCCTCCTGTTACCTCCAGTAAGTTCCACACTGCAGAACTTCTGTGAGCTCAAGGGAGGCCCGCCCTCTTTCTCCACTAGTTAGGAAATAGAATTAAAAAAAACTCAGAAATTCACTGAAATAACCAAAGGTCACAGGGGTATTATTGTTAGGCTCACATTTCACTTGTGCAACACCAGAAAAATAAAGCTGTTATAGTTAGCTGACCTACCTATAACTTATACCTCCACAATGCGCCACTTATGACCTCGCACATTACAGCACTCATGACCTGGTCAGTGACATCACTCAGGACTGCGCGGATATAGATCTGTGACCACTGCAGTACTGCTGTACTCATGAGGTATATAGCAATATCATTTCATTAGTTGATTGGCGAATGACTGCCTTTACAAAAGTTAACAGCAGCATTCTTTTTTTTACGTGGAGTTTCCCTGTGTGCGGTATATTATTTAATATAGGTAAGTATTAGGTTTGGTATTGCGCCACTTATGACCTCGCACATTACAGCACTCATGACCTGGTCAGTGACATCACTCAGGACTGCGCGGATATAGATCTGTGACCACTGCAGTACCGCTGTACTCATGAGGTATATAGCAATATCATTTCATTAGTTGATTGGCGAATGACTGCCTTTACAACAGCAGCATTCTTTTTTTTACGTGGAGTTTCCCTGTGTGCGATATATTATTTAATATAGGCAAGTATTAGGTTTGGTATTTTTCCCATACCTATTACCACTTTATTAAAGTGGTATTAGGTAGGGAAGAATATTTATAAGCTTATGTATATGTTGCTTAAAAAATACGGAGTTTAGCGAGAGTACCGCTGTTACCCAATAAAAAGAAAAATTAGGAAATTAACTGTAAGACATATTTTATTAATAAAGTGCGCTAACGAGTAGCACCGTAATTACAAAAAAATACTGCACGACTTTAAAAAAAAAAACACTATCGTACAGTGGTATAAAAGTTATAAACCTAAACGTTAACCTTTTAAAGATATTTTGGGGGGGACGCAGTACTCGAGTGCTACTCTAGATTTTTTTTTTAAATACCTCGAAATGTATAACTATTTTGCTCTACCTATTACCACTTTACTAAGGTGGTAAAAATTAGGTCAAAAATACCAAACCTTATACTTACCTCTCCCATGACAGACTCACTGCCCTGTTGTTGCCACGCCCCGCCCTGCCTTGCTGAGCACCGCCGTCGGAGGAGGTGTGAGGAGTGACGAGAGACGCTCGGAGTCGAGCCGAGTCGAACGCAGCCCAGCAAACCGAACGCTGCACATGGAGGACACGGAAGATACGCCGGAGAATACGCCGGAACAAACGGCCCGAAAGCACCGCGGACCCAACAGACCCGGGAAACGAGCGCTGAACGCCAAACACCAAACGCCGTGAACTGTACAGCTGGGGAGGGCGAGTTGAGAGGTACATCTCCCTCAGTCTGCTCGAGCCGCTTGTGCCGCGAAGTGCGGTGCGAAAAAGCGGTGGATTCAATCATTACCTTCACCCCGCGCCTCCCGATAGGGTAAAGACCGCGCCGCTCGGAAAAGCCCCCAAGCGCCCCCGGTCGTGACCAGAGAAACCAACGACCAGGAGACTGAGAGGGGCGTGTGTAGCGGCCAGCTGCAACCCCAGGGGGCCATCATAGAGTTGTAACCCGAGTGCCCCAATAGGCCTGAGGGGGGCAGCCCGAAGAGAGTATCCGAACCAGGGCGAACGGCAAAAAAAAAAAAGTTAATAGGATAGGCAAAAATCTAGCCTAGTCCTCTTAAAAAGAACTTTTGGATACTCCTGTCTAGGGGTAAAAGACGGAAAAGACTGCCAGAGGAGAAAAGTGAACATCATTAATCCTCGGCAAGGCAGGCTGGTGGACAGTGCACAACAGAGGTAAGTGAGCTGCAGTGTGCAGGAGTGTATGTTTTAAGCTAGAGTATATTAGTATTAACTGGCGATTACTTACTCACACTGTAAAGTAAGAAGAAAACAGGGAGCCTAGTAGAGACAAAGCAAATAATCCCCCCAGTATAATCCCATAAAAGGGTATGGGCCCTAAATTAAGACAGAAAGCACGGAAGGATACGCAAGATAATAGCCTGGAGACAAGTGAAGTACCGGTAGGATCAAGGTCAAGGGAAGAGAGCCAAGAGAGTCTGATTTCCCATGAGGACATTTCCGAGGGGAGACGTAAGAAAGGGAAATGCAAAAAAGGATCAAAAAAGGCCCGCACGCAAAAGAGGGGTGCACCTTAATATCTTCTAAAAAAAGACCATTGAGCCCTCTAACCCTGTAAAGGACTTCTTAGGTAAACACTATAAAGTCCAAAATCCAACTGCAATCAATGTGGACTCGGAAGAGGAGGATAGCTCCGATACAACAAACAGAGAAACAGATGACGTGCTTCAAGTGGATCAAAACATGAGAGAAGCGCTAGAAAAAGAACGGGAAGATGAGATGGAGGATCCTCTGTTAATACATTTATCACTTCACAGTCAGAGTTCAAATTTGTTGGCACCTCGGCTCTCTTCACCCCCAAAACTGTTTTCCCTCCAAGCTTCGGGGAACGAAGAGCATATGAGAAGAGAAAGCCTTGAGACAAGTTTTTTTTGGGGGGCAACCTCCAACCAAGTGCTACTGAGTGATGAAAGGGGAAATAACTCAAATAGGCAGAACCCTAGAAAAACCGGAAGCCAAACAATCCCAGAGAGAAACAGCCTACATGATCCTGATCTTTCAGCAGCCCCTACCACCTCAATGATGGACCTACTATTAATGTTACAGAAAACTCTGCAAGGGATCCTCGAAGTATCACTACTGAACAATGGGGTCCTGAATGCTCAAAAGCAATACCTAAAGAAGATAGAAGATGAGTTGTCTGGAATTAAAGGACAAATGACTACCTTGATAAGACCAGTAGGAACTCCCCAAGTTATTGAACAAAGCTTGGGAAGTGAATTGGTAGAGCCTTCAGATGATGTGTATATTTCTAGGCGCCCAATGTTGGTAAGAAGGGAGGTGTGATCATGTAAGAGCCCGCACCAAAGGTAGGGCAGGCAAAAAGCAGGCCACACAGGTAGCGCCAAAGGAAAAGATGAAGAAAAAGGAACCTGGAGGTACACTAAATGTTACGGCTTGGACCTTTGTCCCGACCAGACCCTCGGCAATAGAAGTGATAAGGAAGGTTCAAAACACACAAAAGAAGAGTCAGAATAGCAAGAACCCAAAAGAGATAGTACAAAAGAATAAACCTATAAGTCAGAGAATAACCACCTCACCAAAAAGCCAAATGCAGACCCCCCTGAGATATCGTAACTTGGAAGAAACATCTCAGTCACACGAGCTAGAAATGGGCGCAACAGGGAAGAAAGGGCAAAGACAGATAATCATAGCATCCCCAGAGAAAGGATATGAACAGGGGAAAAATAAATGGGTCTACTTATAACCAGCTGAAGAAGGCCAAAGGGGTAAGAAATCAAGAAAAATAAAACCCCTAAATAGATCACAAATCCTGGCGATCTTCTCCAAATGTGCAAGCCTGAGTGGGATCGATACAAAAGATCTAAAACAGGTGGGATTCATAGATAGTACGCCAGGTAGGGAAATAACAAAAGTATTGTTACACTCAGATCTGGTAAAAAAGGCAATTATGAGGGCAGCCAGTGAGATTCTCCAAGAGGGAGTAAAGGTGATCACTGAAAAAAACTTAAGGGGCAATGCACTACCAGGAAGGGACTTCCTAAATTGTCATGCAGGTCTGAGGACGAGACAGGTGAGACTACATCAGGGTAAAGATGAAGGGGGTAACCGACTAAAGGTAGTGATAAATAACACAGCGAAAGAGGATTGGTCGGGCAATTTGAGCCAATGCAGTTATCTTGGTGACTCAAATGAGTGCGATCTGGATGGAAGTGGGGTAGCTGGTGGGTTAAGCGAGATAGAATAGGAGAGAGGGGTGCCGCCTGCCCTAAGTCTCTTAACGTGGAATGTAAATGGGCTAGGGAATGACTTAAAAAAGGAACAGATAAAGAACCGAGTAAATGAAGTAGCAATTGCCTGCCTACAAGAGACCTGGGCATGCGGCGAAACCCCTATTTTCGAGGGCTACTACCAGCTAAATCGACCGGCAACGAGACAAAGATTTGGCCGCCCTTCGGGGGGAATAATGACGCTTATCGCGACGAAAATATTAAGAAATGCGACATTGCTAAAAGTAAAGTGTAAATGGTTATTGGTGTGCAGGATAAACCATCTCTCCCAGGATAAGACATATGAAAAGTTAATTGTCATAAATGTATATATATGCAGTGGTACAATGTGGGTGACTATGTAAGAGAGATGGGAAACTTCAAACAGGATGTAGATGATATTTCTGAAATGTACACCTCAGACATATTGTTAATTTTAGGGGATTTTAACCATAAGTTATATCCAATGAAGGCCGACCGTTGGTACACAGAATTATTAGACACCTATGGAATAAGCTATGCTAGTTTTCCAACATGTGACCCCTCAAAGCTGGATTGGGAATTGGTCAATTACTTGGGGGAAAAGGGACTTTTTTGCTTAAACGGAAGGTTTAAAACAGACTGCCCTGCAAAGAAGACTTTTAAAAAAGGATTACAAAATTCTCCAATTGACTATGTCTTTATGCCAGCTTGGAACTTCCCCTTAGTGCAGGATTTCAAGGTACTTCACGGTGACGGTAGTGACCATAATCTGTTATCCGTGAGATTAAAATGGGGAAGGGTGGAACCAAGGGAAAAGGCGATTCACCAAGAAATGGATTACCCAAAAAGGGCAACAACCAGAGTAACCGAAGAGTATGTGGAAAAGTTAAAATCGTTCCAACAAAAGACAGAATTAGTAAATCTCGAGAAGCTAAAACTAAAATGGTACGAGGAGAAAATAGCCCAATTAGTCCAATGTCTTAGGATAGAACTAAAAAGAATAAAAGAAAAGGTTCAATAAATCGTGTCAGCAGTCTGAAATGGTTTTCAATGGACTGCCAAATTTAAAAAAGGGAGATAAGGGCAGAAGCTAGCTAGGAAACAAAAGAAAGAATTCAACCAAGAGAGGAAAAATTATATTATTTCTCTGAAAGTAGAGTTTAAAAAGATGATCCTCGACGCAAAAAGGGAGTATAAAGAGAAATGCTGGGGAAAGCTGCTAGAATCAATTGAAGATAAGAACTTGAGACAATTTTGGAAATTGATTAAATCAGCATCGTCTTCCCCAGCTGGAGACATGATCTGCGTCGTAAGCGAGGTAGCCTGGGATAAATACATAAGGGAACTGTATGAAGCTAGATTAGTTTTAGGAGCTACAGTACCCCCAGGTTGGCAGGAAATGTCAGATGAATTTAAATTAGACTTTGCAGAAGACCATGTTGCAGAAATAATTAAGACGTTGAAGCGAACCAGAGCGGCAGGGCCGGATAACCTCCCAGCTATAATTCTTAAATCCCAAACAAAATGGTGGGCAAAGTTTTTTTCCCACCTTTTCCAACTAATCTTAACAGAGGGAAAAATGCCAATAAATTGGAAGGGTGCAATAATTAGACCTATCCACAAAAAGCGTAGCCATGGGGATCCGCAAAACTATAGATTGATAAACCTCCTCGACATAGGAGAAAAGGTCTTCTCAAAACTAGTCTTAAACAGACTAAATGACTGGGTCGAGGAGGACTCAATAATACCGATTGAACAGGGAGGGTTCAGAGAAGGACATTCAACGATAGATCACTGCTTCTCCCTATGGGCAATGGTAAGGAAGTCGACTGAGCAAAATGGAAAACTCTGTTGTTGCTTTGTGGACTTCCGAGCCGCATTTGATTCTGTGGATAGGGACTGTCTCTGGGAGATATTAATAAAGAAAAATATCCCAAGAGACCTGTTGACGGTACTAAAAGAATTGCACCGGGAAAATTGGGCTCAAGTGATTAGGGATACTGAGGGGTCACTGACGCCAAAAAGTCCTATTGGAAACGGTCTGAGACAAGGCTGCGTACTGGCCCCCCAGTTATTCTCCATCTTCCTATCAGAATTACCGAAATGCCTTGAAGTGAAGGGTAGTGCCAGTCCAAGAATGAATGGCAAAAAGGTGACGTGTCTGCTATACGCAGATGATCTAGTAATAGTGGATCAAACAGAAATTGGCCTTCAAAGGAAACTAAATTCTTTTAATGAATATTGTAAAAAGTTATTTTTAAAGGTAAATCTAGACAATACGAAAATCCTGTGCTTTGGGAAAAAAGCGACTAAGTTTAATTGGTTTTTAGGGGCTCTTAAATTAGAATCTGTAAATTAATACCGATACCTAGGTGTGTGGTTTGATAAAAAATTAAATTGGCAAACACACCTTGAAGCCCAAAAAGCAAAGTCACAAACTTCAATTGCTGGTTTAAAAATGTTAATCAGGATTATGGGGATAAGTCTCATCGACCATTATTAAAAGCTTTTAATGCAATGATCCCACCACAAGTACTCTATGGAGCATAAATCCTTTATTTGAGCGGTAAGGGAGTCTGGGACCTAGAGGAAGGAAAATGCTTGAAAAATCTCTTATCCCTCCCCCCATCGGCAATGGTGCAAGCCATAAGAAGAGAGCTAGGGACAACTGCTTGGGGGGTTCAGGCACAATGCGCAGTAATTAGATTTTGGAAACGCCTTGAAAATGATCAAAAATTTGCACATTGGCGTCGGAATGAAATACAACAAAGTAACCTAAAATGGGCAAAAATGTGTATGAAGAGAATGCTACAGGCCTGCGAAAATATAAAAGTGGATATATCCTTAACAATAGAGTGCTCAAAACATGAGCTAAAAATTAATGGACAAGCTGATACTAGAAGCATGGATAGGGAATATCTTGGTAAGAAAATATCGGTGGAATTTATGATGAATGCATGGGCAAAGGAAACTTGGTTCCCTTACTTGGGTCTATTGCCAAACCCGTGGTTTAGACAAGAGATCCTAAGATTACGCATTGGGATCAATCCATGGATATCAAATAAAGAATTTAAAACCAAAATGTTGGACCCTAATGGGCACTGTAAATGCAGGTTGGGTACAAAAGGGGATACCGTGCACTTTTTGTTGGATTGTATAAATATTTTAGAACAGCGTAAACTTTGGCTGCGTCCAATATTTATAAAATATGATATAAGAAGTAGGAGACAAGCACTTGAGCTAATTACAGAACTTCCAAGCATTGATATTGCAATTGCACTTGGGAAATTTATAAAGGTTGTACAGAGTTTTATAATAAGTCAGAAATAGATTTTAATGTTTTAAATAGAATTGTGTCTAGAGATAATCGGTTTTATTAATTTTATCAGGATAAAAATCATTTGGAGGAATCGATAATATGTACACCCAGTTCTAAATGTATATGACTTGGGGAAGACCATTTACACCTTTCTTTTAAAGGAATGAGATTTTAACGAGAATTTTGTATGAATTGATGTCGATAGATAATATTTTAATGCAATTAAGTGCTATGTATTGGTTTAAAGATTACGATCTAAATAAACTTACCCTTTTGACTTGACTTGAATACTTACCTACATTGGAAGGCAGAACACACAACATGGTGAAAGTGTACCAAATAACAACAAGTCTGCCTTTAACTTTTTTATGATTACCTAATCAGCTAATGACCGTGGTAGGCGAAACACTGGCATTTATACAAAAATACTGCAATAACAAATAGTACTAACTTTTAATTCATTAAAACGTATAAAATATTGACAAATCATACCTGCACAAAAAAAGCATGTGCACACCATAATATATAATCCTGAACATGTTAACAAAATTCAACTCTTGGCTTTCACACAATGCATAATTTAGAAGTATATGTTTAATATATTCGAATTTACAAGTATATATTTTAGAACCTCCATTTTCTCATTACACTCCCTTCAGACAACCCTGAAAACCGTTACTTCTTCCACAATTAAACCGGTGGGAAAAGTCTGCTAAAGTGTGCCGGCATTCATCAAACAGGTGCAAAGATATTAAAGCATCAAATTTTTTAAAATCCAAACATCGATAACTATAACATTTTCAAAACAAAAACGTTAACCTATTACTAGTTCATGAAAGTGGTAATAGGTTTTTAACAATAATAAAACTTAATAATTAACTATATGCAACACCCTTGCAATGCACTTGTTTGCCCTTGGTTAAATTGGATTGTGATGGAAGTCATGTGCTAGCCATCATGGCCTCCTTTCATTTCTATTCTGTGCTAGGCAGATTAGTCAATCAAGTGCCTGTTCTTTCCCTCCAGCTGATGTGTGACCTCAACATCAGCGTCTCCATCCAACCAATTTAGATTGGGCGCATTTGTCATTATAAGGTCAGTTTCCAAACTCTTCCAAGATCATGGTGTACTGTAATGATACGTTATGTGTAAACTCTATCTCCTATAGTAGGTCATACTCTGGGATATATACTCATCCATCATCTTCCCCTGTATTAGTCACTAATGACAAGAAAGTCCTAGATTATGCCCCTTTTATTTCTGGCTGCTTCTCTCACTACCGGGGACCCCCAACTTCCAATGCCACTCACCTCCAGCTCTGATTTTTTCTTGTCCTCATCTGTTGCGAATCTCTTCACGTCTTCCAGGTTGCTTCTCAGCTGAACCAAGCGACTTTGCAGCATTTTCTAGAAATAATTGTTTTAAAAAACATGATGATTCAGCACCAATGCTTTGCGGGAGCTATTTGCATTTCCCTACTTTCAGACTAAGCACCAACCAACCACATTTCCTATTGATAACATGAGAGCTCAGTTTGGGCTGGAGCCCTTACCATTTGATGCACGTCTCCCAGTCTGATCAGGACTCCATATCTTCAATGGATAAGCTACACAATGTTGTGAAAGATCTACTGGCGAGTTCCGACTCTTATCCGCAATAAATAGCACTTACTAGTGGAATTACAAAAATCTCCCCATAATGATTCAGACTTCTTCCCACACAAACAAGGCTGAGCCAAAAAACCTGAATTCCTTCCCCTTTTCCACCGATACCCACAGCGGGAAACAATGCCATTGTCGCAAGGATATGGGTAAAGTCCTATACTGTTTGGAAAAAGGTCTGGCTTTTGAGTGTGAAATGTGAAGCGCTTAAGATGATGGCTCTGAGCGGGAGTACAGAATTACTGAGATTGAGAGATGGCGCAACACTCATTGAAAGCACTTCATCTTAAACCCCCATGATTAAGAGGAGAGTTCTTCTGCAACTTTCATCACTTTTTTAATACCCCTTTATTATTCATTTTTAGATATACACATGCATAATGGCATCAGACGCATGATTGTGAATAGCATGTTAAATAAGACCATCCCACATTAACGCCAGGATCACCAAGAACTGTTAAACTTATACAAACAAATCGAGAACCTTAATATGTTAGGCCCCTTTTTTCCAAAAAGAGGGCTCATTGTTCCAGCAAGTATCTGCTCCACCCTTAAATCTGATATATCACTGCAACTCACATCTCTTGCTTTATGCAATCGATTGTGGCTCAAAGTATATATGGTGAACTGGAAAGGAATTTGTGTAAACAGATCTTTAAAGTGTTGAAGAGACATTAGGATAAAGAAAACCACCTACTATTGAAAACAGTGGTTGTAATTAGATACAAGAAAACATATAGCTGTAGTCTCATCATGATAGCTTTTGATAAAAATGTTTAAGGGAGGTTTAAGTCAGTTGTATGCAAGGATGTGGGGATAAAGAGTGTTTGAAATCGGACTGGCAAGGTATGGGGAGAGAAGTCAATGTCTTGGTTTGAGTTACAACTGTGAGGAGTACCCAAATCACTGATTTGCTAGCTTGCTCAAGCAGCATGGTTTAACTCAAAAACATACATGCGGTACACGCGCAACAGCTAGGCAGCACATTAATACTGTTGGGACATAAAGAATTTAAAAGGTCCAAATCTTATTAAATAGATGCAAATTTAAAATACCAGAAAAAAAACTAAAGAAATCTGAAGTAGGTATCAACTGTTATACCAAAACTACATGATAAATAAGTATTGGTAAAGGCAGCAGAGAGTAGTAAAATCAGATACTTTTTTTCTCAAATTTCTGAAACAAGGCATATGTATGTTCCTTCTTTATATTGTGATATGCTTCAGGCCATCTGCTTCAGGCATTTCTACCTTGTGGTTAAAGCAGCATATTTAAAAGGGTCAAACCAGTTAGTGAGTTACCAAAATCTCATTTGTTTCAAAGCAAGTGTGTTCCTTGCACCACAAATATGAATGTTGTGGATTTGTTGTGGAGAGCCCCCCCCCCATCTTTGGCCTCCATCCCAGGATGCCCAAGCTCAGACTACAACACATCAAAAGTAATCTTCACCCCAGAAACCACCAGATTGCCAGAACTCTTTCTTCCTGAACCTGGCCCAAATCTTCTGTCTTCGCTCTACAGCCAAAACAAGAGACAGCACTGCAGGAGCTATTCAAAGGCAAATGTGACAAGAACAGCCTGGGGGCTAGTGTTCTCCCCATTATGAATATTGTGTGGCATGTCTTTGAAGTAGCAGAAGGTGGCTAGGTTCCACTGAATGTGTGAACCTGGGGTTTAGCATACACGCCAAAAGACCTGATTCAGGAGGGGGACTCACGATTTTTGAAGCAAAGAAATTGCTGCATTTTGGTTGTCTCACGCCTGAAATTGTCTCAGCTTCAATAGAAGTCAATGGGAGAAATACATTTTCCCAATATTTGTTTTTTAAATCGCCCCCTACCTCTTCGAAAATGTTTGCATGTATTGTTTCTTAAGCACCTAATTATGATATATACCTATATAATCCAGATGTTCAGACACCTTCAAAGTAGAAAGTAGCTCGGGGCCTTGAGTTCACTTTTATTTAAGCACAGCGTCCCGCTTTTCTAATGTTGAGGAAGGCCAAGGTTTACTTTACATTTTTAGGTCTCGGGCCTAACGTACACTGCGCAGCAGTGTCGCGCAGCTAGAGTCCTTTTCTCGGGGTTTTGAAAATGGACCTAGGAATTCCACGCAGATCGTGCGTGTTATTTCCTAGGTCTAGTTTCATTGGCCTTTGCGTGCGTGTACTTTTAAAACAGAACACACAATAAGCCATTGGCGGTCGCGTAGCTCCGCCCATGGCCTATTGGTGTCTGCTACGTGCACCAAAGGCCATATGTCTTCAATTATCGCGGCCGGACGTGGGCGTTTTTTTTTTTTTTTATGTTCGCATCTGCTGGTAGAAGTGCTTTCTGCCGGGCAGGGGGCAGGCAGCGGGTTGTCCACGCCTGGGGTGCATTAAAAAAAAAGTGGCCCTGGTAAGTCGTCACACTTTATTCACTTTTCTGTGGCACTAAAGTGAATTCTGCCTTCTCGTGGCTGGCTGTAGTCACCGTTTCTGGGAAGCGGGGCTTATGTTGAAGGTTTGTTTAGTTAGGACCCTCCCCTGGGGTCTGATATATGGGCCCCCGGGCAAGGCATGTGCACACCCCTCCTCCCTGTGTCTTTCTGGAATAAAAGTAACGAGCTGCGCTGTGCCCTCCGGGAATCACCCACACCTGTTCAGGGAAGAGGTGTGTGTTTTGGGGGAAGGGGCCTTGTTCTGCCGACGTCAGTAGAGTCAGTCCATGGTCTCCGACAGAAGGGATACTCAAACTTGGAGCAGAGCCCGCAGCTCCTCTGTGTCCTCGTCAGTTTGTACCATTTTTTTTTCTGTCAGTTGTCATAAAGTCTCGCCGTCATTTTCGTAGGTCGACTTTGAATTTGTTGTTTAGTTGGCTGCAACACTCATCACGTGAAATACTGGAAGCATTGCCTTGTTTTTTTATTTATATAGCGTTTCATTCCCTCGAGGACGCATCGAAGCGCATGAATTGCAATGGTCTTTAGCTCTACATTAAAACGATCGCCGCATGTGAAACGCACTCGTCAAGGTTATTGGATTAGTTCAGTCATATCTAGCGGAGCAAGATGCTTCGGTTGCCTCATGGCACAAGAGACAGAACTGTAACCAAGGGGCGACGGGCTGTGGAATGATTTTAATACTTGAGTGTTGGACAGGCCTCGTGGCTGGGCCGTCCCCCCTCCGCACAACGGGGCCCGGACCCCGGCTCTCCCTGAATCCCCAGCAAGAGCCACCCCGGCAACCCACCACCCGTCCACAACGGGACGCCAGCTCCTGAACCCTCCCGTACCGGCTGGCCCTGGTCCCCGTCAGCACCATGGCCCCGGCCCAGCCGCCATCTTTGGACACTACAGCACGAGGCCGCATGGCCTCGACTCGACCCCAACCCTGGGCCTGGCCCGGCCCCGACATCGAGGCACCAACCTCCACACAGGAGGTAAAGAGACCACTTGGCAGGTCAATGAAAGAAGAAGGCGTCAACGGCTCTCCTCCGCCGGGTGTCGATCACCCCCGGCCTCCCTGGGCGCTGGCTCCAACCCCCTGCTGGGTGTCGGGACCCCCTCATTCCGGACCTCCCGACCTTAAGGCGCGAGGGTCCGGGCATCAAAGGTATCCAGACCTATAACTGGGGAAGCCCCAGACCAGGAGGGCAGTTGTATCCTGGAGTCGAGAGACACCGAGAAGAACTCATCCTTGACGGACTGCTGGCGCTGCCGCAGCCCTGCCCTGTGAAACCATCATCTTGGCCTGCTGGCGCTGCCGCGGCCCACCCTCGTGAAACCATCATCTTGGCCTGCTGGCGCTGCCACGGCCCTCTGCAACGTGAACTACCACCTTGGCCTGCTGGCGCTGCCGCGGCCCTCTGCAACGTGGACTACCACCTTGGCCTGCTGGCGCTGCCGCGGCCCTCTGCCCATTGAACCATCGCCTTAGCCTGCTGGCGCTGCCACGGCCCTCTGTACTTGAACCATCGCCTTGGCCTGCTGGCGCTGCCGCGGCCCCTTCGTTGTCGACCTTCATCTTAGCCGGCTGGCGCTGCCGCGGCCCGACCTTGCAGACTCCTAAGCTCGAGGATTGTGAGCTTCTCTCTTACCACCCCCTGTACCGACCCGGTACCAAGACTGTCCCGCTACCCCTTTCCCTACAGAGACTAGAATTGAGAGGACCCTCGAGTCCTGAATCTCCTGTACCGCTGATAACCTTGCCGCAAGAACCCTATATAAAGAGTGTCGATCTCATCCTGGTGTGGTGTCTATCTGTGGGGAGGGTAGTGACTTGTCTGTACGATCACCGGAGACGGCCCTCATCGGAGGCCTCTCCCCCAGTATTCGGCCGACCCTCTGGGTCCCCGTCTAACATTGGTGGCCAGCGGCGCGATCCGAACCTACGCATAATCGTACAGAGGGTCACTCGCCCCACGACACACAACCACCATGACAACAAAAGAGAGCAGAGCAACAGAAAAATTCCAGATGGAAAAGCTGGAAGAATACAACCACAGAGAACTGAAACAATTTTGCATGGAATTAGGCATTTCAACCACAGGACTGAGCACGAAAGAGGACTTCAAACGAGCCCTGGAATCTTGGGCGGAGACGGGTACGACCGTACCCCAAACACAAAGCCACGAGACACCCGAAACAAGCCCCACGCCGACGGAAGAAAGAAGATCGGGTCTCTCCCCAGAAGAGGTCCGGGAACGGGAAAAAAGCAGGCTCCATGAATTAGAACTGGCACGACTTCGCTTAGATGGAGAGCTCAAATTGGCGGAACAAAAAATAACGTTGGAACACTTACGGCTCCGAGAGGAGCGAGAAGAGAAACAAAGGCAGAGAGAGCTAGAAGAGAAGAAGCTAACCTACGAACATGAGCGCAACCTCAAAGAACTAGAGATTCGGAAGCAGAACAAGGAACTCGGGGTCCCCGAGCGCACGAACACTCCTGCCCCTACAGACCCCAAGGTCCACATACCCAAAGATGTCGTCAGAGAGTACTACAAGAACGATGACATCCAGCAATGGTTCAAAGCGTACGAAGTAGCCATGACCTCCCACCGGATTCCCCGAAGCGACTGGGGAGCCGGGTTATGGGGGAGGTTTGTCAACGAAGGGCGAGACGCCCTGCTGCAACTCCCGGACCATCTGATGACATCCTACGACCACATGAAGGCCGCCCTCCTCACTCGATACGGACTCACACCCGAGATGTACCACCAGCGGTTCCGCGACTGCAAACGGATCCCGGGTACAACTTGGGTGGAATACGTGAACTTCTTTAGCCGGGCCTTCGAGGGGTGGATCAAGGGCAGCAACGTGACCACCTACGAACAGCTCTTTGACCTTGTTGTGTGGGAGCACCTTTCTAACAACTGCTTCATCGAACTCAGGCAGCACCTCCTGGACAGTAAACTAACGGAACCTCGGCAACTCGCCGCCGAAGCTGACCGATGGGAAAGCACCCGAGTTGGCCGAAACGGACCCAGCGAAGGGCACAGAACTGCCCAAGGGCCCCATCGCCCCCGTGGAGGAGGAGGCCAGGGCCGGGGTAGGGACACCGGCCCGGTGACTCCCGCCAGCAACACTCCGCCCCCGGCCGGCAGGGGAAACCCCCCGATGCGACCCGCCTTCCGAGCCAACATCACTTACCACCGATGCCAGCGACCCGGCCACTACGCAAATGATCCCAATTGCCCAAAGAACCCGAACCCTTTACCCCGCCAGGTCGCTGCTGCAGCCCTGGGGGAAGAGCAGCACCCAGAATACCAAGAAGAGTACGAAAACGACCAGCCTGAGTGGGAACCGGCCGCCATGTCCCTGGTTTGCTTAGGGGAACGAGACCTGATCCCTCGGGCCCCCCTTCCCGCCAACACGCAGAAGTACAGCCAGTGGGTCAACATTAATGGCCGCCGGGCGGAAGCCCTCCGCGACACCGGGGCCAGTGTGACCGCGGTCCGCTGTCATCTGGTGGCCCCGGACCAGATCTTGCCGAACATTCTTTGCCCTGTCCGGTCGGCCGACAACTCAGAAAGTCTATGTCAAATGGCCTACGTCCCCTTCGAATGGGGAGGAGTATCAGGGATGCTGAAAGTAACTGTCCGCGATGATGCCCCCGTGGATTGCCTCCTGGGGAACGATCTCGAAAGTTCTCCCTGGGCAGCAGTCGAACGGAGAGAGCACCTGGGGATGCTGGGCCTCCCCGAATGGGTCTGTGCTACGACCCGGTCCATGACCGCCCGTGCCGTCCCCAGTCCAGAAGAACCCGAGTGGCCGGAGCCTCCTCCCGCGATTGTCCCGGAGGAGGCCACCCCAGAAGCAAGTCTCCCGGCCCAAACCGAAGAAGGACCCGGTCGGCTCCCGGACCTCCCCGACCTGGCCCAGTGGCGTCAAGAGGGGGGCCCCACCCAGGAACAATTCCAACAAGAACAAAGAACCTGTCCCTCCCTCGAGGGACTCCGGCAGCAAGCCCTTGCCCAGAGCGCAGGGGACACCTCGGGGGCCCACTGGATCTACTGGGACAATGACCTGCTCTACAGTGAGCAAAGGATTGCAGAACTGGGGGCCAGTCGGGTGCTGGTGGTGCCCCTCCGCTTCAGAGATTTCCTCTTGAACTTAGCCCACGATATACCCCTTGCCGGACACCTGGGACAGGACAAAACGTACGACCGCCTGGTGACCCACTTTTACTGGCCCCGAATGCGAAAAGATGTCACCAACCACTGCAGGGCCTGCCCCACCTGCCAGGCCAGCGGAAAAAGTGGCCGAAAAACCAAAGCACCCTTGCAGCCTTTTCCCGTCATCACCACCCCGTTCGAACGGGTGGGAATAGACATTGTGGGGCCCCTGGACCCCCGAACCGCCCAAGGACACCGGTTCATCCTGGTCCTGGTGGACCACGCCACCCGCTATCCCGAGGCTATCCCTCTTCGAACCGTGACGGCGCCTGTGGTAGGCCGAGCCCTGATGGGGATCTTCTCCCGGGTGGGCTTTCCCCGGGAGGTCGTCAGCGACAGGGGCACGAACTTCATCTCGAAATACATGAAGTCTCTCTGGCAACAGTGCGGGGTCACCTACAAATTCACGACCCCCTATCACCCACAAGGAAATGGATTGGTCGAGCGGTTTAACCGCACTCTCAAAGGAATGATCATGGGCCTAGAAGAGCCCCTCCGTCGCCAGTGGGACGTGCTACTCCCGTGCCTCCTGTTCGCCTACCGAGAGGTCCCTCAAAAATCCCTAGGCTTCAGCCCATTTGAACTCCTGTACGGGCACCCCGTCCGGGGTCCCCTCAGCCTAGTCAAAGAAGGTTGGGAGAGGCCCCCCCAGAAAACTCCCCCGGATGTGTACAAATACCTCTTGGCCCTTCGCAACCAGACCCGGCGATTCAGGGAGATCGCCAAAGTCAACCTTGAAGCCAGTCAGGAAGACATGAAGAAATGGTATGACCAGCACGCCTCCTCCCTCGAGTTCGAGCCGGGACAGCAGGTCTGGGTGATGTCCCCGGTTGAACCCTGTGCTCTACAGGACAAATGGTCCGGGCCCTTCAAGGTGATCGAACGCAAGGGGCCCGTCACCTACTTAATCGACATGGAAACTTCCCGGAACCCCCTACGGGTCCTCCACGCCAACAGACTCAAGCCCCATTTTGTACGTTCAGAACTCAGTCTCCTGATGGCTACCGATAATGGGACGGAAGAAGACTCCGAGCCCCTTCCGGACCTGCTGAGGACCCTCGAGCAGGATGGCTCCGTGGAAGGGGTCAGACTCTCCGAGGCCTTGGCCCCGGAGCAACGTCAAGACTGTCAAGCTCTCCTGACACGATTCGCATCCTTGTTCTCTCTCACCCCTGGGGTCACCCCCTGGTGCCTTCACGATGTGGACACCGGGGACAGCCCCCCTATTCGCCACAGGGCGTACCGCGTACCAGATCGGGTGCGCGCCTGCATCCAGACCGAGGTGTCCAAGATGCTAACACTGGGAGTGATCGAACCCTCGGACAGCCCCATGGCCAGCCCCGTCGTCCTGGTCCCCAAGACCGCCGCCCCGGGCGTTGCCCCTGAGCTCCGGTTCTATGTGGACTACCGGGGACTGAATGCCGTTACCAGGACCGATGCTCACCCTATCCCCCGGGCAGATGAGCTAATTGACCGTATGGGGGCCGCCCGCTACCTGAGCATCTTCGATTTAACAGCGGGCTACTGGCAAATCGGCCTCACCCCCAGGGCCCAAGAACGATCCGCCTTCTCTACCCCGGACGGTCACTACCACTTCAGGGTGATGCCATTCGGCACCACCTCCGCCACCTGCGGGAAGTTCTACACGCCCTCCAGCAGGCCGGGCTCACCCTCAAGGCCAGCAAATGTCAGGTGGGCCAAGGGTCCGTGACCTACCTAGGACATCAGGTGGGAAGCGGTCTGGTGGCCCCCCTCCAGCTCAAGATCGCTGCCATCCAGGCCTGGCAACCCCCTACGACCCAAACCGAGGTCCGGGACTTCCTGGGGCTCACCGGGTACTACCGGCGGTTTGTGAAGGACTATGGCAGCATCGTGGGGCCCCTCACGGAGCTCACATCCAAGAAGAGCCCCAAAACGATCAACTGGACTCCGGACTGCCAATCGGCCTTCGAGAAGCTGAAGGCCGCCATGTGCACTGCCGACTACGGCCGGGAATTTATCGTGCAGACGGACGCCTCCGATCATGGCGTGGGGGCCGTCCTCTCCCAACTCAACACCGAGGGAGTCGATCAGCCAGTGGCATTCATCAGCCGACGCCTGCTGGCCCCGGAACAGCGCTGGAGCACCATCGAGAGGGAGGCCTTCGCCGTAGTATGGGCCCTCAAGAAGCTCCGGCCCTACCTCTTCGGCACCCCCTTTCGGGTGCAGACAGACCACCGACCCCTGCAATGGCTGATGCAGATGCGGGGGGAGAACCCGAAACTGTTGCGCTGGTCCATCTCCTTACAGGGGATGGACTTCACTGTGGAGCATCGTCCAGGCCAGGACCACGCCAACGCAGACGGCCTGTCACGCTTTTTCCGCCTCGGCGAGGAGAGTCCCCAAGAGGATGGCTGACTCTCCCTGCCTTCAGCTGGGGGGGACGCATGTTGGACAGGCCTCGTGGCTGGGCCGTCCCCCCTCCGCACAACGGGGCCCGGACCCCGGCTCTCCCTGAATCCCCAGCAAGAGCCACCCCGGCAACCCCCCGAGGCAACCCACAACCCGTCCACAACGGGACGCCTGCTCCTGAACCCTCCAGTACCGGCTGGCCCTGGTCCCCGTCAGCACCATGGCCCCGGCCCAGCCGCCATCTTTGGACACTACAGCACGAGGCCGCATGGCCTCGACTCGACCCCAACCCTGGGCCTGGCCCGGCCCCGACATCGAGGCACCAACCTCCACACAGGAGGTAAAGAGACCACTTGGCAGGTCAATGAAAGAAGAAGGCGTCAACGGCTCTCCTCCGCCGGGTGTCGATCACCCCCGGCCTCCCTGGGCGCTGGCTCCAACCCCCTGCTGGGTGTCGGGACCCCCTCATTCCGGACCTCCCGACCTCAAGGCGCGAGGGTCCGGGCATCAAAGGGATCCAGACCTATAACTGGGGAAGCCCCAGACCAGGAGGGCAGTTGTATCCTGGAGTCGAGAGACACCGAGAAGAACTCATCCTTGACGGACTGCTGGCGCTGCCGCAGCCCTGCCCTGTGAACCCTTCGTCTTGGCCTGCTGGCGCTGCCGCGGCCCACCCTCGTGAAACCATCATCTTGGCCTGCTGGCGCTGCCGTGGCCCACCCTCGTGAAACCATCATCTTGGCCTGCTGGCGCTGCCGCGGCCCTCTGCAACGTGAACTACCACCTTGGCCTGCTGGCGCTGCCGCTGCCCTCTGCAACGTGGACTACCACCTTGGCCTGCTGGCGCTGCCGCGGCCCTCTGCCCATTGAACCATCGCCTTAGACTGCTGGCGCTGCCGCGGCCCTCTGTACTTGAACCATCGCCTTGGCCTGCTGGCGCTGCCGCGGCCCCTTCGTTGTCGACCTTCATCTTAGCCGGCTGGCGCTGCCGCGGCCCGACCTTGCAGACTCCTAAGCTCGAGGATTGTGAGCTTCTCTCTTACCACCCCCTGTACCGACCCGGTACCAAGACTGTCCCGCTACCCCTTTCCCTACAGAGACTAGAATTGAGAGGACCCTCGAGTCCTGAATCTCCTGTACCGCTGATAACCTTGCTGCAAGAACCCTATATAAAGAGTGTCGATCTCATCCTGGTGTGGTGTCTATCTGTGGGGAGGGTAGTGACTTGTCTGTACGATCACCGGAGACGGCCCTCATCGGAGGCCTCTCCCCCAGTATTCGTCCGACCCTCTGGGTCCCCGTCTAACATTGAGCCTCAATTATGTATGAGCCCATAGACAGCACACTTTCACGTGAACATTGTGTGAGTGTGCAGGGTGAGCGCTGTGCAGGGTGAGCAGTGTGTGAGTGTGCAGGGTGAGCAGTGTGTGAGTGTGCAGGGTGAGCAGTGTGTGAGTGTGCAGGGTGAGCAGTGTGAGTGTGCAGGGTGAGCAGTGTGAGTGTGCAGGGTGGGCAGTGTGAGAGTGTGCACGGTGAGCAGTGTGAGAGTGTGCAGGGTGAGCAGTGTGAGAGTGTGCAGGGTGAGCAGTGTGAGAGTGTGCAGGGTGAGCAGTGTGAGTGTGTGCAGGGTGAGCAGTGTGTAGGGTGAGCAGGGTGAGAAGTGTGTAGGGTGAGCAGTTTGTAGGGTGAGCAGTGTGTGTGTGCAGGGTGAGCAGTGTGTGAGTGTGCAGGGTGAGCAGTGTGTAAGGTGAGCAGTGTGTGAGTGTGCAGGGTGAGCAGTATATTAGTGTGCTGGATGAGCAGTGTGTGAGTATGTAGGGTGAGCAGAGTGTGCAGGGTGAGCAGTGTGTAAGGTGAGCAGTGTGTGAGGGTGCAGGGTGAGCAGTGTGTGAGTGTGCAGGGTGAGCAGTGTGTGAGTATGCAGGGTGAGCAGTGTGTGGGTGTCCAGGGCCAGCAGTGTGTGAGTGTGTAGGGTGAGCAGTGTGTGAGTGTGCAGGGTGAGCAGTGTGTGAGTGTGCAGGGTGAGCAGTGTGTGAGTGTGAATAACAAAACACAACAAAGCTTAGCATAGCATAACAAAACATAGCATACACACACAACCGCACACAACCACAACCACACAACCACACAACCACAACCACACGCACAGCCACCAGCACACACACAACCACACACACAGCCACCAGCACACACACAACCACACACACAACCACAACCACACATAGAACCACACATACACAACCACACACACCCACAAACCCTCAACCACAAACACAACACACACAACCACACACAACCACACGCACACAACCCATAGACAGCACACTTTCACATGAACATTGTGTGTGTGTGCAGGGTGAGCGCTGTGTAGGGTGAGCAGTGTGTGAGTGCGCAGGGTGAGCAGTGTGTGAGTGTGCAGTGTGAGTGTGCAGGGTGAGCAGTGTGAGAGTGTGCACGGTGAGCAGTGTGAGAGTGTGCACGGTGAGCAGTGTGAGAGTGTGCAGGGTGAGCAGTGTGAGAGTGTGCAGGGTGAGCAGTGTGAGAGTGTGCAGGGTGAGCAGTGTGTAGGGTGAGCAGGGTGAGAAGTGTGTAGGGTGAGCAGGGTGAGAAGTGTGTAGGGTGAGCAGTGTGTAGGGTGAGCAGTGTGTGAGTGTGCAGGGTGAGCAGTGTGTGAGTGTGCAGGGTGAGCAGTGTGAGAGTGTGCAGGGTGAGCAGTGTGAGAGTGTGCAGGGTGAGCAGTGTGAGAGTGTGCAGGGTGAGCAGTGTGAGAGTGTGCAGGGTGAGCAGTGTGAGTGTGTGCAGGGTGAGCAGTGTGAGTGTGTGCAGGGTGAGCAGTGTGTAGGGTGAGCAGGGTGAGAAGTGTGTAGGGTGAGCAGTGTGTAGGGTGAGCAGTGTGTGTGTGCAGGGTGAGCAGTGTGTGAGTGTGAGCAGTGTGTAAGGTGAGCAGTGTGTGAGTGTGCAGGGTGAGCAGTATATTAGTGTGCTGGATGAGCAGTGTGTGAGTATGTAGGGTGAGCAGAGTGTGCAGGGTGAGCAGTGTGAGAGTGTGCAGGGTGAGCAGTGTGAGAGTGTGCAGGGTGAGCAGTGTGAGAGTGTGCAGGGTGAGCAGTGTGAGTGTGTGCAGGGTGAGCAGGGTGAGAAGTGTGTAGGGTGAGCAGTGTGTAGGATGAGCAGTGTGTGTGTGCAGGGTGAGCAGTGTGTGAGTGTGCAGGGTGAGCAGTGTGTAAGGTGAGCAGTGTGTGAGTGTGCAGGGTGAGCAGTATATTAGTGTGCTGGATGAGCAGTGTGTGAGTATGTAGGGTGAGCAGAGTGTGCAGGGTGAGCAGTGTGTAAGGTGAGCAGTGTGTGAGTGTGCAGGGTGAGCAGTGTGTGTGTGTGCAGGGTGAGCAGTGTGTGAGTATGCAGGGTGTTAGACCTGTCAGCCTTAGGGTGGTCTCCCCTACATTTTTGCCCTTTTTGCCTCCCATTTTTATCCTATGTTTTGTTGGACTTAGGACTCTGGGCGCCTCACCACTGCTAAACAGTGCTGAGGTGCAGGTGCTCTCCCCTAAAACCTTGTGAGACTGGCATATCTGCCACAAGCCACTGCTACCGCAGTAAGGTTTAATCCTCCATAAGCTAACATTGGGAACCTCCCCTTATGGACTAACTTCTGACAGGGACCTAATAAGTCTATCATGTTTGGTCTTGTTGGACTCGGGGCGGGGAACCCTTTCCAATGATATATAGGGTTTGGGCATTACTACGCTAGGGATCCCACTTTTATAAAGGGGACCTTTTCCTGCCTACACTTAGATTAGGCTGCAGACTCCCCCCTGCCCTTTGCATACTGATAGCCTGCCTGGGTTGGGAGGTGGGAGTGGTGATTCACACCTTCTTCCCTGGGATGAGCTGTGATGGGCTGCCCACTGTAGCCTTAACGGCCTGTCTCTCGTCACTGTGACAGCTAGGTCAGGGAAGGCAGGGAAAATACCAGAACTCCCTGGACTCTTCCAGAAGCCCCTGTCCCCAGACCCTTCCAGAGACTTCCACCACTTTCTAGCCCTTAGACTAAAAAGATATATAAGGGAGGGTCCTGGCCTCACATTCTTGTTACACTGCTGGACCTGGAAGAATCCCTGCTGGAGTGAGGACTGCTGCGCAAGAGGATTGCCACTGGGAAGGAGGCTGACTGCTCCAAGGAACTGCTGCCCCACAACCTGCTGAGCTGCCCTACTGTCTGCTGATCCTGCCCTGCATGGGAGACTGCAACATCACCACCAGAGTGTCTCCACAACATCCCAAAGGAACTACTTTTCTTTGAACAGCATTTTAAAGAGTCTTCAACCTTTTAAAGATTGCCTTTTTGGAACTGCACCCTTTTTAAGCTAAAGGAAACTACCTGTCTTTGGACCACAGCGTTTTAAAGACTGCCCTTTGGAACAGCAACAACACTCTCAAGATTTGCCCTGCAACGCTGTGCCTGCCCTCAGCACTGCTTGCCCCGTGATCCTCCCAGGGCTCTGTGATTGCCTCTGCTTCTGGCGCAAGCCCACTGAAACTGGCCCTGAGGTCACCGCCACTGGGACCGGAGCGCGCTGTGTAGACCTGAGAAGTGAAGCGCTGTGTGGCAGGAGGCTCCGTCGTTGCCCAGGACTTGGAGGCACTGTTAAGCGCTGTGCTAAAGGAGCGCTGTGTGGCTGTGACCCCCACCCGTGCAGCGCCTGCTGAGCCCAAGGCCCCAGGGGGAGAGGAGCCTCGCACCTGCGTCCGCAACCACCACCCCAGGTAACGCCTCAGTGCAACCAGGCTGCTGCGAAGGGGTGGGGTGCGGGTTGGCCGGGTACCTGGAGTGTGAGCTTTGTGCTTGGCTGGGAACCGTCCTTCACTGACTGGCCTACGGGGGCATAATTACTTGGTAATTGACACTGGGGCAATATTTAGCATTAACAGCAGCGCCTGGGCAGCCGCACTTCCTACGCTAGGAGCATCATTTCTATGGGAGGCACACTTATTACGCTACAAGGGAACTTTGGCCTAAGAACCTTCCCCCAGTGAATTTTGACCATAAGAACCTACCTCAAGTGTACTTTTACCATCCAAGGACACTGTGAGAAAGACATTACCAGCAAGAGCCCTTGGCACACATGAGCTTTTGGTGATTTGATCAGGCCTGGGAACTGGATTCATTCTTATTGATTATTGATCTTGCTTGGAAACTGGAATCCTTTTTTTGTTATTGATCAAGCCTGGGAACTGGATTCATTCTTATTGATTATTGATCTTGCTTGGAAACTGGAATCCTTTTTAGGGCTCGGACTCCTCCCCACTGAAAGTGGGAGGAGTTTCGAGATCCTAATGTTAAAGAAAAAAAAAAAGTATCTCCTAGGGCTTTGGCGAGACAAATTCCACACATTCCTTAGCGTGTTCTGTCATCTGGCCAGTGATTCGTCTTCGTTGTGTTGTCGTTTTAATAGGCTTGAAGTGATAGGGTAAATGTAGTTTTGTTCCGCCATCTTGGGCATTTTTCGTTCGTGCTCGCGCAAAGAAGTACATTAATTATAATTAGGAGCTGTCAGGGTGCCTCCGTAAGTGAATCCAGATGGCCGGGCGCGTTCACCATTCAGCAGCGCTCAGCGCGCAGCTGCTGCATGCCAGGCCGGGAAAGGGCTTCATCAGCCTCACTCATCCGGATCACAAACTCGGATCCTCACCATGATGGAACACACCCCTTGCTGATCTAAACTGTTCCAGTTCAGACTGGGCTTCCAGACGCAACTCTTATTTCAAAGTTCAGGTAAGGTAAACCGAACTGCAACTCCAAGCTATATTTGGTTTTTTTTGGTTTCGTAATTGAGGCCAAGACCGAACTTTGCAAAAAACACAGGCTGTGAACACATTAGCCCCAACGCTGTGAAGAGCAAAAAAAAGGCGCGCTCAAATACAGTGCGTCGCCGTTTCAAATCGTATTTTTCAGCCTGTCTTGGGTTCACATTAGATTGACGCGCAGCGCCCCAAGAGACCAGCAGAAAGTACAAGTGCCGCCCCCCAAAGGACTGCTACTTCCCCAGGCGTGTGATCTGACGGCTAAATTACTTAAAAGCAGATGCCCTTTGTGGGGAATCTGCCCATCTGTTAACGCCCCTTAAGGGTTCACTGGTGACAGCTGGTGTTGCAGCGCACGGGGTCAAACCCTGCAGGGGCCAACTAACCCTTTCAGCCTTCAAAGGTCGACAAACTGAGTACTAAGACACTGGGTAGTAATAACACCCGTTAACCACCGTGCTTAGAAGCGGCGTAGGAATTGAGCGCTACACAGAATCAACATCTTGAAACCCGGACAGGTAAAGTCGCACATAACATTTTTTTTTTATTACAAATAATATTAACATATTAGACGGGACTAAAAGAGCACCGCCCCCACAGAATATGTTATGTGATCCTGGACAAAATCTCTTTATTTTCTGCACCTAGTTCCTTTATCTGGCAAAACTGTTAGCGCGTACATACTGCAAAAGGCCGACATTGGGCGCTACACATTAGTTGCACATTTACTAAAAGGAGACCGGGGGCATTTGGCCGTTTAAGAAAACAGGCACACCTTTGAGAAACAGACTCCATTTGCTACCAGCAGCAATTACCAGGGTTGTAGTAATTATGCGGTAATATTAATGCGGCGTTTTCAGCATAATTATGGCTTTGCCACATTCTGCTGTACAATTATCATTTGACAGACACAGTTTCTAGCTCAATAGATTCAACAGTTACTAAAACTAGAGATGCCACTTCAAAGGTTAACTGTTCACCTTTTAGTAGCCGATTGGCAAAATTGTGAGCCGAATGCATAGCAATGAGCTGAAACTTATGCCCAGACAAAACTACTCGTTGTTCCAAAGACAACAAAGCGAGATTAGATTGACACAATGTGCCGCCTTATGCCATATAATGTGCATTTCCTTGCAATAATGGAGACTGGATTTATGCGGCAAATTCACATATCAATGCCCACGGCTAGAAATTAGAAACACATATACCACAAACGGTACTGTTAAAAATAGTTATATACTCCTAGAATGCGTCTATCACGAATCACTCCTACAGACTACGGTGCATTGACACGAAAGCGCAGAGACAGACACCTGACCCATCCCGCTCAGGCTGCTGCCACATTACAGCCACATAAACAATAGGACACCTCGCTCCAGTCCTGCAATCCTGTCCGGGTCTTCCAGCGTTAAACCTGGTCCTTGCTCCGTGAACAGGCATAATTGTTTGCTGGCTCAAAGTTTGATAGAAACTTTAATCTGCCGACCACGCCTCTACTGTTTAAATATGTTATTGCGAAAATAGACTTCGGCACACCACACCAGGCTCGTCAATATTCAAAACATTAAAATATCTTTAAGAGGAACTCGCGAATGTGCCTATTTTTCTTCGTCTAATGCCTTCAATATTTTTTAGGATAATGAGCGGTTTCAGTCAGCGCGTCCAAGCCTCTTCTGGTGCTGCAGAGTGTGAGTGAGTGCAGCAGAATGAGTGCTGCAGAGTGAGTGCAGCAGAGTGAGTGCTGCAGAGTGAGTGCTGCAGAGTGAGTGCTGCAGAGTGAGTGCTGCAGAGTGAGTGCTGCAGAGTGAGTCCTGCAGAGTGAGTGCTGCAGAGTGAGTGCAGCAGAGTGAGTGCAGCAGAGTGAGTGCAGCAGAGTGAGTGCAGCAGAGTGAGTGCAGCAGAGTGAGTGCAGCAGAGTGAGTGCAGCAGAGTGAGTGCAGCAGAGTGAGTGCTGCAGAGTGAGTGCTGCAGAGTGAGTGCTGCATACACTCCATAACACATGGCTAAAAGACATTACCATTTACAATGCCATTAGCTCTAACTCAAATAAATCCGAGACCTATTGCATTTCTAATGCTTGTTATTATTGATCTTGCCTGGAGCTGGATTTACCTGCTTTTGGTTCTCGCATAATTTTTAGATAAAGAAATTCTTATTCTTATACAAAACAGGTGTGGTGTTCCTTTTGTGAGTGTTTTTACTGTGTCATCGTCGTTGTGTGTTGCACAAATACTTTACACATTGCCTCTGAAGTTACGCCTTTGCTGCTCTGCGCCAAGCTACCAGGTCGGAAGCGGTGGTCCCTACTTGGACTAGGGTGCCTACCCCTGCCAACTAGAGACCCCGGTTCTAACACAGGGTGAGCAGTGTGTGAGTGTGTAGGGTGAGCCGTGTGTGAGTGTGCAGGGTGAGCAGTGTGTGAGTGTGCATAACAAAACACAACAAAGCTTAGCATAGCATAACAAAACATAGCATACACACACAACCGCACACAACCACAACCACACAACCACAACCACACGCACAGCCACCAGCACACACACAACCACACACACAGCCACCAGCACACACACCCACAAACCCTCAACCACAAACACAACACACACAGCCACACACAACCACAACCACACACACCCACAAACCCTCAACCACAAACACAACACACACAACCACACACAATCACACGCACACAACCACACACACAACCACACACACACGTACTAACAATTCCAATCCAACCCACATAATTCCACTACACACCACATGCATACACTCCATAACACATGGCTAAAAGAAATTGCCATTTACAATGCCATTAGCTCTAACTCAAATAAATCCGAGACCTATTGCATTTCCAATGCTTGTTATCATCAGGCTGCATAGAGCAGAACCCGATAATGAGCAGTGCTCAGTCAGATTTATGAGCCAGGCTGGGTCAGAGGTAAGCACTGAGGTATTTAACTGTTAGATATAAGTCCCTATTGACTCAATATTGGAGCATGAAAACAAAATGATGAGTTTGAATGCTTTTAAAAGAGAGAAAAGTCAAACGAAAATGTATCTTAATGATTAACTCTACATTTTACTTTTCTCCCATTTCAGTGTTGCATTTACAAACAGCAGGCCGTTTGCTCCTAGTGGCTAGCAGACAGAGTGCCATAATTATAAAATGGGAGAAATTTAAAGCCAAGAAAACCTTTTATATGAAACATTAAGTATTAATGTTATTCTCCTTTTTCAATATAGCCAAACAGTCGTAATGTTTTATGGAGCATGTTTATTCTCTTGAAATTCCTCCCATTTAAACAAATGTATTTTTCTGTTAAAAATATGGCACCATGCCTACAGGCCTCTGGGAAACACAACCAGATGATGGACGGAGTGCTGACACCTTTCAACATCTCACCCCTAGTCAAGAGATCTGGATTAAATCCATCGTTCTTTTGCTCACAATGCCACCCTGGTTTGAACTCAGCCATATGAAAATCACTCTTGACCATGCTCCTCATAGGAACAGTCCATGCCAAACTGCCAGGCCAGGTACTCCCTGGAACGTAAACAAGCCTCCTGGGACCGGTTTTGTGGTTTCACCCCTTATCAGCCAGGCTAGCTTGAGTCCAGTGGCATAGCAAGCAAGAGACCCACGTCTGGGCATGCCCTGGGCCACATAGGGCAAACATAGCAAACACAACAAAATGATCGCCGGATTCCTGGTGGCATGGTGAGACAAAACAATGATCGATTTAGGCCCAGATCTTTGTATTGGGGGTGAATGTTTGACATTGTTCAGCATTCCGTTCATCATTTTTAGGTCGAGCAGCGTCTGCTTCGAGACCTATTGCTGCCCGTATTTGGGAATGTAGACACGAGAGGGGCACGAGCGCAGATTTGACCTCGTGGGCGCGCACGGCGCCGTGCCCCTCTCGTGCCTCATATTCCCGTGCGCACACAGCCAGCCCCCACACCCCTGCACACACACCACACAGGCACGCATACACACGCCGCCGCCCCCAACCCCCCCTGCACGCACACACAGACACACCCCCCCACCCCATGCATCGAGAGATCTGCCATACCCCCGAATCTCGGTACTTACTAGTTAGGCGCCGGAGCGGTCAGCGTAATCACCACCTCTTCCTCCTCGTACTCCGGCCCGTCTAGAATCAGGCTCCTCTGCAGCTCCGGAGGCTCCGGGTGGAGAAGGCAGTGGTGGGAAGGCGGGCCCGGCTTCAGGGGAAGGACCGAGAGTGGCTGCAAAACCGGCAGCTTCCCCCAGACCGGAGGCACATTCCCGCCAGCCTCCGCCAACATCGCAGGGAGCGGTGGTAGCAGGCCCCCAGCGTAGGAAACAGGCCCCCGCGGTGCGCACACTGGGAAGAGGAAAAGGGGAGGAGACCCACGGCGCGCGACACGGCACAGGGAGGCGGTGCGCGCCAGGCGTCCGTCGCTGCCTGGGACGTGTGCGCATGCTCCCCAGCCTGTCGCGAGCACGCCTCCTTCTGGCTACTAGCGTGTCCCAGCCACCGCGGTCACAGAGCAAAAGTGGTGGCAGCATCTTTTCAGAAGTGAGTACTAGGCACACACATACTCTCGCGCTTTAGCTCACGAGTGTGTAAAAGGACATCTTGAGGCAGAATCTACCGAGCATATGTTTATACTTAACACTCAAACGCAAATACATTGTGACTGCCATGGAATTCTGAAGTTTTATTTGACATACCTGGGGACCAGGCTGCAGTATTACGGCACTAGGCAACAACTCCAGCGGCGGCCACCCACGATTCTGCCGGGGTTTGGTAGCTTTGTAGTAAGTGTTCATTACCACGCTGGGAGCCCCGGCAGCAGTGCAGCACAACACAGTCGGAGCTGCAGCAGAGTCGGGCTCCCGGCTGCGTGCTCTGGCTTCAAAAGTTTAAACTATGCCCGCCCTAGCTCTCCCACAGCCTATATGTGCACGGGATTCACAGACAACGTGTGTCTTGGCAGGATGACTCGACAGTATTGATTTGGGAATAACTTACTCAACTCACGAAGGCTTCCTGAGCGAATATGCTGCAGCTCTGGGATCACGTGACGTGGGAATGTTTTTACAGTGGCCGCAATGACTCGTCCATCGGCGGCAAACCGCGCCACCCGAGCATGATTCTTCAGGCCCTCAGTCCAGTCCTCGGGGTATCATGATGTTGATTAATTTTAAATTTGACCCGTGACTCCAGTCGAGGCCCCAGCCCCGCTCAGCTTCTGACCGACCTTGCCTGTTCCAGGTCTCGTGAGGTCACATCCGATCACCTGCCCCCCACGCGGGGCCACAGCCTGTAATGCAAAGACTGCTAAGGTCAGGCCCCGCCCGGGTCACCGTAATTGGGCAGTCAGAGGCAGTGACTCACTGTACTACCACGCCACCAGCGGGAATGTTAATGCTAACTTTTATTTAACTATTAATTATTGTAAAAAATAAAAGCCATTGTTCTTTGTAATATCAATACATCTAAGTCATGTAAATACAACACATATTGCATTACAAATGCTAAAGATGTCACATTTGCGAAAGTTAAAACTATTGGCATTATAAATGACAAAGCTATTCATTTCGCTATTCTCAAAACCAACACATAAATAAAAAATTTGTCATTTACAATACTAATAGCTCAAACTTTCCTAATGCGAGACCTATTGCATTGCAAATGCTTGTTTCTTTTTGCATTTGTTACCCTTAGTGGGACAGGTATGCCCAGACGTGGGTCTCGTGTTCACCATGCCACTGGAGTCAAGCTAGTCTGGCTGATGAAGGATGATACCCCGAAACCGGTCCCAGGATGCTTGTTTCCAGAGCAGGGCGAGTCTGGCCTGGCAGTGTGGGCAGGACTGCTCCCATGGGGAGCAGGGTCAAGGCTGATATGCATATGACTGTGTCTAAACTGAATTGGCGGGGGGGGGGGGCAAAAAAAACAATGGATGTAGGCCCAGATCTCTGTACTAGCAGTGAATGTTTGACATTGTTCAGCATTCAGTCAATCAATTGTCACTGGGAGCAAGAAGCTTTGTGTTTGTAAATGTGTCACATGGAAATGGAACAAAATTTAAAGGAGCTTTATGGAATCCATATGAACAAATGTAAACTCTACAGTTTTTCTTGATATAGTGGCATATGTATAAGTGAAAAATACAGCCGTTAGTTTAAGTTGGAGAAAGCTAAAGTACTGACATTTTTTCCACATTCTGAACATTTTTGCAGAAAATGTTTCTGCAGGGCCGAAGCTATGAGCGGGGCCAGCGGGGCCGGGCACCCCTATATTAGTGCCTAGCCCACCTAAGTCTGAGGCAAGAATGTTGTTGAATAATCCTCTATGGGAGTTAAGTAGGTATCTGTTTGCTGTTTAAATTTCATCTCCCCCAGAGAGGCCATCCTGCATGTGTTTTTTTTTTCTTTTTGCACTACATTTTGCCGTGACTGCCAAATACTATGGCACCACGCCTTCAGTCAGGCAACGAGGGTAGGGGCGTATCGAGGTAGCTCTATTTATTCAGCTGGGCTCGGTGTTACAATCAGCTCACAGTTCGTGCCGCCCTCAAAAGTGCACAGAGAGGGCAGAAGCCCAGTGTATATGTGGAGTGCTGTGCCGACACTAGTTGGTTTCCTTATTATTGTATTTTCCCTGACCATGGCAGCAGTCATTTATGGAAGTCGGAGTAAAGTTGGGTCTCAGCCTCTCCTAGTAGCGATCTCTGGCCAGCCTAGAAGAAAGACTAATGAATGCACACAGAATGGTTTAAGAATGTGAGTCCCTGACATGTGAGGGAAAATGCAAATTCAAGATTAATTCTAAACTAGCATGGTCGTCCAGTGCAACAAATGGTCTGTAAGGTGAATGAGGCACTGGCTTCAGCGTGAAAGAAATGTTTTGGAGAGTGAGCTGTGGGTGCTATCAGTGGCAGGAAGAAATGATTGCAAAGTGTAAAAAAACATATTGTGGAAGCCCTTTGTATCTATCGCTATAAAAATGTCACTGTGAGAAATAAAAAATGGGTCCCATGAATCAATGTCTTTTAACAAATGCCATGGAAACGGTCACATCAACAACACAAACACCAGTCTCAATGAAGAGGCTTAGGAGGTGGAGTGTCTGCTGCTGTAATCTGTGAGAAACATACTGGTCATAATTTACAATATCAGTAATAGGGTGTGGTGGGTTTATGCACACATTGCATGGATTGGAATATCAAGTTCTCTTTTTTACGTTATATATTTTATACAGTGTAAAGCCAACTCGAAGGAGAGGTGAAGCACTACAGAAAAGATTTTTGGTGTCAAGTCATTTTATTTGAATTTAGAATAGAAGAAGACAATATACAACATCCACTACAGTGTGCCCAGATCTAGATCTCATTAAAAAAAATTAACAAAAATATATAGCCTGGCACAGCAGTTCTGTTTTGAACGAAGCCAGCACTAAAGCAAGTGAGTAATGACACTGCTCCACATGGTGACCCCATTACCAACAAGCATTGGAAATGCAATAGGTCTCGCAATAGAATAGTTAGACATTTTTCGTTTTGCAAATGGAAGAGTGGTGTTGCATGGATGAGTGGCGTTGCGTGGATGAGTGGCGTTGCGTGGATGAGTGGCGTGTGTGAGTGGCGTTGCGTGTGTGAGTGGCGTTGCGTGTGTGAGTGGCGTTGCGTGTGTGAGTGGCGTTGCGTGTGTGAGTGGCGTTGCGTGTGTGAGTGGCGTTGCGTGTGTGAGTGGCGTTGCGTGTGTGAGTGGCGTTGCGTGTGTGAGTGGCGTTGCGTGTGTGAGTGGCGTTGCGTGTGTGAGTGGCGTTGCGTGTGTGAGTGGCGTTGCGTGTGTGAGTGGCGTTGCGTGTGTGAGTGGAGTTGCGTGTGTGAGTGGCGTTGCGTGTGTGAGTGGCGTTGCGTGTGTGAGTGGCGTTGCGTGTGTGAGTGGCGTTGCGTGTGTGAGTGGCGTTGCGTGTGTGAGTGGCGTTGCGTGTGTGAGTGGCGTTGCGTGGATGAGTGGGGTTGGAATGCAATAAGTATCGCATTAGAAAAGTTGTAGTTATTGTTCTTGTAAATGACATAATTTATTTATTTTTGCGATGTTAAAATTGCTATATTGATGGCTTTGTCATTTAGTGAGAGTGAGGGTGAGTGAGGTGTTGAGGGTGAGGGGTTGAGGGTGAGTGAGGGGGAGGCTGAGGGGATGAGGGTGAGTGAGGGTGAGTAGTTGAGGGAGGGTGAGGGTGAGTGAGGGTGAGTGAGGGTGAGGGTGAGTGAGGGTGAGTGAGGGTGAGGGGTTGAGGGTGAGTGAGGGTGAGGGTGAGTGAGGGTGAGGGAGGGTGAGTGAGGGTGAGGGTGAGTGAGGGTGAGGGGTTGAGGGTGAGTGAGGGTGAGGGTGATTGAGGGTGAGGGGTTGAGGGTGAGTGAGGGTGAGGGTGAGTGAGGATGAGGGTGAGTGAGGATGAGGGTGATTGAGGGCGAGTGAGGGTGAGGGTGAGGGGTTGAGGGTGAGTGAGGGTGACTGAGGGTGAGTGAGAGTGAGGGTGAGTGAGGTGTTGAGGGTGAGGGTGAGTGAGGTGTTGAGGGTGAGGTGTTGAGGGTGAGGGGTTGAGGGTGAGTGAGGGGGAGGCTGAGGGGATGAGGGTGGGTGAGGGGTTGAGGGAGGGTGAGGGTGAGTGAGGGTGAGGGTGAGTGAGGGTGAGGGGTTGATGGTGAGTAAGGCTGAGGGTGAGTGAGGGTGAGTGAGGGTGAGGGTGAGTGAGTGAGGGTGAGTGAGGGTGAGGGTGATTGAGGGTGAGTGAGGGTGAGGGTGGGTGAGGGTGAGGGTGGGTGAGTGAGGGTGAGTGAGGGTGAGTGAGGGTGAGTGAGGGTGAGGGTGAGTGAGGGTGAGGGTGAGTGAGGGTGAGGGTGAGTGAGGGTGAGTGAGGGTGAGTGAGGGTGAGGGGTTGAGGGTAAGTGAGGGTGAGTGAGAGTGAGGGTGAGTGAGGGGTTGAGGGTGAACGGTTGAGGGTGGGTGAGGGTGAGGTGTTGAGGGTGAGTGAGTGTGAGGGGTTGAGGGTGAGTGAGTGTGAGGGGTTGAGGGTGAGTGAGGGTGAGGGGTTGAGGGTGAGTGAGTGTGAGGGTGAGTGAGGGTGAGGCTGAGGAGTTGAGGGTGAGTGAGGGTGAGTGAGAGTGAGGGTGAGTGAGGGGTTGAGGGTGAACGGTTGAGGGTGAGTGAGGGTGAGGGTGAGGTGTTGAGGTTGAGTGAGGGTGAGGGGTTGAGAGTGAGTGAGGGTGAGGCGTTGAAGGTGAGTGAGGGTGAGTGTGGGTGAGGGTGAGTGAGGGTGAGTGAGAGTGAGGGTGAGTGAGTGAGAGTGAGGGTGAGTGAGGGTGAGTGAGGGTGAGGGGTTGAGGGTGAGTGAGGGTGAGGGTGGGTGAGGGGTTGAGGGTGAGTGAGGGTGAGGGTGGGTGAGGGGTTGAGGGTGAGTGAGGGTGAGTCAGGGTGAGGGTGAGTGAGGGTGAGGGTGAGTGAGGGTGAGTGAGGGTGAGTGAGGGTGAGGGGTTGAGGGTGGATGAGGGTGAGTGAGGGTGAGGGGTTGATGGTGAGTGAGGCTGAGGGTGAGTGAGGGTGAGTGAGGGTGAGTGAGGGTGAGTGAGGGTGAGGGTGAGTGAGGGTGAGTGAGGGTGAGTGAGGGTGAGTGAGGGTGAGGGTGATTGAGGGTGAGTGAGGGTGAGGGTGGGTAAGGGTGAGTGAGGGTGAGGGTGAGGGTGGGTGAGGGTGAGTGAGGGTGAGTGAGGGTGAGGGTGATTGAGGGTGGGTGAGGGTGAGTGAGGGTGAGGGTGAGTGAGGGTGAGGGTGGGTGTTGTGCATACAAAGAAGAATGGTCGGGCTGGAAAGATGATTGACTTTGTACATAAGTCAACCATATTCTCAGAACTATTACAGGGAAGTCGTTGAGCATACGGGAAGGCGACTTGCAACATAAAGAGAGCAGCACGTGAATAGTTCTTCAGGTATGATTGTGGGGGTGAAAAAAAGGAGAAAGGGCAAGCTCACAGTGTGTGGTCAATAGTGCGTAAGATGGAGAGTACATGGGTGGAAAGGACAGGTACGATTGAAAATTGGGTTTCCCTCATTAAAGAAAACACAAATTGATTATTACCACGGCCCATTTGATAGAGTTGCTGTATCAATAAACCAGTGTTTATTTACCTAAAAAAGAGTTTAGAGATCCCTTTTTATGTTCTTATAACAAAACATGCACACCAAGCGTTTCTTTGAATCTGTAGTAGAGCAACCCCAGTGGAAAGAAATCGAAATCAAAAAGATTTGGATGATATGCAGTCTTGCAGCAGAAGTGGAAAATATATTTATAACTTTATTTACAGGAATGGATTAGTGCTGAACGGGGACGATGGGTGAAGCTGATCACATTTTCACGGTATGTTAGCAAAAGGTATTTTGAAAGCCAAGGGAAAAAAAACTTGGTACAAAACGATGTAAATCAGAGAAGAAAGAAAAAAGGCATCTGAGGGCTTACATTGTAGCGAATCAAGACAAGCGGCACAACAGTACGACAAACAGGAGATGGTGACTAAAGTTTCAACCATGAGGTTGGAAGGCAGTGAAGTGAAATGTGAGGAGGCACTCCGATTACCTCTTCAAATTGTAAAACAGACGGAGGGCATTGCTGTGGGGAGGGGGTGTAGGAGAAATGCACACGGCGGGCAGGGGAGGGGGCGGAGCGGGGAGAGCGGCATGTGGGTGTGAAGAAGCCGGGGCCTTTGAAGTGAAGCTAAGCTTCACTTCAAAAGGTGTCGGAGGAATGCGGCTGAGGGAACAGACGGCGATTGCGGCTGAGGGAACTGATGTGCACGCGCTTTTAAGCTCAATGCACATGCGCATTGAGCTTAAAAGTCACGGGCACTGCAAGGAATCGCCACGATTCCTTGCTTGTTAGTTAAAGGTTGTTTAAGCCGCAATAGGCTCGCAAGCTCGATGCGCATGCGCATCGACAGGCGAGACCTAAAAATGCCCACTACGAAATGCTGAAACAGGAAGAAACTGCATGAAAAAAAGGGAGAAGAGAGAACAGAAAATCCAAGGAATAAGGGAAAAGGCGGAAAAGAAGGAATAAAAGGCTGGGTCTTGCAGGTAGTGTAAAAGCACAGAGAAACCACATCAATATATTACCCATTTATTAGTGCTATCAACCTATATCGCTCCCCCAAATAGCCCCTTATGCCTAGAAGGGGGATCAAATGGTATTGTCCAACTCAATAGTAGAACCTCTACTGCAAAATAGACGTCTGAGTTCAACAATCCAGTACTTTTCTTGATGCTCTCTCTCCTTTCATGACCTTCAGCCTTCCCAATAACATTAGAAGCATGCGATAGCCAAGCAAGCAGTTTTAGTGCCATAGTCTAAAGCGCCTGCATATTGGCCTTAAGCGCCAAGCTGATACACTGGAACAAGGGGATACTCCTACCTTACACTTGCAAACCATTAATCAGAAGCACCACCTTTTTTTATAATAAGGTAATGAAAGTCCAGGCCACAATGGAACACAATGACAGTACCAGCACCATTTTCTTTGGGAAGCTGCCTCACCTAGAGGGGAGACTGTACACTTTCTTGATCAGAGTCCCCAGGGTGGAAAAGGTACTCAGAAAACAACGCTTCCATCTTTTCTATCACAGACCCACCAGCGGATATCCCAAAACTCTAATGTTGGATTGGTGTATGATTTTCCAGTGCATTTATCCTTTCTTCTACCACCAACATCGCCCCTATCACCCACTTCAAACTTAGCCTACACCCCATTTCTTCCTCTAGCCTGTCCTCCTTCCCCTCTTTGCTGTGTTTTCGTTCTCATATGCTTCATCGTGGTAGCCATGCCATTCACTTGATCCTCAACATATTCAAGTGGTACCCAAGCAGCATGTTGTCCAACTTTAAAGAAAATGTCTGACAGCTGGCTCACTGCTATCATCACCTCCCATCCCTTTCTTCCTGCAAGGGAGCCTCTCAAACCCCTCCCCCCCACCACTACCACCACCATGGCAAATATATTTTGATACCGTGCAGCCATAGTAAATGCCTTGTCTAGTCTACCCAAAAGCAACAAGGGGAAAACTTAATGGCATGCACTGGATACAGGTAATAAAAGGAAATGGCCTGAAACGCCCACTCGGGTTTGTCAAAGGAGTAAACAGAGTAATGCAGCTGTTTACAGGCAGCCATGGTAAGTGCTATTTCAGGTCTACCCATAAGCAATATGGGGCAACCCTGGCAAGCACAAGGGACAGGCAGCACCGCAGAGTAACTGAAGAGTCCACCCAGGATAACAGTGTTGGTAATTTGCTGTGCAGTGTAAAGAATATAATTACTAGGTTAGACAAGATGGAGGAGTAAGGGGAGGGTCTGGCCCTAGTCCCTATCATAACATAAGAGACCAAACAGGTATGATGCCTGAAGAAGATTCAATTACCTTCCAGCCCTTCATCAGCATGACTGGGCTGGACACTCTGAGAGCAGAGGTAATATAGATGGTTGGAGACTATCACTTGTAAAACCAAGGAGGTATGAGATTGTGAGGAGTAAGTGTTGTTGCGGGGGGGGGGGGGGGCGTAATGAAAGAAAAACAATCAAGGAAAGAAAAACAGAAGTTCACACAAAAGCCAACAGAGTTGGATCTTGCACAGAATCAGGTCTGACACAGTTATTCGGTTGACTGGTTGCAATGAACATTTATTTCATTACTTTCATTGAAATATCCTACTTACTTTATGGTTACGGTCAATGTAAGTGGCACCTCTGTGCTATGAGAAGGCAATGGAGGAAAATCGGGTGGTGGTCTTAGTTGCCTCTTCTCTCTACCTGTGAACTAATTTTCAAATTAATAAAATGCTCTTCTCTCAACCTGTGAACTAATGATCAAAAACAAGTGAAACATCTCTTAGAGAAGAAAGGTTGAGAACCATGGTTTTTAATTGGGCTATTTTTTCTGCATCAACTCTTGTAGAGCTTGAGGTCTACAAGACAAGTGCATGTTAACCACTACATTTATATTCCCTGCAGGATGTGAGGGAGTAACTGTTTGTTAAAAGGAACATTTAAGGGGCGTGGCTAGCAGCCGGAGATGGCGGCAGCATAGAAGGAGAGCTCCGCGGTTGAAGCGGCCTCCTTGAAGATCCGTATACTAATCCGGTGACAAATATTTCCCTGCGGGAAGGTACCGAAGCCCAGGACCGGGCGGCGCAACCTGAGACCGGCAGAACGTCATTCCGACGGAGGGAAGTCGAGTTAAGTGAGTGGCCCGCTCAGGCCGCTAAGAGGAACTGGAGCCGGGGAGCTGCCTGGCGAGGCGGGCGGTCAGGAAGTGCGGCAGGCAAAGCGTGGAAGCACCGGAAGCGCCCGCTAGTGGAAGTGCTCGAGGAGACGGAGGGTGCAGCGGCCCAACGCCGACGCCGGACTAAGGGTGCCCAGGATCGAAGGGACTACCAGCACTGCCGACGATTTGGCGAGCAGCGGGAGAGCACCCGGCCAGCAGCAGGATCGGGCGGCCCTGCCGACTCTAGGGCCGGAGCCGCCATCTTGACCGCCGAACACAATACAGCCTGGGGCGTAAAACTGTGAGAGAGCCGTCCCGTTGGCAGGGATCACAGGGTGACACCGCACGAGCTACGTTTTTCCCAGGAGAGACACGATACCGCCCCGGGGCTCCCATCAACCAGTGGCCATTGTAAGAAGTGACGCACCTGCGTATAACCCCGACTCGGTCCCCGCTGGTGGGAAGCGGTGCTCCGAGCACAAACCCGGCCTCCTGGGACCCCGCATCCCTTTGTGTGCAGCAGTGCCACGGACTTTTACACCGGGATTGAGACGCAGGCAACCCAGCTCTTAGCCATACTGCGGGGCGGTTCACATTGCAGGCGGCAATACCCCCGAGCACAGCACTTGAGAAACGCCGCACACGCCTTTCCAGCGGCAGACACGCGGACGCCTACCGGCTGTGGCCGGAGTGAGACCGGCCTTCAGACTGAAGCGATAGCCAGCGGTGCCTGCAAATAGCTGCTGAGGGGGACACGATAAAGACGGCATCCGGGGCTACTCCACCCCGAAAACCAATCCCGCAGGTGACGTGCGCCAGGAAAACATAAGGGAGGGGTGGCTGCAGGCCATCAGACGCCATAAACACTTGCTTTAGACCACAAGCGGTCTGTACTCCGAGCGAGGCATAAGGTGATGTTCGCACCCACTAGGGACTTGGTAGGAAGGGAAGGAAAGTCTGCTGACGAGTGGTCACTGTAACTGCTCGACCCAAGCAATCCGACGGCCAGGGCAACGGCCGAAGGCCTCCACCGGGGTTGCTTCCCAGCAGCCTTAGCACCACTAGGGACGATACCCACAACAGGCGGAATTCTGTGGGACGTTACGGACGTGCTCACCAAGATGGCCGGCAAGGGGCCGAAGGGAGGGACCACGCAATCCCGTCTTGATAAATACGCTTATGATAAAACAACTTCCTCCCCAACAGACGCCAAAACGCAAACGGGCAAAACCGCGGAATCAGCGGGGGGGAAAAAAGCAACCCTGGATGATGTGATGCGGGCCCTAACCCAAGTTCAGGCAACAGTGGGGTCGATCTCAGCGGAAATAACACTAATAAGAGCGGACTTCCATAAAATGTCAGAAAAAGTGACTACAATGGAGGTAGTAACCAAGTCCTTGGTGGAGGATGTCTCAGAACTGCAGATAAGCATGGAACGGATCTCGAAGGAAAACAAGGAACTGCGTGACAAGCTGGACGATCAGGAGGGGCGCTCGAGACGGAATAACATCCGCATAATAGGGGTTCCGGAATCGGAGGACACAAGAGCGATGGACCTGTATGTGGAGGAGCTGATCAAACAACACTTGAAGCCTAAAGGTCTCTCGGATTTTTTCACAGTGGAGAGGGCGCACCGAGTCCCGGGGGGACGCCCAAAAACAGGCGCTAACCCTAGGCCGATCATTGCTCGACTCTTCAATTTTAGAGACAGGGATGCGATCCTACAAGCAGCGAGAAACTCACCCCCCGTCAAACTCCAGAACTCCACCCTGGCGTTCTTTCCTGATTATACGGCGGAGGTTGCCCGCAGAAGGAGGACATTCTTTGAAGTTAAAAAAGAACTGAGGGCAAGAGAGATTCCGTATTCAATGCTCTTTCCGGCCAAACTAAGGATAGTAGCAGACAATAAAACGTGGTTCTTTGACTCGCCGGAGGCAGCACAAGATTGGCTAGAAGGCTGGAGATCAGCGGGGCAACCTTGCCGTTCTAACAGACCGAACAAGTACCGCACCACTGGATCCCGTCCGGGCTCCCAGGCATCCGGAGGAGAAGCGGAAATACACTCACCTCTGACCGACGTACCAGAAACGGAAGATAATGAAGAACAATGACTTCCTGATGTGGCCTCTGTAGGCCGATTGCAAAGCTGAACGGACATGCCGCCAAGGACACTGGGCAGAGGTCCTCCGTGAACAAGGAGGGGGGCCGCCGACTCCGGAGAGTCTTTCACCCAGGCGAGCAAGTACTGTGTTTTGGGCTTGGGTCAGGCACTCTGCTGAGTTGGGGGGGCGGGCAGTTCTAAGTCCGTTTAGCAGGGGGGCAGGGAGGGGGGGGGAGTTGGGGGTTGGGAGGTTATGCAATTTTTAGTTAGTTACACTGGTCAGGATTGGAATGACATGGCACATGCGCGTAGTGTACCTGGAGCCTGGCGACCCCTTCGAACGCAGCCAATGCGGCACATGCATGCTTTCAACCGCAGATGCTATGACACACACCACACGAGCTGAAGTAGGGAGGGAGGATTCTACACTGGGGCAGGTGACACCATTGCAACTCATGACATGGAATGTGAGGGGGCTGGGGGATAAGGTCAAACGAGGATTAGTACTGCAAAGCATAAGAAGATTGAGTCCGGCCCTAGCCCTACTACAAGAAACACACCTGACCGGCACAGCAACGCAAGCCCTAGATAGGAAAGGCTACCGTATGATTGTTCACTCAGCATTCACTAGGGGGTCTCGTGGTACAGGGATCCTCATGCACCGCTCTTCTAGGTTCATAGTCCAATCCACAAAAACAGACACGCAGGGACGCTTTGCAGCGATACATGGACAATGGGAGGGAAGGCCGCTCAATGTGGTCTCGGTATATATTCCACCGGCACTGCACGCAGTCGCTCTCCCAGAACTGGGGAAGTTTCTGCTGGACCTCCCGGAGGGAGATCTCATCTTAGGAGGGGACTTTAACGCGGTGGTACACAACACACATGACAGATTCCCGGTGCGAACACAGACCCCCGGGCCTTCCCGGCTGCACGGCTTCCTGGAGGCACAGGGTTTGGTAGACCTCTGGAGGCAGCTCCACCCGAACGATCAGCAGTACACGTACCACTCGGCGGTCCATGATAGCTCATCACGGATCGATTACTTCCTCACACTGGGACACGGTCTTCTCACTATCGATGACGTGCAAATTAAGCCGAGGGGTGTCTCGGATCACTCCCCGTTGACACTGGTTCTTTCCAACCCTGAGCGGACCCGGAAGCGGATCTACCCGATCTACCCGGGATACCTTAGGGTGCAACAAGTGGCTAAAACACTGAAAAGAGAAACGAGGTCTTACCTCGCTGAGAATGAAGGGTCGGAGCGTCTCCCTCTGTTTTATGGGAGGCCTACAAAACGGTTCTTCGAGGGCGAGCCATCTCCACTATCACAGGATATAAGCGCACCCAAAAACAAGAACTATTAGACCTAGAAGACAAACTCGCCAGGGCTACCGAAAGCCATGAGGCGGACCCGACGAGAGACACGCTACGCGCGCTCCGGCTGTGGCAACAGCATCATGCCGACCATGTACGCCGCAGAGTAGTGGATAACATAGCGACCACAGCGCACAGGATATACGATGTAGGTGACAAAGCTGGTAGACTCCTTGCATGGCTGGAGAAGAAACGGGGTGGACAGAGGAATATACTGCAATTGAAGGATCCTGCGGGTATGCTACAAACCCGCCCGTCACTGATAGTCGAACTCCTGGCGGACCATTTCCAAACAGTCTACTCCCCTGAAATCGATGTTACACGGGAGATGGCAGAGACTTCTCTCATGGGAGTACCCACTCGCACCCTGTTACAGGACGAAGTGGAAGAGCTGGAAACAGACCTGACCGCTGAGGAGATACAGATAGCTATCGCAGCACTTCACTCGGGGAAAGCGCTAGGTCCCAATGGGATACCGATTGAATGGTACAAAACCATGTCGGAGACGCTCTCCACGCCCCTACTTAACATGTTTAAGGAAAGTCTGGAACTGGGACAATTGGCGCCCGACCAACGTGCGGCGACCATCATCCCAATCCTGAAACCTGGCAAACCACCTGAGGAATGCGGCACATACCGTCCGATATCCCTCCTTAACGCCGAAAGCAAAATCTTGGCAAAACTCTTGGCCAATAGATTGATTCCCCATCCGGCGCGCTTAATACATCCGGATCAGTCGGGATTCATGCCGCACAGGAGTACGGCACTGAATCTCAGACGATTGCATGGGGTGATGGCGCGAGCCCCGTTATTGACGGAACCAGCAGCAATCCTTTCGCTTGACGCCAAAATGGCGTTTGACCTTGTAGAATGGAGCTATCTCTTCGCGGTCTTAGAACGGATGGGCTTCGGCCCGAAATTCATAAAATGGATTAGGCTGCTGTATAAAAACCCTGTGGCGCGAGTGACAGCAAATGGCCACATCTCGAGAGAAATATCGTTGGCGAGGGGTACGAGACAAGGCTGCCCTCTCTCGCCACTACTGTTCGCCCTAGTGCTAGAACCTTTGGCCACTGTCATTAGGACCACCCGGCTACTGCGGGGCATAAATTGGGGAGACGGTTGGGAAGACAAGGGGTCACTATATGCCGACGATATGTTGATATACTTAACGGACCCAACAGCGGGTATTCCAGTATTACTGGCATTGTGTGAGAGACACGGGTTAGCCTCAGGGTACAAAATCAACTGGACGAAATCGGTGCTTTACATGCTGCACGGGACACCACCGGTCCTGGGTGAGGAATGCCCATTGCTGCTGGAGACCGCCTCTTTCAGGTACTTAGGGATCCAAATCACACGTGATCACATGACCTTTCAGGACCTGAATCTAAGGCCGCTGCTTGAAAGGCTGAAATCGGATGTGCGACACTGGAAGACCCTCCCGTTAACATTATTAGGCAGAGCGGCGCTATTCAAGATGATGGCGCTGCCCCGTTTCCTATATGTTTTGGAGAATACGTCAGCGATGGTCCCATCGTCGTTCTTCCGGCAGATATCTAGTCAACTGTCTGGCCTATTATGGGGGACTACACCGCCTAGGATCGCGCATATTAAATTGATTAGGGACTGGTACAGTGGAGGGATAGCACTCCCGAATTTGGAAATGTACTATTGGGCGGCCCACCTCAAGGTGGTCAACCAGTGGATACATAGACCGCAGGACGACCCGGCATATGTAGCGGACAGACGTCAGCTAGGCACTAGCACCCTACTGGCCCCACTCTACAACAAAGGTATGACGGCTAAACTGAGCGGTCCAACTAGACACACTGTGACGCTGTGGCATAAAGCCCAAACCCGACTGGGATGGGAGGGTGTGATTACACGACTTACACCCCTGTGGGACTCCAAAACCCTGGGTAACCTGAGGCACAGTAAGGGTTTTACCCAATGGGACAACATCGGGATTGCCACAGTGGGGGATGTGTGGACGAAGGACGGAGTGGTTCCATTTGAGACTCTGAGGGCGCAATACGATATGGGCGTTACTGAGACATACCGATACATACAGATGCGACACGCTTTAATGACAGCAATAAAACCGGGTACTAATGTCCCAGAGTCAGCTCCGCTGGAAGACCGACTACTCACAGACTATATGGAAGCTGGCGCTACTTCCCTCACCTATCGCAAACTGATAAACAATTTGCCCGACCCGTTGCAGAAACTGAAAGAGAAATGGGAGAACGAGGTAGGGGAGATGGATGAGACGAATTGGAACGCTGCAATGGCGTCTCCCAAAGAAGCCGGTATCTCGGCAAGATTTCGGCTAGTGCAACTTAAAATATTACACAGAGTATATTACACACGCACTACCCTACATAAAATCCAGAGGGCAGACCACCCATACTGCTTGAGAAACTGCCGGGAGGAGGGCACGTTGTTCCATACCCTATGGTCTTGTCCCAGCATGGTAGAATACTGGCGGCGTGTGACGCGCACTGTCGCCCAGACTTTACAAATCCCAGTCACACCTGACCCTAGAGTTTGTTTGTTGAATGTATGGGGCCCAAACAACCTGACGCCACATGGACGAAAATGGGTGGTTATCGGGATGATGTTGGCAAAGCGAGATATAGCGCCAAAATGGGGGGCAGCTGAAGCACCGACCCTAACACAATGGTGCAGGAAAATGGATATGCTCATGATAGTGGAGAGGGCGGTATATCAACAAAGAGCCAACCCACGTAAATGGAACAAATTATGGTCACCATGGAACACATATAGGGGGGACCTGTGTGAGCCATTGCCAGAGGAGGGAGACATGGATAGTTCAGGGGAGGAGGATGAACTTGAATAGGAAGAGGAAGGGAGGTGGAAGGGTGAAAAGACGGGGAAAGCCCCAGGATCTCCCGTGTTCTCCTAGCTGAGATGCTGCGTAAGTGAACGGAGGGGTTACGATACACTAACCGCTATACTGTTACTAATTAACACAAGATTGTTTGATCTACATGATGCTATACTATCCAATCACTGACCTTTAAAGTTAGAAGTTATGTTTAGAAAAAAGAACAGGAAAAGTGGAAAATTGCACTAACGGTTGGTGATGGCTGAATGTTGACGCTGCACCGACGATTATATATACTTACAATCTTTACTCTGTGATGCAACAATAAAAACAATTTTTAAAAAAAGGAACAGGTTTAGGGTGATGGGCTGCAGATCTCAGGGGGAAACCCAACACAGACATTGCCCAACATGAAGCAGAGCCCCTGACTCATCTATTAAACTGAAAATGTATTTATTAAGGAGTGGCTGCCCATTTCCACATCAAGACATGCTAGAGTGAGTATTCCTTATTCTATGTGACAGAATTACATAAAGTTGCACAAAAAGATCCCCACAGTTTAAATTAAATGAACTGTGCCCTCCCGCCACCCTTCCCCGCTTCAATCAACATGGGTTAAAAAAAAGAAGAAAACAAGCATTTACAATGTAACGGTTTCGCCTTTGGAAAAGTTAAAGCTATTGGCAATGTAAATGACAACATTTTTATTTATGTGTTGGCTTTGAAAACCTAAATAAATGGCATTGTCATTTACAAAGCCAATCGCCTAATCTCTCGCAAATGCGACATCTATTGCATTTGCACCCACACACACACAAAACCGGGTCACAAGCAGGCAACAGAGGCACACACAAAACCGGGTCGCAAGCAGGCAACAGAGGCACACACAAAACCGAGGGGGCAGGGAAGCAGCTCTACTTGATAAGAATAAATCAGAGATCTGGCAAGTGTTTAAGTAAAATGTTTAATTAGTTAATACACAGGCCACATTATAATATTATGATCAAGGCCAATATCTGGTGAGCAGTGCAAACCAGCCGGACAGCTGTGGTATTGGAAGTATGTGGTTAGTAGTGGGCTAGATTTCAATGTAATGAAACCATAAATATACACCAAATATTGAGTCCGGAAATGGAAAACCCTTGTTAACAAATAAAGTATTGTATGCCATTAAAGGCTTGTGCTTAGAATAATAAGTGCTGAGCAGAAATGCTATGTTGACTCTTGCCTCCTTCAATGTACGTCATCATATACACACACTAGTACCACATACATCACCAAATACATAATTCACAGTCAGGAGCCACATACTCAATTACATACAAATAAACGCATACTTTAAAATGCACTTGACCAAGATGTACATCATTACATGCACAAGTCACGGCAGAACATAGCATAACCCATACAAAATATTGCCACAAATGTCATCACAAACACGTCACACTGGCACGTAACTACCACATGCATAAGTCACCACCATGACCATATCACAGACACACATCATCATAATAAGTAAAGAAAAGACATTGCACTGCAGTAACCCAAACAAAGTAAACTGCAGCATTTTATGGGGTTTCAAGAGGGAAGGGAGAGGAGAGAGTGGGAAGGATAGGATAGAAAGGAAGAGCGAAGAGGCTAGGCAGGGAGACAGTGAAGGGGTAGGCAGTCGTAGTGTAAGGGACGGGAGCAGAAAAGGAATCTTCGAGCTTGGGTACGTTACGGCTGTACGTTTGTACGCCGAGGCCTTATTCTTTGTGACCCCTCTGAATACTTTGACAAAGACAGCCACATTTGAAATAACAAATAACAAAAATGTCAGCGCTCAGGCTCGCCCCTTGCAGGGACCAGGACACTGAGCTCCGCCTGACTGAAAGCAGACTTCAGGCTGGCGGGAAAGACCTGATCAGAACCCCGTGTCACATCAGCAGTCACTTCATTCTGACAACGGCACATGTGGTACAACATAACATTCATGTGTATGTTAATCTTGACAGAAGGGACAGATTGCATTGCCCTGGACACGCACACACCCATGCACACAGGCACGTACACACACACACACACACACACACACGGATGCGCACACACACACACACCTACACAAACACACAGGCAAACACACACAGGCGCACACACGCCCAGGCATACATAGGCGCACACATACACAGGCGCACACACATACACAGATGTGCACACACCCACACAGATGCACACACACAGATTCTCACATACGCCCAGGAACGCACACACACGCAGATGCGCACACACACACAACCACGCACGCACCCCCACACACAACCACGCACGCACCCCCACACTCACAGATGTGCATACGCCCAGGTACGCACACATGCAGATGCACACACACGCCCAGTCATGCACATACACAGGCACACACATACACAGATGCACACACATACACAGGCACACACACATACACAGATGCACACACATACACAGGCACACACACATACACAGATGTGCACACACAGAGGCACGCACACACAGAGAAACATATGCACACACAGACACATACATGTTTCCGTCTGCGAGGCTGGGAGAAAGAGTTAATTTCAAACTCCCGGAGTGTTCACATTTAAGACAAGAGCATAATGTTCTACAACAAAACTGGCCAATCAGAGGCTCTGGCAGGAAGTAGTGTCAGAGCTCCAAGGGGCCGAAAACAGCATTTCACAGCAGCATCAAAGACTTAACGGAAAGAGAGGCCCAGTGTTTGTTGTAGTCTGACTACCGCAAAAGGGACACCAAAAAAAACATTCATTTTCAGTTACTAATGACAGCAGTCCCTACTATTTCAGATTCCTTCCAAACCCCCCTCATGCTCTTGCATGTGACACTACAGCGCTGCCTGAATGAGGAGAGCAGTGTACTTCAGCGGAAATATCTGAATTCGAGGCGCATCTGGGGAGCCAGCAGAGCTTTACATGGAATGAAACAACTGGGACAGATGCAAATAGGGGCGTGGCTTAAAAATATACGCGCATAGAGCCCCCCCACCCCCCGCTGGTATTTTGCTGCTTCCGTCATTGCCTCCAGCTATAGAATGCAATAAGTAACATTACACCTACAACAAGACACACACAAATGCTTTCCAATACACAGGCAAACACACACACACGGATGCGCACACACACACACACACACACACAAACACACAGGCAAACACACACAGGCGCACACACACAGATGCATTCTCACGATTCTGTTTTTTGTTTTTTATCTACCCCTTACCTCCTCTGAAATGTTGGCATGTGTGCCCATTGGTTCCCTGTTTTCGGCCATGCTCTTAAGTGAAAGCTGCTCCCTGGAACCTCTGACGCAGACGGGAGGAAGGACTGCCGGACTCCGCATCTCACCAGGACGTAGGACGGGTGCAAGGACTGCCGAACTCCGCATCTCACCAGAGCGGGGGACGGGTGCAAGGACTGCCGGACTCGGCTTCTCACCACGGCGGGGGACGGGTGCAAGGACTGCCGGTCTCCGCATCTCACCACGGCGGGGGACGGGTGCAAGGACTGCCGGACTCAGCTTCTCACCAGGGCGGTGGACGGGTGCAAGGACTTCAGATGGGGCAGACGGGCTTTCAGCAGATGTCCCCCATGCCCAACTTTATACCCTGTACAGACTATCTCCCACCCTGCTGGCATCCATGCGACCCTCAGGCACCCCACAGACTATACTTTGTGGCCCTTGGAACAATGTTTGCGAGTATCCATGCACTAGAAGGTCTTGCAGTTTCCATGTGAACGTGACACCGATTCCTGCAGCCACGCATGAGCCATCAGACCCAACAAGCTCGCCTCACTGCGTATGTGCTCCAGCCTCACAATATGCCCGTGTGACATCCTTGACCCATGTCCCGCCCCACACTATGTTCGTGTGAACCCAATCGCTTTGCGCGTCGTGTGTATAAAACCCAAAGCTTCAGACACTGTCCAAGTGTCCCGTGTTCCTCCTCTCGCAGTCTGTCCGTCTGTCCCCGAACCTCCTCCAATCGCTTCACAATATGCCTGTACTCCGAGGCTGCTGACAGTCTCTGGATGTGCCCCACACAGCCTTTCCTTGCACCCTGCTCAGATGAGGGGAAGTGACATGCCCAAGCAAACGCTGCACGCAGAGCCAATGACCGACCGTGTAGCATCGGATGCAGCCCACCAATGCAGCCCGGGCCTCTTTCACACCGGTGCCACCAAAAACTGCCCTACCTGGTGCTCCTGTGCCAAGACCCTCCTTCTCCTGGTGCTCCTGTGCTAAGACCCTCCTTAACCTGGTGCTCCTGTGCTAAGACCCTCCTCCTCCTTCTGGGGGGAGACAGACTGGCAGTGCACCCACAGGACACCCGTGGGCCCGCAGCCCCTCCGCATGTAACCGGAGCCTCGTGACCCACACTCAGAGACCCCGAGGCGCAGCAGGTGGGAGCGAGGCCTCGGGGGCTAAATATACCGCAGACTGGGCTGACCTCGGCCTGCAGGTCTCGCCCTAAATACCACTAGCCGCGCCGCGCCGCGGCCGCACCTGGCCCGCCCGGCTGTCCCACTGTCTTTCAGAGTCGTCTGTCTCTGGAGTGTTGGCCCCGTGTTCTCGCGCCGCTTTTCCACGAGTTTCGCCGCGCGCGCGCCTCCGAGTCCTGGCTGAAGACGCCATTGATTCTAGCGAGCTGACGAGTCCACTATATTCGCCACTTCTGGGCAGCAGGTCTGAGTCCTGGCAAGTCCTCTGCCAGCATGCATGTTTGTGAGCCCTGGCCTACAGTCTTAGACTACTCACCCAGCCCATGACGTCTGGGTAGTGAAGAAAGACAACTCACAGGTAAATGTGTAGATCCTATTGGAGCAAGCTGCAAGAAGGCGTCCTCTCTCCCCCAGTCCTGCTCCAACTGCCCCCTCGCATTCCATTCTAGGACATGTGGTAACTTGCCACCAGGATACGCTGACCATGGTTACCAAGACACCACGTCTCCACTTCGTAATTACATTATAAATAACACTAATTGACCAACAACTAAACTACTAATAAAACAAGTCAGGTCCCGGGCCGGCAGCCAATCACAGCGCGGCCCGGGAAATGACGTCACTGGGGTGTCCCGGGTCGGCAGCCAATCACAGCGCGGCCCGGGACAAAGGGGCGGGGCCTAAAAAGGCCGAGAAACGCCCCCGAATCGCGTTTTCCCCGAGAAAGCGCGATTGACAGCCTCTTGTCTCCCAATGGCTAGCCTCCATTTATGGAGCTAGCCAATGAGAGACAGAGGCGGGTCATCGATCCGATATAGAACTCAAGAGGTTTTTAGCGCATGCGCACTACGTGCACACTTGCAGGCAAAACCTAAAAAGAAAAAGACATATAACATTTACCCTCTGCTACAAGCAGGTGGTATATATTTGACAATATGGGCCCCATTTTTCTAGGTGGGGCATGGGGGGAGGGGGACGACGACATGCAAGATCAGGTCCATTATTACAAGGTCCCCATTCCAGGTTCCTGGGGGAAAACGCGTAATCCTCATTATTTCAAGGGAGATACTTTTCGAGATCTTAAATTCCGTCCCACGTATCTCCCTGCATATAAAATGGGGAAATTAAAATGAGGCCCTATGTGGGTTCAATATTCGGAGACGTTGGGTAGTTTACCTGAACAGTGACTTGGTTCTACGCACAATAAGCAGGTCTATGTGCTGTGCATATTATAGCTTGCTTAATCTCCACAACGGCCCCAACAGCGCTGGGATGCCTGGCTTCACCTTGGGGGTGCCCAGGAGTGGACATTACACAGGGAAAAGCCAGGAAGGGTTCCTAAGCGGTATACGGACAGCGCCGGGACACTTCCGTTGGAGGTAGCTTTACAAATGCTGGCATTTACATTTGCTGGCATTTACATATGCTAGAGGCTGTGCACTTTTGATATGCCTGAGGATTTCCTTTTGCTTATACGTAAGGGGCTGCCTTTGCGCATATTACAGGCCAGCCTACATACTGTGAGTGTGTGGCTGTGCACCCAGTTCCTATTTGGCAGGCTGACAGAACTGCCACTCATAATCAATCCAGTGATACTAAAGTTACCGCCTTTATTAACAGGGAGCTCATGGGGTGGCACTGCTGGTCACTGACCAAACGGTTAGCAGATAGGTTGCCTAGCAATATTTTGGAACCTTAAAGATCACATTTTTGAGTGAAGAGGAGGAAGAACAATATTTTCCTAAAACAGTGATATTTATTTTGAAAATGTGATGTAGCACAGGCAAGTTCCAAGAAGCAACAGAGGACTTGGCAAAGAACATTTTTATTCTGGCAGGAGCATCTCTAGCATGTTTGGGGTTTTGATGACACCAGAAAGTAGAAACCTGGATTTTGTGATAGGGGAGTGGGTTGAAAGTGATATTTTGAAGTATACCCTGTGCATGTGTTCTTTTCACATTGTTTTAATGACCAGTTGCAGATATTTACAATGTAAAGTACATGAAGAAAAACTCATTTTCTCAGAATCGCACAACCTTTCGGTAAACCTTTGAATCAAGAATCTCCTGAGATGCTCGGACTTCACCTTTGTAAATTTGTTAATATATTACAATTAGATTTGACCAATGTACATTAAAACGCAGGAAGGATTTAACTTATTTACAAAACTATTTAAGGGTGAATAATTCTATATTGATATAAATAACAGAATATGCATTGTTTGCATTGAAACTTATGGACATATTTCATACTTTTTTCACAACGATTGCTCTCCCCTACACCCCTGGTCATGACGGAACCTGAACTTTTATGTTGCCGTCATCATTTGAATGGAATTTCTGAACAGTCCTCTCCGTTAGGATTACAGAAGTATAATCACCTATTCCTATACAAGAACTCAATCTTGTAATTCACAGACCCACCACACCGAGCAAGAAGAAAGCTAATGTGAATAACAAATGTCCAGTACATTTATACAGAATAAATATATAGACACTGTTTTTTATAGTTTATATGATTAAAATAATATATGTTTTAATCATAAAAAATATAAAAAGCAATGTATATATATTACAAATCTACAAACAATATATATTTTAATTATAAAAAATATAAAAAGCAATGTATATATATTACAAATCTACAAACATGAGGCGCAACAAAAGGTGGTTAATGAAAAGTGGTAGTGTAAATGTGTCAACGAAAAACACTACATTCCTTGAATTAGGAAAAAAGTATCCATCAGATTTATACTCGGTACCGCCCTAGTCATCATTTGGGCTCTCCGTAACCCAGGAGAGTAGTGTCCGTCACCAGATATTCATATGACGGACAAATAATACAGGAGGAGTATGTATTTGTGTAAAAGGGGGTAATCCCGGACAGATTAATGGTAGATAACAGACGATTCACTATCCCTGTGCTTTTATTAAAACTTGTGCTTCACATACATAATTAAAACTCTGATATTTATACTGGGAGATTAGGTAGATCCCAACCATATCATGCCATTCATTGTGCTTTTACCAAACTTCTGACCCACAAAGATAATTACAACTCCCATATCAGTGCTGGTAGATCATATCATGCCCTTTATTGTACGGGGTTAAAGGAATATCCCAAGAAAACATATAAGTTTTATGTATTCTTGTTTTTTTCCTAGATCCCGTTTTTTAATAAAACCCTCCGTTTCATTTCAACTCTGGTATATGAAGAAGCGCTCTGTAAAATGAGCTCGATACAGAGGGTTCAGTTATTCTCATCACGCAGTAGAACTACAACGCCCGACTTTCTTTGCAATGTCTGTAGTTGTGGTCACGCGAGGACTAACAGGATATTTCTATTGCTGACCGCTTTATAATGTTGGTTAATGTCCACAAAAGGTTTCGGGCATAAATGATCCTTGTTGTATGTGATCTGGATGTATGACATTACAACGCATGCTTTTACCACGCATGCCTTTACAACGCGGTTTTTACAACGCATAGCGCTTTGGGGTGCTGGATAGTGAATAGTTTAATTTACTATTCCAACTCCAGTCCCAGTGGACACTAGGGAAGGTGTTGGATAGTAAATTAAATCTATTCCCTATCCTAGAGCGCCCCCCAGCGCAATGCGTTGTAATGGTTTGCGTTGTAAAAGTTGCGTCGTAAAGGCACTGCGTGGTAAAAGTTGCGTTGTAAAGGATGTTTCCCATGTGATCTATGTCTCTTTTCCCCTAGTTGGGATTTCCCTGTGACTTACATGATGTCACTGTTAGAATACTTGGTGACATCGTAGAATGTTGGGGGCTTGGCCAGTAGCTGACTGGCAGTTGGTGGCAGGCAGGCTGAGTGACAGGGAGGTCACTCCTGGTGGGGTTTTTATTATATTACCATCTTATGATCTGGACCAGCAACCCAACTTGAATAAAATAGTAACTTGATTATATTCCTGGCTCAAGGACCTCTTTTATGTACAACAATCCTCTCTCTTACAAACCTTGTATAAATATGCAGAAATTGAGCGGACGGCTGCATACACTACAACTCTGATAATTGGGGTAGCCTTCTGTAAAACGGTCTTGCTGGCGAGGGTCTACCGATAATTGTATACACTACATTTCCCTATTTCATTCAACAGTTTTGTAGTTTCATGCCACGTGTCTTTTGTATCATGTGTCATTAGCCTCTATGGCAGCTGTCTTCAATCTGTGGGGCGCGACCCCCAGAGGGGTCGTGGAGTCCTGGGAAGTGGGTCGCAGATTCTGCAGAGTGCAGTTCCTGGCATTGGGATGATCGAGGGTGCTCACGGTGGAGGCCTAATTCACACCGAGGTGTGAAAAACATCAACGCCTCATTAACAAGTAAAAGGTCTTTTAAAGACCTGTCAAGTACTTGGGTGTGACTGTCTGTGTGTCCCTGAAGCTGTTTCAGCCGGGCTCACATACACAAGCTGGGGGGAGCTGGGGGGGGGGGGCTGGGGTAGCAGGCTGTAGTGTAGCCCTTTGAGTTCAATGGATGTTGCGCACCTGGAGCTGTGGGTCCCGTGACACGTCCCCCGCCCCCAGCAGGGAAGCACAGAGATGCCCTCCCATGAGCGGGAAAGAAGAAGGAAGACGACGCAGAGAGATACTGATTTCCCCGTCCCCCCCCCCCATGAGAGAGGCACAGAAAAGGTGGGTGGATGAATGATGGATGGATGAAAGGCTGAAGGATGGATGGATGTGTGAAAAGGTGGGTGGATGAATGATGAGTGGATGGATGGATGAAAGGCTGAAGGGTGGATGGATGTGTGAAAAGGTGGGTGGATGAATGATGAGTGGATGGATGAATGATGGATGTATGGATGGAAGGATGAAAGGGTGGATTGATGAAGGATAGATTGGTGAAGGATAGATGTATGGATGGAAGGATGAAAGGGTGGACGGATGAAGGATGTATGGATGGATGTGTGAAAAGGTGGGGGGATGAATGATGGGTGGATGGATGAAGGATGGATGTATGGATGGGAGGATGAAAGGGTGGATGGATGAAGGATGGATGTATGGATGGGAGTATGAAAGGGTGGATGGATGAAGGATGGATGGATGTATGGATGGATGGGAGGATGAAAGGGTGGATGGATCTATGAATGGATAAAAGGTTGCATGGATGAATGATGGATGGATGTGTGAAAAGGTTGGTGGATGAATGATGGGTGGATGGATGAATGATGGATGTATGGATGGAAGGATGAAAGGGTGGATGGATGAAGGATAGATTGGTGAAGGATAGATGTATGGATGGGAGGATGAAAGGGTAGACGGATGAAGGATGTATGGATGAAAGGGTGGATGGATGTATGGATGATAAAAGGTTGCATGGATGAATGATGCATGGATGGATGTGTGAAAAGGTGGGGGGATGAATGATGGGTGGATGGATGTATGGATGAAAGGGTGGATGGATGAAGGATGGATATGGATGGGAGGATGAAAGGGTGGATAGATGAAGGATGGATGAATGGATGGGAGGATGAAAGGGTGGATGGATGTATGAATGGATAAAAGGTTGCATGGATGAATGATGGATGGATGTGTGAAAAGGTGGGTGGATGAATGATGGGTAAAGGATGGATGTATGGATGGAAGGATGGAAGGATGAAAGGGTGGATGGATGAAGGATGGATGGAAGGATGAAAGGGTGGATGGATGGATGTGTGAAAGTGTGGGTGGATGATTGATGGAGGGATGTGATGAGGTCTAACAGGCGCATTGATGGTTGTCAAAAGTTGATGATGAGGAGTACCAGTTTCTAGAAACTTTTGTCGGAAGGGGGTCCTTACGCCTAAAAAGGTTTTACAAGGGGGTCTCGGCATCAAAAAGTTTGAAGACCTCTGCTCTATGGCAACAAATATGGCGGAGGCACAAACACCGGCGCCCACCCAGATCGCTCAGAGTGACGCCACGGTGTACCGACGGAGAGGTGAAAGACGCTATATGTTATGATGCAATGTGCATGCAGTGATGACTCTTCCTTGATACTGGCGAGCATATAGAGCAATATCTGTTTGCCACGTTTAAACTGGAGCGCACAGTGTATGGGTGACATCATTAGGCGGGTAGAGCGTAGCACTAAGGTTTTGCGCATATATGACTTAACATAGAGAACAATACTTTGTTAGGCCGAATAACGATCAAACAACATAGATTAAGGCTGAAACTTGAGCGCGCAATATACGGTTGACATCACTATGCCGGTAGATGGTGACATTGAGTATTTGCGCAGATACTGGAGTGCATAGTACAATTAGCACAAGGCAGCAGTATTTAGAACAAGGACGTGATCCAATGCAATTGAGAACACCGTTTCTTGACCTTAGAAGTTTTTTGTTTGTGATTGTGAATATGTCTGTTCTGTTTTGTTTTGTTTATTTAGAGCGGTGCTCCACTCGCCTGAGCGACAGCCAGGTAGGGTGATGTTTTGTTCTACTAAATTGGTAAGTGAACCGTTAGTTTGAGTAATGATAGAGTTAACCATACTCACCTGACATGTGGTACAAATTGTATTATATGACTTGACAACGCAGTAATGTGCGTCTCTTTTCCTTCTTTTTCTTGTATGTGTGGTTCTTCGTGTTTCCTGTTTTGTGGTGCGACACTTTTCTTCAGCGTATTGGAGAATACATGACTTGAAGCATGCAGGTGATATAATTTTTATATTTATTGCAGTAGCTGTAACACTCTGGAAAGCAGTGGCTGATCTTTTTGCCACCGATGCTGAAACATGTTGACCCCTCCTGCTAACAGATATTTTGTTAAATCTGTTGTCACTTTATCTTGTTTTTAATATTGGGAGGATTGAGAGAACCCATTAAAATTTGCTATTCTCTACTCAGTTCTACCCATTTTTATATTTTCACCAATTTTCACTATAATTATTTTCTTGCACTGCAATTAGGTTACCCTTATCTACCATCCTTGGTGATCTAAATCTCCATCTAGATGATGACCTATGCAATGCTAGCAAATTATTTCTATCCGAGCTAGAAGCTCTAAACATTTTATTATGCAATTCAGGGCCAACACACTCAGCAGGGCACTTACTGGACCCTGTCCTTTCCAACCTTCCATTCGAATGCGCCTCTGCCGCGCGTCCCTTGGAGTGGTCGGATCACTATGCCGTGCACTTCGCCTTATCTCGAGCCATAACTATGACTAGTGATAATGGAAGTCAGGATGTGCTTATACGTCGATGGAGCAAGCTTGATATAACTGATTTTAATATGCACTTGATGAACACTCTTCCTAACACCGATACATGCACATCCGTATTGAATACTAATGTATCCAAATGGCTGAGTAATACCATAGACAAACTTCTTCCATTGACATCCAAGAACTCTACCTCCCATCAACCTCCTGCACCCTGGTTCTCTGAAGACCTAAAGCGCATGAAATCCACCTGTAAGGCCTTCGAAAGGAAATGGAGGCGCTCTTACTCCGCTTCCCGTAAAGTGGCCTATAAGGAAGCCCTTAAGAACTACCACCATCAATGTAAAATAGCCAGAGCTACTTATGTTGCTAACACGGTTGCCAACACCCAAAACTGTCCTCGCACACTCTTTTCCATTGTGAAAAAACTAACAGGAGCGGCCTCAACACCGGCTCCCCCTGCCCTTGATGCGACTCAATGCAACTCTATAGCTGATTTCTTTATATCCAAAATAGAGCGTATCTATGACTCACTAAGTCCCTCCACATCCGATGATACATCGATGCTTGAATTAGTACTGACTCCAGAACATCTGCCTTCCGCAACGGCCAAACTCACAAATTGGTTACCCTTTGACGATGTTTCATTTTCCTCTTGCCTGAACAGCGTTAAATCTGGTTCCCCACGGGATCCGGTAGCAGCTAAAATTTTCAAACAACTTGATCCTGGCCCACGCCACGTGCTAAAACAACTTCTTAACTCATCACTATCTGAGTCACACATTCCACAGGAATGGAAACATGCCATGATTGTCCCCTTACAGAAAAAGGCTGGAGTTGACTCTGCCAACTTATCCAACTTCAGACCAATTTCACTGCTTCCCATCCTATCAAAAATCCTGGAAAGGCATATTAACGCACAACTAACCCATCTCGTCGAGAGCTCGGGATTTCTACATCCATCCCAGTCGGGCTTTAGAGCACATCACTCGACAGAATCCACACTTCTAGGAGTAACCGAGAGTCTACGACACAGTGTCGATCGCGGAGAGACATCCGCTCTTTCTCTTCTCGACCTGAGCGCGGCGTTCGACACTGTGTCCCATTCCATCCTTCTTACAACTCTTTGGTCCCTGGGTGTGGAGGGCGCTGCCCTTGCCTAGATAGCCTCCTTTCTGAGCGGTCGAACCTTTCAGGTTTTCTCTCCTTCCGCTACCTCAAATATCTGTCCGTCGGCGTATGGTGTCCCTCAAGGATCCATACTTAGCCCTTTATTATTTAATATATATGTAAGACCCTTGGCCACCATTGTGGAAGAAGTTGGTCTTACCTTATACTCCTACGCCGACGACACACAAATCATTTTCTCTCTTTCTAACAAAGAGAGTAATGACACCTCTGTCTTGAAAGAAGGTCTGACCAGAGTCTCTAGGTGGATGAAAAGCAATTTTTTAAAATTAAACGGAGACAAGACAGAGGTTGTAATACTAGGCAAGGACAAAGATCTTTGGGGCCCACATCATTGGCCAAATGACATGGGACCTACACCTCAGCCTGCTACTGTAGTGCGCAATTTAGGATTTCTCATAGATGATAAACTTACAATGAGACAGCAGGCTGTGAAGGTAGCCTCCATCTGTTTCGCCACTCTGAGATGGCTCCAAAAAATTCTGTGGATGTTGCCCCCTTCCACACAAAGAACTGTAGTCCAGGCGTTGGTTGTTTCCCGCCTGGACTATGGCAATGTCCTATACCTTGGAGCCGATATGACAACCATAAAAAAACTTCAGGTTGTCCAGAACGCGGCCGCTCGGCTACTTCGCAACGTTCCTAGGAGAACAACTGCCTCCTTAGCACTTTGTGATCTCCACTGGCTTAAAATCCCTAACCGAATTAAGTTTAAAGCCCTTTGTCACGTTTTTAAAATTAAACAAGGCTCAGCCCCCAAATATCTTCAGGGCCTCATCCAGGCCTATAAGCCCAGCCGAACCTTGAGATCTTCCGGAAATGGTGATTTTTCCACTCCTAGATTTAGGCTAGCAAAAATGGGAGGTCGATCCTTTGCCTATCTGGGTCCGAAATTGTGGAATACTCTCCCCGTGACCCTGAAAACCGAAATCAACCTCTTCCGTTTCCGCAAGGGACTGAAAACCTGGCTCTTTCAACAGCAAATAGAAGCTCTTCATCAGTAAGATCAGCATGCAAACGCCTTCTTCTTTTCTGTCCCTTAGCGTCGGGAAACCCACTGCGGGTAGCTGCGCGCTTGATAAGTTTAAATAAATAAAAATAAAAATAATATGTCCGGGATTACCCCCTTTTACACAAATACATACTCATCCTGTATTATTTGTCCGTCATATGAATATCTGGTGACGGACACTACTCTCCTGGGTTACGGAGAGCCCAAATGATGACTAGGGCGGTACCGAGTATAAATCTGACAGGGACTTTCTTCCCAATTCAAGGAATGTAGTGTTTTTCGTTGACACATTTACACTACCACTTTTCCTTTACCACCTTTTCTTGCGCCTCATGTTTGTAGATACGTAAGAACCACTGTTTGACCCCCAGACACTCTTTGTTGTTATGATGAATGATTGGGGCTTGTGTCTGTGTGTAGGTCGTTAAACTTTGCCCTTGGACCCTCCCTTTAACTTTTGTTGTTTGTATACATGTGCAGCTGATGCTGCGGGTCCTCTGTTGTTAAATTGAAAGACACCTGATTACCACTGGTGTTTAATGTCCTGCTTGTTACAGACAGGGCAGACATACAATCACAGATGCATTTTCTCTTGCAAAAAAATCCGATTAAGAGGATTTATTTTCTGCGCCACTTTGATCATTGTTTATCCTTAAAGAAATGGCTACTAACTGGGGTTTGGCGTTCGAAGAAACTGAAATACAATCTATCCTCGATGAGAATCCGAGTTTATTAAAACATCTTCCAGTAGCAGTGAGTACTAATGTAGAAGGTTGGGCCAAAGTCCTTTTTTTGTAAAAAAGTCACTCTAGAACTATCATTCACGGCATCACCATGGCTGAATATCTACGTGACAACTGCGCTCAGACAGGTTTAATTGTCACCAATGCCCCCAAGCTATTCTTGGACGACAAAGATTTTTTAAAAGACTGGTCCATGATAGCCTGGAGGTGCACAAGGGACTGGCTAGTTTTGATTATCAAAACCGCTAAAAAGGTGGCAGATAAAATGTTGGTGGAAATACAAATCTTAGAAGGCCAAATAAAAACAATTATCAAAAGCACCCTGTTTAAGACCAATCAGGATGAAAGCAATAAGAGCAACAAAGAATTTAAGGAGTCTATCTTTCTCGCCAAATTAGAGAAATGCAAGAAAGACCTAGCGAGATTTTCCACTGAAAAGATCTACCCCTATACAAGCGAGTCCTATGTCCCAGTACCTTTCAATAGGAATGGACGCAGGGGTGGATCTACCTATGCCACCTCAAGCTCAGAAGAACTGAGTAGTGACTCAGATACCGCACTACCTGGAAATCAACCTACCAGAGGTAGAGGGATGAGGAATAGAAGAAACTGGAGACACAACTACCAGACTCACAATCAGGCCCCACAATGGTATCAGCTGAACCCTTGGATGTACATCGGCCCCGGTTTTCCACCACCCATGGGACAGTTTGGTCCACCCCAATTTCAATATGACCCAAATATGCAGCCTTTTTTAGGGTTTGGTCGGGGAAGATTAAGGGGCAGAAGGAGACAAGGACCGGCCCCACAGGTCCATTGGGGTCCACAACCACAACCGCCCACAATGCACCCAAGGAGCGGGAAGAAGGTGCCTCAGGAGGGAGCGGGAACAAGCAACGGGACGGTCTCGTCATAAATCTCAGTTCCCACAACCTGACGGATACTGAAGAGGCCCTATTGAATAGAGGTGTAGGGTTCGTGACGACTCAAACAGGCGACCCCTTTCTTGCACAATTGGAGATGGCCACGTTTTTTCGGAAAATTAGGTTACAATTCTTCTTTGCAAATAAAAACCGAGAAAATCTGGAACCAGTTGAGAAAAATACTGGTTTATAGAAGCCCTCAACCTACAATCCTCCCACGATTAGTGTACCAGCTAAAGTAATAACATTTGAACAAGCTGTAGAAAATGACATAAAACTGTTTTTCCAGACACAAACCAAATCCTTCGTCAATTTACCAAAGAAAGAACAATATGCCCTACGCTCTTTAACATCTAACGAAAATATAATGATTAAACCAGCCGACAAGAGCGGAGCTATTGTCCTACTGGACACTACTGTTTACCATAGTGAATGTCTGCGACAACTGCAAGACACCAAATCCTATGCTTCTCTTTTAACGGATCCTACTGAGCGACTCAAACAGAACATCGGTCATCTAGTCGAGGAAGCAGCTTCAGAAGGTTGGATTACCTCTCATGAGGCGCAGTTCCTACAGACAACGCATCCATCAGTACCTTATTTTTATATACTACCGAAGGTGCACAAACCACAAAGGCCCCCCTCCTGGACGACCCATAATATCTGGGATCGGTTCTCTCTTAGAACCGCGGTCCACCTTCGTTGATTTTTTTCTTAACCCAATGGTTAAAAAGATGGCTACATTCTTACAGGACACAAAGGATGTCCTCAGACTACTTCCTGATGAGGAATTTGATATATCTACTGACATCCTGGCATCTTTCGATGTGGAATCTTTATACACTTCGATTCCACAGACCGAAACACTGGAAGTAGTGGGCAGACTTTTGGAACAGCGAGAGATGGATTCCATCACTCCGGTTGCATTCATTATGAGTTTGGCTGAAATTGCTATGAAAGAAAACTATTTTAAATTCGAGGACACCACCTATTTACAAATTGCTGGGACCAGCATGGGCAGCGTTTTCGCTCCAAGTTTGGCGAATTTATATGTACACCATTTCGAACAGGATATCGTTTTAACACCAACGAATCCTTTTCATTAATCGCTTCTAAGCTGGAAGCGTTATATTGATGATATCCTGGTTATTTGGCGTGGTAAGACAGAAGACCTCCTAAAGTTTCATCAATGGTTAAACACAAAGAACGCCTACCTGAAATTTACGGTTGAATATAGCAAAACTCAATTGCCATTTCTAGATCTACTCGTTATAGCAACACCAAATGTGTTAGAATCTGAATTGTATAAAAAACCAATGGCCAGAAACTCACTCCTCAGTTATGACAGCTGTCATCCTCGGTCCCTGAGGAATAATTTACCGTATGGCCAATTCCTAAGGGTGCAAAGGAACTGCTCAAAGAAAGAAGCCTTCAACGTACATGCACACAATCTGGAGAAACAACTGCAAGAGAGAGGATACCCGAGACAGATCGTCCGGCAGTCAAGAAAACACGCCTCTAATAACAATCGGGAGGCGCTCCTAGAACCTAGGATGGAAAAAGAAAATCTAATCGACTAACGTTTGTCAACACGTTTTGCACCAGATCTAATCAAGTCCAGAAGATCATTTTAAAACATTGGTCCAACTTGAACACTGGAGGTGACCAAATACCACAACCCCTCTTTGCTTTTAAAAGAGGCAGCAATCTGAAGGACAAGTTAGTCCATACTGGACCAAAAATCAAGATGTCTCGTCCAGTGGGAACCCTTTGGGACCTACCGGCAGTAGAAGGTCACCATCCTTGTGGGACATGTGCAGCGTGTCGTCAGACGTCAAAATCTTTGAGTGTGGACATAGGCACCAACAGAGCCTGGCAACAACATAGATTCACAAACTGCAATAGTCTAAACTTAATATACTTAATCACTTGCCCCTGTAGACTACAGTACGTCGGTATGACGACAAGAAAAATTAAATTACGGATATCGGAACATAAGAGCACAATTTGATGCAGGAAGCAAGCCACACGTCTTACTGCACACTTTCTGGAAGTGGGCCATAGTCCAACAGACTTTCACTGGACAGTCCTTGAACAGCCCAAAATACCCGACCAGGTCACTGACATTGGAAAATACCTATTTATGAAAGAACAAAAGTGGGTATACAAACTGAACAGCGATAAGGATGGCCTTAATGAAGAGATACCGTGGATGTCACTGTGAGAACGTCTATATACGATTGGCGATTGGGAAGAGGTGTGGCGCCGCGGCTAGGGTGACTGACTCCGGAATCTGGGGATCACGGTTCGATCCTCGGCACCGGCGGCAGATTGGCCCAGCACCATGTGACTCTGGGCAATAGCTTGCTTAATCTTCCCTACGGCCCCCAGCGCCTAGAGACCCTTACGGGTGATTGTGCACTTTACAAATGTGGATTATTATTATATTCGATGAAGCGCTGGTACAAGTTATTCAACTATGCACTAAAGTCCAATAAGAGCTGTCACCTACGCCTTCTTGCACTATCCTAATCAAGGGATTAACGGAGAATCTTCTGATATATCATGCAGTTTATAGTCCTCTCAGTAATCTTCCACCTGGGGTTCATATACGTCACTAAACATCTGTTGATCAATAATTAGATCTTCACCTCAAGCGTTGTCCTGGGATAATAATGATATAACGCCCTTTAAAAGAACAGACGATTCACTATCCCTGTGCTTTTATTAAAACTTGTGCTTCACATACATAATTAAAACTCTGATATTTATACTGGGAGATTAGATAGATCCCAACCATATCATGCCATTCATTGTGCTTTTACCAAACTTCTGACCCACAAAGATAATTACAACTCCCACATCAGTGCTGGTAGATCATATCATGCCCTTTATCGTACGGGGTTAAAGGAATATCCCAAGAAAACATATAAGTTTTATGTATTCTTGTTTTTTTCCTAGATCCTGTTTTTTTCCTAGATCCCGTTTTTTAATAAATCCCTCCGTTTCATTTTAACTCTGGTATATGAAGAAGCGCTCTGTAAAATGAGCTCGATACAGAGGGTTCAGCTATTCTCATCACGCAGTAGAACTACAACTCCCGAAATTCTTTGCAATGTCTGTAGTTGTGGTCACGAGAGGACTAACGGGATATTTCTATTGCTGACCGCTATATAGTGTTGGTTAATGTCCACAAAAGGTTTCGGGCATAAATGATCCTCTCTCTTACAAACCTTGTATAAATATGCAGAAATTGAGCGGGCGGCTGCATACACTACAACTCTGATAATTGGGGTAGACTTCTGTAAAACGGTCTCGCTGGCAAGGGTCTACCGATAATTGTATAAACTACATTTCCCTATTTCATTCAACAGTTTTGTAGTTTCATGCCACGTGTCTTTTGTATCATGTGACATTAGCCTCTATGGCAACAAATATGGCGGAGGCACAAACACCGGCGCCCCCCCAGATCGCTCAGAGGGACGCCACGGTGTACCGACGGAGAGGTGAAAGACGCTATATGTTATGATGCAATGTGCATGCAGTGATGACTCTTCCTTGATACTGGCGAGCATATAGAGCAATATCTGTTTGCCACGTTTAAACTGGAGCGCAGTGTATGGGTGACATCTTTAGGCGGGTATACCGTGGCACTAAGGTTTTGCGCATATATGACTTAACATTGAGAACAATACTTTGTTAGCCCGAATAACGATCAAACAACAAAGAGTAAGGCTGAAACTTGAGCGCGCAATATACGGTTGACATCACTATGCCGGTAGATGGTGACATTGAGTATTTGCGCAGATACTGGAGTGCATAGTACAATTAGCACAAAGCAGCAGTATTTAGAACAAGGACGTGATCCAATGCAATTGAGAACACCGTTTCTTGACCTTAGAAGTTTTTTGTTTGTGATTGTGAATATGTCTGTTCTGTTTTGTTTTGCTTATTTAGAGCGGTGCTCCACTCGCCTGAGCGACAGCCAGGTGGGGTGATGTTTTGTTCTCCTACCAAATTGGTAAGTGAACCGTTAGTTGTGAGTAATGATAGAGTTAACCATACTCACCTGACATGTGGTACATATTGTATTATATGACTTGACAACGCAGTAATGTGTGTATCTTTTCCTTCTTTTTCTTGTATGTGTGGTTCTTCGTGTTTCCTGTTTTGTGGTGCGACACTTTTCTTCAGCGTATTGGAGAATACCAAGTATGACTTGAAGCATACAGGTGATATAATTTTTATATTTATTGCAGTAGGTGTAACACTCTGGTCCTGATGAAAGCAGTGGCTGATCTTTTTGCCACTGATGCTGAAACATGTTGTCCCCTCCTGCTAACAGATATTTTGTTAAATCTGTTGTCATTTTATCTTGTTTTTAATATTGGGAGGATTGAGAGAACCCATTAAAATTTGCTATTCTCTACTCAGTTCTACCCATTTTTATATTTTCACCAATTTTCACTATAATTATTTTCTTGCACTGCAATTAGGTTACCCTTATCTACCATTAATCTGTCCGGGATTACCCCCTTTTACACAAATACATACTCATCCTGTATTATTTGTCCGTCACATGAATATCTGGTGACGGACACTACTCTCCTGGGTTACGGAGAGCCCAAATGATGACTAGGGCGGTACCGAGTATAAATCTGATGGGTACTTTCTTCCTAATTCTTTTTCGTTGACACATTTACACTATCACTTTTCCTTTACCACCTTTTGTTGCGCCTCATGTTTGTAGATACGTAAGAACCACTGTACTTTGTTAGACCCCCAGACACTCTTTGTTGTTATGATGAATGATTGGGGCTTGTGTCTGTGTGTAGGTCGTTAAACTTTACCCTTGGACCCTCCCCTTAACTTTTATTTTTTGTATATATTACAAATGCCACATTCATGAAAGGAAGGAACATATACTTACTACAAGTCATCACAGAAGAGGAAGATTTTTGTAAGACAAATGAATCTGTCTATGAACATATACACCTTTACCATACATATCACTAAGCATCCTTGAATATGATCACGTAAGAACGTCCAAGTATCGGTAAGTTGTGTAACAGTAATTTGTTGACAAGTTTTGGTGGGATTTATTCATAAGATCCACCTTCTTTAGGAATATGATACATGTATATGTCTTCCATAGAAGAAAAGCTATTTTTGCACAACATCTTATACTACTCCTATCACATATTCAGAATGTACCACCGGGAATCCAATTCTCCAATTAAAGAATTCAAGGGTCTATATATCTCTTCTCGGAATGACTCAGCAGTAGATGAAAAGCATCACTCAACCAAGCAGTAAATACAAGCTCTACTTTCAGGATTTGTCTTATATGCCACATGCTAAAGGCAAAAAACTTCTGCAAGTCCGTAGATTCTGTATGATCTTGTTTAAATCGGGATCATTAAAGCAATAATGTTATAGCTCAATCTCTACATAGGGGATTACTCTAGCATTAATGTGCTTCAATTATACTCTCAGATTCATCGTGCTCTAGGAAGCACATTATAGCACCAGGCCCGGGGGTCCAGACAGAATCCCAGCAGTTTCTCACACAGGCCTTGTGTTCTTGGGCACGGTTATGCAGTAAAAGAACTGAGGTCCCAACGATGCCCCCACACATGGCTTGTACTCTTAGTCGCAGCCTGTCAAATAGTACAGAATTGATGGTAAAAGTGCTGCGATCCCAGCAGTGCCTCACGCATACCTTGTACTCTTGGGCAGCCTCCTCTACAGGAACGACGGTGTGAGCCCGGTGGTCCCTGGACCGGTCACACACCACACAGATGGGCTCCTGGTCATCCTCACAGAAGAGCTGCAGCCGCTGCTGGTGTTTCTCGCACACATTCTCCTGAGGCTTCAGGGAGGGGAGGTGATTTTTTAGCATTTCCACGAGGTTTCCCAGCTGCCGGATAGGCTGAAGTTTTTTCTCTTGGGATATTTCCCTGCACTCGGGACAGGAGAGATTTGTATCGGAGCCCTGCCAGCACCGTGAGATGCAGGACTGGCAGAAGATGTGTCCACAGCCAATGATCACCGGGGTCTTGAAATATTCCAAACAAATCGAACAAGTGACTTCGTCCTCCAGGTTCTGAGACTGAGCTGCCACCGCCATGATGCAGGAAATAGACTAGTTTCGTTTCTGCTGTTTGTGTCCCGGGAGTATCCCAGCTTCCTGTCACTCCCACTGCGCAGGCGGCCTGTCACTCTATCCCTGGGAGCAACCGGAAGTCGAACTGCAACACAATAAAAGTGAACGTGAGAGCACGTGAGCAACGTGTACTGAGTACGGGGGGGGGGGGGGGCATGTACTCATAAGAATGGGCGAAAGGGCGAGGCAAAGGGCAAGACACGATGATACTGAATGTCTTCTATACCAGCTGCAGCACGTACCAAAAGACAAGAAATACGTGTCTATAAACAAAACAGATCAATGTATTACACAAAATGAAAGTCAAACGCAATGATGTGTTAACATTTCCTTTTTGTAACATTTGCAGCTTCACCACTGTTTTTTTGCTGTCTTTGGCAGAATACTAAATATTCTCGAGCGTGCACACGCAGAAAGAAACAAGCAGATATGCACACAAAAAGCATTGCACACATTTCTTTTAAAATACCTCTCAAAAGTGTCCTCATTCTCTCCCTCCTTTCTCCCAGTCAAAAACAGCACACATAAGCAGGCAAACACACACATTATATTCAGATTGGTTTAAAGCAATTTTCAACACCATGGCTTTCTTTTTTTTTAAGTTTGATAATGCTTTATTGAAGAAGATACAATAACATACAGTATTACAAGTAGAGGGTGTGGCATAATGGCCAGAGCGACTGACCTTGAAACTGGGGGAAATAGGTTCAGGTCTTGGCAGGAAAATGAAGCATTCCCCACACCCCACCGGAAAAATGAATGTGTCCATCTGTAATCAACTGGTAGTCATTTAAAAAGATATGATACCTTCGGATCACATTTGCGCTATATAAAACTGACACAAAAAATAATAATAATGAGTATGCATAAGCCGAAAGATAACTCTTACAGATTCCTCAGTGCCCATAATAAAGGCACAGCAGCAAGAGCTAGCTAGGGCAATGGAGAATCTGAAATATTTTTTCTTAACAGAGGAAATTGCAGGAAGTAAGGCTTACCAACAAAAACGTTACGAAGAGAGACAGCAGATTGGCAGATTTCTGGCTTGGTCCACGAAATCACAAAACGCTTCACAATTAATCTCTCAAATGAAAAATCCAGCAACAGGTCTCCTAGTCGATGATAAGCAGGGTATTGGTGAGGTATTTAGTTCACATTTTAATCATATCTATGGAGAAACGCAGGGGGTGGATGAGGCAGATCTTGAGAGATATTTTCATTCATTGGAGCTACCTTTGCTATTGCAGCAGCTCTCAGAGGCATTGAACTCTCAAATAGGAATCCCTGAAGCACAAGTGGTATTAAAGAGTATGGCTAATGCTAAAGCTAGTGAAGCAGACAGGATTCCTGTAGAAATGTATAAGATGTTTCATGTTGAACTGCTTCCCTTTTTGGTAAGATTGTTTAATGAAATCAAGGATGGTATAGATACTCCCAAAAGTTTTAAGGAATCAATAGTAATAGTTTTTCTTAAAAAGGATAAGGATCCTGCCGATCCAAGCTCTTATCGTCCTATCAGTCTGTTAAACACAGATTATACATTTCTTATGAAAATTGGGCAAAAAGGATAGCTCCCTGTGCACAACAGGTAGTTCATAACGATCAAAATGGTTTTATTCCTGGACGTTTAATGGTATTGAATACTTATTTTTTAATGCAAGCCATCAATTACTTTTCTATTAATCAGACTGATGCGGTGATTATGATGATGGATGCTGAAAAAGCTTTTGATTTGGTATACTGGAGTGCGTTATTTTTTATTTTACGGAACTTTGGTTTTCCACAACAACTTATACAGATGTTAAAAAAAATGTATAGAGGGGCAGAAGCCACAACCATGATTAATGGTTTAGTAAATGGTAAGGTCACTATCAAACGAGGCACCCATGAGGGGTGCCCATTGTCTCCTCTCCTATTTTCATTGTTTATCGAACCCCTAGCTGAGAAGATCCGGAATAACATAAGTATCGTCCCTCCAATTGATGGTATGGCAAAAATTAAGCTTTATGCAGACAATATAATTTTATATCTGAAGGCAGGGGCAGATAACCTACAGAATGTGTTGGATGAAATTCAAAACCTTATGCAAGTCAGAGGTTAAAAAGTTAACCATGCAAAAACCGAAATTTTAGCATTTAATAAGACTCCTTTGGATTTTCCACCAGCCATCCATCCAAAACCTCCGCACCCAATCAGATATTTGGGGATAAATGTCACCATTGATTTTGGGCGATTATTTTCTTTGAATTACACTAGATTGCTCACGAAAGTCAAAAAGGTATCCAATAACTGGTCTCTGCTTCAACTGTCCTTAATTGGGAGGGTCTCAATGGTTACAATGATGGTCCTTCCACTGTTTTTGTTTCTATTTATTAATCTGCCCATGAAAATCCCAAATTATTATTTTAAGGAGCTGGATCAATTAATAATGAAGTTTGTTTGGAATAATAAACAACCTAGGGTTAAGTTCTCTATATTGCAACTTGATGTAACTTCAGGAGGACTGGCACTCCCACATTTTTTAACATATCATCATGCTTTTTTACTTAATTTATTTTCCCAATTGGGTAAGGAGAATTCTGCTTTTGATATTTTTTTTTGGATACATATGTTGAAAGAAAGCGCAATTGGACTCCCTGTGTTCCTATGTTTGGCGACACTCTCCCAAAAGACGTGATATAAGGTTATCTTCACACTGGCTGATAGAATCACGAGATGTCCCTTTATTTCACGCTTACACCCCTATAAAGGATGTCTTAAACTCTCCAGAGGGCTTTTTCAGGACTGGCAAGAACTGGGTTATCTCCAGCTCAGGGATTTCAATAACATTGGTTCCTTAATTAACTGGGAAATGGTTTGACTCTAGACCACTACACCAAATACCGCACTGGCCCTGAGCTTTGTACAAATATCCAACTTTCTTAAAATTAACTACGCAATGCTAGATGAGACGGTAAGGCCAATTGTCAAGCAGATAGTAAATAAGATGGTAGGGTTTGGCTGTTGGTATCACTTACGTCATCAAAAAGCCAACTCAGAAGAGATCCTGACGAAAGAGCTCCAAAAAATGAATTCAGAGACAGGCTGCAAGTTCAATACTAGAGAGTGGAAACAGCTTAATGATCTAGTGAATAAAGCTCTCAGAGGCGCCAATTTTAAAAGAAGGAAGTTTTTATCTAGATGGTTACTACATTTTACACCCCTGAAATTGTCTAAAATGTTTCTAACCTGCCCGAATAAATGCTTTCGCTGTAACAGAGAGGGTGAAGGGGGCTGGGTACGTATATTTTTCGAATGTAATGATTTACAATATTTGTGGAAGAGGATTTTTGAGGAAATTTCTTTGATTCTATCCTTGGAAATCAATCTGTCAGCCATGCTGGTGTTATTTGGTTCTTCAGGAGAAGTGAAATGTTTTACAAAAAATCAGCAATGTTTTATATTAATTGCCATTGCAGTTGGCAGATTACTTGTTCTGCAAAATTGGAGAACCAGTCTACAACCTAGCATTGAACATTGGTTTAATAAAATGACCTGGACAAGTAGACTTGAAGAGGCCTATGCCAAACGTATAGGAGCTGTGGTTAGATTTAGTGGTATTTGGCCACCTTTTTTCCCTTATGAACTAGCTAAAAATAAGTTATATATCCACGCAGAACTTTGTAGAAGTTACGGTATTCCTATATTCGTCAGACACAAAACAAAATGATTTCCACTTGGCACTTGGCACTTTATTTATTAATCCTATTTAATGTAACTTATTAATTAAAAGTTTAGTCAGGATATTCTAGTTAAGGGCTGTGGGAGTCTGATTATCTATTGGAAATTGTAATTTGGAATGTGTTTAATAACTGTTGACTATGCAGGATTAATTTATTGGTCTTGCTATTGATATGTAAACTGACATGTAAACTATTCACTTTCCTATTTTTCCTGTTCTAATAAAAAATGTTTTGTTAAAAAGAGTATGCCTAAGCACTATATATATATATATATATATATATATATATATGTATATATATATATATATATATATATATATATATATATATATATATATATATATATATATATATATATATATATTCCACAAATCAGCTCAGCTAAATGAATCCAGGGCACTACAGAGTAATGTCCAGGTGAAAAGGACCGCCACTGGGGAAGTCAAGTCTGTCACAGCAAAACCTGGCTGGATCCCTAAAGTTGGGGATCTGGTCAGAGAGAAAATAGCGGACCAAAAATAATTTGGGCCATCATATAGAGAGTCAGTACCTCTCCTGGCAGTTGAAGGAACATGAACAGTACTTCTGCCACCTCTCACCGGTAAAAAGGAGAAAAGATTTGTCTCAATTGATCTACTCAAACCACACTATGTGACAGATACTGAGTAGTAGGCCATGTGGACTCCGGAGTAACAGACACCCTTCTCTCACAACTATACAAGAATTTCAAACAGAAAGACTCATCATGTTTGAAGGGTCACCTTCACGGAATGATGGATATGCAACAATGCGATGGAACTCGTTCCTCTTGCAACTGAAGTTCTAAATCAAATCCCAATTCACAGACAAATTTATATTCGACCAAACAAGGATATCTACGTCAACATGCCCCAACATGAGCAAGCTACAGTTTGCACAAGACCTGCGGAATTGCCGAAAATTGATCGAACTGCATCTGGCTATTTCACTGACCTTGATACGTTTTCATTGGATCCAAGTGAAACTGAAACGATGCCAGGCACAAAAACTCGTCTACAGCGATTTAAGGATTTGCTGAACTTTCTTAAAAAGACTTACCTGGTATCACCTTGGGTGGAATTCTGGGTTTCTACCGGAGTACTTTTGTTTCTTTTCTGGATGGGCCTAGTAACTGTCTTTAGTATGCTTATAAATGGAACTTATCTTCGAGTAAGCTCTGCAGCGCGAAAAGTAAATGTGATTCTGAAACCACATCTATCATCACATCATGAAAAAAGAGACCTATCATCAGTGAACATTACAGCAGTTCCTATACCATACGGTATAGTGTGGGACACAGTTGCTTACGATATATTTTACCCGACAGAACTTTTAAAAATACCACATTTTTTAAAAATTTCATTGAGTGATATCATTACCTCCAGTACATTTTCCAATGACTGGGATTATGAAACTTTAAATAATATGTTGTCTGCTTTTGAAAAATCTGCTGCTTTTTCTAATAATGAGATGTTAGAAGACACGTCAGACTTTGAAACAATGTATTGCTATCAACATTATGGTCATCACTTTCTGCATAAATCTGCTAATCCCAGAAATGTGTTTACAAACCACCAGTGGGAACATGGCCCGAAACCGAAGAAAAGCAGTTCAAAGAAATTTGCACTGAAATTTCCATATTTTTCAGGGCTTAACGCGTCAGACCCAGACTCATATTATTATAAGGTTGCACCAACACCAGTACAGAAAAACATATTGACAAACACCAAACAGATTCATTCTGCTTCCTTTATTGCCCAGCTATCTATACAAGGTTTCGATTTATGGAAAGACAGCATAGAATTAACATCCATCTGGGGTACTAAAGACTGGCAGATGCTGGGAAGGAGGGCACTAATTAGAGCATGCCTGATTCCTCAACAAATAATGTTTTTGAATGAAACAGTGCAACAAATGATCTGTCTTGGATTGGCAGGGAGCAAACATTTGAATACACCTTGGGTGCTTGCACCATCACACACTGAGGATAACATAACATCACAAAAAGAGGTTACACTAGATGACATCATGCAATACTATAGATCAGACCCCGATTTGAAGGGATGGTTGATTTGGCCCAGAGATACCAATAACTGTCAGGAAGCATTCTTGGGTAAAACCAAAAGATGATATCATACAGTGTTGGAAAGTCATGCCTCGATTGGCTAAAGACCTCAACACTCACACATGTGAAACAACACTTATCCTTACTTTCAGAGGATGTGGACCTATAGGATTTTTGATTAGGTCCTAGGAAGCCACGTCACAAACGTTTCTTTTATGCTGTCTATAATGAGATTTGGAAAATGTCACAACAAGAGGCCGCGGAAAGATCACGAGAAATAAAACTTATAAACCTAGAGAAAGCTCTAGCCGTGGTCGACAATGGGTTAACAACACTAACCTTCAGGATATATTCACTGGGCAACATTGTATCTTCTGCTGTTGATGTACTAGAACAGGATTTGTTCATATTACAACACGGGCAATCACAATTGCGTTCTAATATGTAATTAAGCTGGACGCTGCAATCTTTGTGCGCAGGCTATGTGCTTTAGCGTTTCATAAACAGCACGTCTCTGTTTCTTCAAACAATCTGACATAAAAACAGATAGAAATGGCACAGAGGGGAGCAAAGTATACAATGCTGCGTATTGAAAACTGGCCAGATTAGCATTTACAGTGGCAGAGTCACCGTCCACACACTGGATAATCCATGGCCACATAACTCTTCCGGTAACAACTTTTCAATTCCAATATTGCCTTGAACAAATGCAGGCATATATGAAGAAATGGGGAGGGAATTCATCAAGGAATTTTGGGAATTACTGTACAGGTTTTGATGCTGGAGTGGGGAAAAATAAGTATTTCTAAACCGCACAAGCTGCAAGAATACTTTAAGTGGATCACTCATATGCCAAGATATAATGCTTCATGGGGCCTGTAATGGTTTGGTAGCAAACTTATCCTGTCACTTAAAGGGTGCCGCCAGCTGCCGTGATCACTCCAGTGTCCGGACTACTTTCGAATGGGAGTTACTTGATGCTGAACGATCAAGATTGCTGTGGGATGCTTCCGGGCATCGCACATCTGGTAATCGTGAGTTCCAGGGTTACTAGCTGTATTCAAGTATTGTTTCCACCAACACATAAAGTCAGGGAGGCGCCGTTATGGCCATTGCTAAATATTTCATTGATACAGTTTGATGCTTTGAGCAGAATGAAAGCCATGCTTATACAGAAATCAGTGCCCTTAACCTCCGCTCGAGAGACTTTTGATCTCCAAGTCGCAAGGTCTTCGGCAGAGATACAGGCACTTATACGTACAAATTTCCCCTTCCATTTTGCAGAAATGGTAAATCGTTTCTTTAACATGTCTGATACGACAGGCATCGTCCACCAATTTAAGACCATACATTCTGGACTATTAAGCACCTTTCAGAAGGTCCTCGGAGTTATACCAAACTTTATACACTCCGTATTTGGATGCATATTTGGAGGGCTGCCGCTGAGCCTGTTTCTAATAGCAGGTATCCCAATTGTAATTTTTCTGCTACGCAATGGACGTCCCAGTCGCCAAGGAGATGTAAACAGTACTCCCGGAGTGAAAATACCCTGATCGCATGGTACAACACCTAGACACAATTCCCCTAAGGGAACTAAGTGCATCTTGGTTCTTGTCATTTAGACCAGTCTAGATGGACTGCATCTTACCTGTCCTCCGAGGCCTGTTTTGCAGAGAAGAATGCATGTTGGACCTCTGTCTGACACTTCCATCATGTGCGCAACCGGACGTTGATGCTTTACTGGACCCGATAACGGCCCATGTTCTGCAGTGTCCTCAGCGTATTCCTATGTTGCTGGTGGCATTCCTAGAGCCACCACAGGTAGTATCAGCTCCTGTTGGTATAGACATCAGCTCCCCCTCTGACAGCCAGGCCTTGGATGGTGCACAGGCTGCCCAGCATCGGTTGCAGACAGCTTAAAAGATCATCTGTGCTCAATTGACATAATCTGGGAGGTGTTACAAGGACCGTCAACTGCAGAGGCAGGCAACAAAGATGTTGCATCTACCAGCCAGGACACATAAACATTTGACTCAATTGGCCTGTCGTGTGCTGGAAAATTCAACGTTTGAAAAACAAACAGAAAATTGGAATTCTATTACAGGACAGGAGGCTTCGTATTATGCCTCTCTTTCTTTTAATGCTACACACAGCAGCCAATGTAATCTTTGTATATCACAAAATAAACTACATTTCCCGTGATGCAAACACTACATCACTTCCTGTATAAGTCCATAATACCTCGGCAACACCGGATATCCCCCTCTTTCTTTGCTGCTCACGCAGCCAGTTAAGTGCCTTTTTCGTTAATCCCATATTTTATCTTGATGCACTGTATGTGTTTTTATATGACAAATTTGTGTGCATTGTGTTATTGGTGACGGGTCGTTTGCGCAAAATTGCGCTGTTGTTATAGTGCCTGCATTGTTTTATTATTGTCCAGCGCGGCTCCGCGAAGACTGCAAGTTCATTATAGCGATTTGAGTGTCAGCACCAGTACCGACCCGCCAACGGTGGGAAGTTATTAACGATCACATTTTGAGTATCAAGGCCCCCCTCATTGGCCGGAGGACGCCGGGAGAATTTAGTTTCGCTTTCTGTTTAGTTCGACGTGCGTAGTCCAATTGGGCTTGTTTTTGGTTGGATTGGGCTACGCACATCGTTACTGCCGGAATTTTCATTAGGTCTTCTCATTTTCTTTCGGATTTCAACTGAGCTGGTTTCGACGGTTGGCAAGCTGTAAGAGAAGCTGGGCCTGGAAGGTGCACACCTCATGTGTACGATATATCTGCTCTTTTTGCTCCATCTTATGCCGTCTGGGCTGCAAAAATTGATTACAGCCCTTGGCTGAGGAGCAAGGTACTGGGTGACTGTTTTTTGTGCCGTGGGGTAGCTCCCTCCTTTACTCCTCTCGATCCTATTACATTTTTTGGCTTTATGAGCAAATCCATGTACAAGTTTGGTACATCCATGGAGGATTGGGTGACTTATGAGGAGGATGAAGTTTGTGAAGAGGAAGTGGCTCCCCCTTCCATCGAAGAGAATATTGTTGAGGCCCTGGACGCCTCGGTCCAGGACTCCGTCAACAAGGCCCTGGAGAAGGCCGTTCCGGGAACTGTTCAACAAGCCTTGGCAACTGCTCTGAAGCCCATCACAAAGCAGTTGGAGAAATTCGCCAAACTTCATGGGTTTACCTCCCCTGCTAATCCTGACAAGGATGATGTCCCTCCTGCTACTCAGGCTAAGCCTTGGCCCCACTCCTATTCCCTGACCTCACTGCCTGGTCTTGATCCTAACAAGTCCAAGGTTCCGGACACGGATACAGACACTGATACTGCAAATACTGATACTACTGATGACTTCCCTCCCAGAAAAAGGCCTAAGAAGTCCAAGAATGTGGAACCGGAACAACCTGTGTCCACCCCCTTTACCTTCAACCCCGCAGATATTGTGCACCCAAGGTCATCCGATTGGCTACCGTCACGGGAGGTCGCTGTCAATATCCATGACAATCTCAGGAAAAGTTTTGACAAGGAGGTCAGGAATAGACTTAGGTCTGAGTGCCCTCGACCGGACATTGCTAATAAGGTAGCGGAGACCCCCAACATAGATTCAAGTATGCTAACCTTTTTGAAGAAATTAGCGAAAGACTCTAAGAAGGGCATTGATCGCGCATGGAAGGGATGCCAGGATAAACTCCTGGATGTTGTGGGGCCTCCGGCCAAGATACTGGAAATGGCCCTGGAAGCTCAGGAATCAGGCACGGCGATGGACCCTCACGTTCTGGCTGGGTGGACCCAGAGGGCGATATGTCTTTTGGCAACACGAATTGCGCTATATCAACCGAGCGCCAAACATCTCTCCTCATGAGGATGGATTCTAACCTCACCGAACTTGCGGCAGCTGAACCAGGTCCTCTAGCGGACGGCAATCTATTCGGTGATCGTTTCGTTAAGGATGTGGCCAAATATGTGGGTACTTTCACTACACTCGACAAGGCCCAATCAAGGATAAAGCGTGCCCTTCAAGATGGTGTTTTTCACAGGGCCGGACGAGGCCGGGGACGCTCGTTTGGCCCCCAGTCCAACTAAGGCCCCCAGAGAGGTGACTTTGGCCGCGGTAGAGGCGATTGGGATTCCACCCATGGGGGAACCTTCTACCCTACCAGACAGCGCTTCAATAAACGTCGATTCCATAGAGGACCTTACCGTGGTGGTTTCCAAAGCACAGAATCGTCAGGTGAGTGCTCCAGATATTTTGACACTCCCTCTGGGGGGTCGTATTCGTCATTTCTTTCACAATTGGGTTCATTTGTCTCAAAATGCTTGGATCTTAGAAATAGTTCAGGGTTTTCGTCTAGATTTCTTCCAGATTCCGGTCAAGACAGGTATACCAGGCAGCTGTGTTTTTCCCAGACAGAGTGCAATTTCATAAATTCAGAAATAGGAGAATTGCTGCAGAAACATGCAATAGCACGTTGTGACGTGGGCCCTCGCGGTTTCTGCAGCAATATTTTTCTGGTTCAGAAGAAAGGTGGCGCTTACAGGTTGGTACTCAATTTGAAGGAATTCAATGGGTACATGGTTTAAAAACACTTCAAGATGGAGGGTATCCATCTCTTGGCAGATCTTCTGAAACAGGGGGACTGGATGGTCCGTCTGGATCTGAAAGACGCATATCTATCTGTTCCAATCTTTCCTCCACATCGGAGGTTCTTGCAGTTCCAGTGGAAAGACCGATGGTACGAATATTTGGTCCTTCCTTTCAGTCTCTCGTCAGCTCCATGGTGCTTCACCAAGGTTTTGAAGCCTGTGGTGGCTTATCTCAGGGAGCAGGGAATTTGCATGATCGTGTATCTGGACGATATATTGATCATGGCTCAGACACAAGACATGGCAATGCAGCAGCTGCACATGACCATTGCTACACTGCAGAATCTCGGATTCGTGGTCAACGACACCAAATCCATTTTCTGTCCAACCCAAACGATAGATTTTCTGGGTTTTGTGATAAATTCTCGCTTGGCGCAGCTAAGCCTTCCCCGGTCGAAATTACGCGACATACAGAAGGAGTTACGTGCCCTGTTGTACAGGCAGACCGTCTCCTTGAGAGCTATTGCCAGAGTAGGGGGTCTCCTGGCGTCGTCCATTCAGGCGATTTTCCCGGGCCCCCTTCATTATCGGGCCCTTCAGAGATTGAAGATTCAGCATCTGCAGAAGGGTCTCTCATACACGGACTTGATTCCTCTGTCGGCGGAAGTCCGTCTGGAGCTTCAGTGGTGGCTAAGCCACGTAGAAGCATGGAACGGTCGGGCCATTTTCAGCTCCATTCCAGAAATAGTCATCGAGTCCGATGCCAGCCGTTGGGGCTGGGGTGCGCGTTGCGGAAATATTTCCACAGGAGGGCGATGGTCTCTACAAGAGCTGAATCTTCACATAAATTGCTTAGAGCTTCTAGCCGGATCATTCGCGATCAAGACTCTGTCGCAGAAGAAAGTATCGTGTTGCATCCTCCTCAGGATGGACAACGTCTCGGCAGTTCGCTACATAAACAAACTGGGAGGTACAAGATCCTCCATGTTAGTAGAGATAGCGAAGGACTTTTGGCACTATTGCCTAAGCCATCAGATATCGGTAATAGCCGAGTACATTCCGGATCAATCAAATGTGGTGGCGGACTGGTACTCACGCCATCTCAGGGACTACAGCGATTGGCAGCTCCAACCGCACGTGGTTCAATGGTTATAGATGATTTAGGGGACTTGCCAGATCGATCTTTTTGCTTCCAGATTGAATCGGCAGATGTCTCAATTCTTCAGTTGGAGACCGGATCCGACGGCTCAGGCGACGGATGCTTTCACACAGGACTGGTCTCAGGGCCTGAATTATGCGTTTCCCCCATTCATATTGATTCCTCGAGTCTACTCACGGATAGTGCGTCAGAGAGCGGAGGTGATTCTTGTAACTCCCCTATGGAAATCGCATCCTTGGTTTCCAAGTCTCCTAGAGGTGAGTTGCGATCTCCCCAGTAAGATCCCGGACTCGCTGATGATACTCCAGGGCCCTCAGGGAGAGTTGCACCCGATGGTGCAGTCGGGGCATCTGTCCCTGATGACCTGGAGACTTTCCGGAAACGCTGGCAAATGCCAGAATTTTCGGAGCAAGCTTCAGCCTTTATCGATCAAGCCTGGGCCCCTTCTACCAGGAAGAGGTACGCTTCAGCCTGGAAAGGCTGGATTCGTTGGTGCGTGGAACAACATGTGGATCCCGTGGGGGCAGGCCTACCCTGCATTGTGAACTTCCTTTCTATGAAAGCTTCGGAAGGTTTAGCATATTGATCAGTTAACAACTTCCGTTCTGCGATTTCGGCGGGTCATTCTCAAATTGATGGTAAACCGGTAGGTATGCATCCGCTCGTTTATAAACTTCTAAAAGGGATCAGGTAGCGAATCCGCCCAAACCCAAATATACTTCACTATGGGATGTCTCTTTAGTTCTTTCTCTGTTCAATAGCTGGCCCCAAAATGATTTGTTATCCAGGAAACAACTTTCAGCCAAATTGGCTATGCTGTTATGTCTTGCAGCATGTCGACGGTCGTTGGACGTCAAACCCTTGGACATTACAGGTAGAGTGTTTACTCCAGAGGGAGTCTCTTTTAATATTACTGCCAGGACTAAGACAATGTCTAGGAGTGTTGATTATCATGCCTTTCCAAGCAATGCAAAGCTTTGTGTGGTGCAATGTCTTAAAGTCTATGAAGAGTGTACAAAGTCTCTTAGACCTACAGGTGTTACGCAGTTATTAATTGCTTTGCAGAAACCATTCAAACCTATTACTGCGGCTACTATAGCCAGATGGTTGAAATATGTTATGCAAGAAGCGGGTATTAATACCCAGGTGTTTGGAGCGCATTCTGTACGTGGCGCTATGGCCTCTAAGAGTTTCATGTTAGGATGTACTGTTCAGGACATTATGCATTCAGCGGATTGGTCCTCAGAATCTACTTTTAAACAGTTTTATTATAAACCGGTGGGTGATATTTCCTCTGTAGTGTTTCAAGAGCGTTAAACTAGCATAATACGAAGCCTCTGGTCCTGTAATAGAATAAAAAATTAGCTAGCTATCGCGCCAAGAATTTTCAATTCTATTAAGGACACGGAGGCAAGGATTATCCAACCCGGTTATATTGCATGTAATGTAACATTTTGCACACCCATGATTCTAGTCTGTTTTTGCAGATTTTACGGGCATTCTTTCTCATTCTTCCAGGTTCTGAGAAGAAGATGGACTGAGTATGTTTCCGGTTAAAGGAATTCTTTCCAGTTGACTGTTCTTCCACGTTGGGGGATGTGTATGCTGGACTTCAGTTATTTATGGACTTATGTTCGAAGCAAAGAAAGAGGAGGATATCCGGTGTTGCCGAGGTCTTATGGACTTATACAGGAAGTGATGTAGTGTTTGCATCATGGGAAATGTAGTTTATTTTGTGATATACAAAGATTTCATTGGCTGCTTTGTGTAGCATTAAAAGAAAGAGAAGCATAATCCTCACCTCCGTGTCCTAAATAGAATTGAAAATTCTTGGCGCGATAGCTAGCTAATTTTTTAATCCATATCAAGATTGACATTCTTTTTGAGTGTGCATGGCTTTCAAATGCTTGTAGTAGTTTGGACTATACCTACCGACATATTAGAACTATAGCTTAAGTGTCAATTTCCATTTTTTCCCCTTCTTTTTTTAAAACATTTTTTAGAAGCTTTTTAAATTTTTAATCATTGTTTTTAACACAATTAGAAACTAATGTTTTAGCTATTTGCTTATAAGTATCTAGTCCACCTAGTAGTACGTTTAGAAATTAACTATGTTGTCCATTTGGAAGAGGAGTCGGTGTTATATTCCATATAGATACCATAATATAGGCCTCGGTAGTACCATTACCCTTCACCTATATTCTTCCCTACATTACACTTGTCACGGTTTAGAGGGACTGACCTTTTACCTAGATATGACACTGCATTCAGAACACAGGTTTTCCCTAGTTCGAAATCTCATACATTATGCATGAGGATTCTTGGGAGCACGGCAGAACTACCATCTCCTGTATAATATCTATGTATAAAGTTCATGCCCAACGTCATCCTTAGGCTGACACAGTAATACAGCAAGGTAGGACCCCTGGGAAGACCTATGGATATATATACATCACATCTTGCTAAGATTGATAGAGGAGACCTAGACCTCTCTGCCGACACACTGACCAGAGACGCTGAGGTTCCTGCATACAGACAACTCCAGCTCGCAGTGGTCTAATACATCCCTTACGGGGTGTCCAACTCAAGGACAGGATGGGGTCCCACAGTCTCTCACTTCAGGTAATGAGGTTGACTAAATCCTAGAGGGATTCTTGGCTTAACACCTATACACATGCTAGGTACATATAAGTACATCTAGTTAGGGAGGCATCGTAGGAGTATGCATCTTTTTATCTTGTGTTTTATATACTCAAATGTAATTAGGACTATTGTAGGATGGTAGAGCTATACCATCCATTTACCTTTATAGTACTGCTAATCCTTTATATCCTTTATTGTCTAATGGTTGTTGCAGCTCATATCTTATACACCAGATTGACAACGGTTCAATAAATACTTATTGAAAACGTCCCGCCTGTTTATTCTGTGTATCTCACTGAGACACTAAGTAAGCACAAGTGACTGAGCGAAAGGTAGTATATTGTTTTCACGGTCCTGAGGGATCAGGGTTGTCATGTTTGATGGTTGCCAAGGACTATTCTCTCCTTGGTAAGAGGAGATTCTAGTGGCACTGTGAGCTAGTTGGTACAAGAGGCCAACATACCGATGGGGGTGTACGGAATCAGTCCGATGCCAATCCTACAGTGTATGTTGTCTAAACACGCAGATCCTGTATATTTCTTATAGGATCTACACAACAGTCCTTGACAGGGTAAAAGTGGCAGGAAACCAAAATGTGGGACAATTTGCGTCCCTCTGTGCAGTGCCTCTGTGTGGGCAGCAGTACAGTAGCCAAGATTGCGGAACAAACCTGAAAATGCAAGATGGTTGAACATTTTGATGTGTAGCTCCTCCATTCTAGGTTTTTTTGCTGTGCATCCTAGGATTTGTAGTTCTGATTTATAACGGGGGAACCAATACCACAAGTCCAAGAACACAAAACAAAAATCCAGACTGCATGAGCTACTCACACATGGACTAGGGCCACTTGAAAGCTCTGCAGGTCTACTCCCTATCATTTGATCAGCAAAGAGGTATAGATTTTTCCGTCTGGTGAAACCCCTATATGCAGTGCTAAATTTATTAAAAAGTAAGTGCTTGGGCCCACAGTATTAGTCCACTGCAACTAACTCCACTCACTTGTCAACTTAAACTGTAGGTTTATGTCCTGGTTTTATAACATTTTAAGGTACATTAAATACCAAAATGCTTAAGTAACAAACTCCACTAAAAACACATACACACAGCGCTACCATGAGTAGGATTCAAAAAATAAATGCCGGTGTTTACAAATAAGTGCCAAGGTCGAGCACCTGCAAACACCGGCACAAATTAAGCACTGCCTTTAGGCCCCCAATATACATGGGGGTGCTCTCTCCTGGATGTACGACACTATCCCGCCTGCATTTGGTATGCATGCCTTTACAATGCCGACTTTAGAACGAATGCTTTGTTAGGACACGTTCCTATAGCACAGTAGTTGTTACAATGACTTACCTTAGGGAGGCGCTGGACTATGGAATAGTATCATTTACTATTCCAACTTCAGTCTGCGCAACAGTAGGGAACACCACTCCACCTATGCGCCCCCTTAAAGCAAGTCGTTGATACAACTTGCGTGCTAAACAAATGCGTGCTAATTACATGTTCGAACTATTGCCGGTGTTGGTCTAACAGATGTTTCCCATCTCTCCTCATTCACATAATGATTTACTCCTGCCTTTGCAGGAGTACAACTCCAACCATTTCCAGGGTGGGACTGTGTCTACAGAAGTTTGAGGGTATTCATTAAATTTCCTTTGCGCCCCCATTCCGAAATGCCCAGCCCAAGTGTTACTCCCTGTAATATTACCCCATACTGCTGCAGTGGCGACTGAAAGTGGTAATATCTGCTTCAAAATGACCTGAGAGAATATTGAAAATAATGGGATTACATAGTTCATTTTACAGCACCGTTTTCACAGAAATTAGGTAACAATCTAGAGATTATGAAGGGACACTTATAAAATATTCTGATATTTTCCGGCTGCGCCAGACAAGCTATACCCTCTTCCTTGGTACTGGGGACTCAACTCCCTGAAGTAAACCTTTTTTTTTTTTAAAAGAGAGCTTTTTCAACACAGTTTCATAGTTTCATGCCTACATTATTTGTTAATTGAAGACAACTGAGGTTAGAATCCAACATTTTTCTTCACAAAGGAAAGGCTTCTTCCCTCCGCCACCGCAATCCTTGGATAGCAACATAAGTAATTGCTGAGTAATAATTAGGAAGGTAAACTGGATGCATCTAGCAAGTTTTTCATTAGAAAAAGCTGTAAGCTAGGAAAAAACCTCAGGAAAGTTGGCAAGGTGGAAGATCTGAAGATATAGAAAAGTAAGGCAAGCGTTATAGAAGGTATAGGCCACCAAATAAGAGGATTCCATAAGAGGAAACAAACTGAAAAAACTTCACAGGAAGTTGAGATACTCTAAATGCCAAGATTGACCTGCAAGCTACTTAAAATAGAAAGATAAAGTAATTAGCATCTATTTTATGAAGGGAATGTCATATAGATAAGGTAAAATATGTCACTTCCCAGAGAAAAATTTGGACCTGAATTTGTGGAACACAAAACACATAGCAAGAAAAAGTACCTCAGACTAAAGAATGGCTTTGTGAACTAGGCCAAGTAAATGAGATGAAAGGCATTATGTGTAATGTGAGAAGTCTGCGGAAATTTAAGTATAGCTGCTGTACGACGACATGGTGCCATTTTGGTATGGGCAGATGCTCTTTGTGCTGGACGAAAGTCAATGTGACATAAAAGCCATCCTGAAGGCAAGTTGTATGGCGAGCCAAATGAGTATCATCAAGTGGAGTGTCGTAGAGTACAGTGGAGGACAGTGTTGTGGAGTGGTGTATTGCAGACAGTAGGCGAGTGGCATATAGTGTAGTACTGTGGCGTAGAGTGGACGTACATTGAGTGAAGTAGAGTGTCATAGAGTGTAGTAAAGTGTTGTAGGGTTGAGTTGCATACAGAGGACTAGATTGTTAGACAGTGGCGTGGCCTAGACCAGAGTATAGAACAGTAGTGTATGCCACTACAGTGCACGCCACTCCACTCTGCAGCCAAGGAACAACACCCCTGGATCACCAGCTGTGCAGACAATCCTGCACCCCTCCGCCACTCCGACAGACATCGCCCCATGAAGGCTGCCTGGTTCACCACTGACCTCCAAAAATCCAGATGCTCCTGCTGACGTCCCAAAAAATGCTGGAGAAACAGCAAAACCACCAAAGACTGGAACACCTACAGGAACGCCATGCCAGAATACCATCAACGCATAAGAGCCACCAAGTGGACCTTCATCCGGAACAAAATCCTCACCAACGCCAGAAACTCAAATGAACTCTTCAACGTCATCCAGTAGTTCTCAAAACCCCCTAGCAAGGCCACGGATGTCATGCCATCCCAGGACCTCTGCAACAATACCGGTTCATACTTCCACCTGAAAATCAAGGCCCTCTACGACAACTTCAGCGACAGACTCCAGAAACCACCCTTCCTTCCAGCAATGACAGCCAGCCGCCCATCTCCACCTGGACACCGATCAAAACCGAAGATACCAACACGACCATGAAGAGCACCCACTCAGGAGCAGTGCCCACCGCACATCTTCCACAGAGCTGCTGCCGCCATAGCATAGTCTTAAGTGAACGTGAAGCAAAAGCTACTGTCTGTTCGTTGCCTCTTACTTTTTGAGTTAATACTGCACCCAAACCAGTGATACTTGCGTCAACTGTTATGACGGAAAGACAATCATCTAATTCAGGGGACCAGGTGAAGCTGCATCCTTTTCTCAACAAACCGCGAAGGGGGTTCAACTAAACCGAACGAATCTTGCATAGTACTCAGCCAGACCGAGAAAAGATCTGAGAGAATCTTTGTCTGATGGGGGTTTTGCATCTTCGATGGCTCTAATCACTGAGAACTTTGGTTTAATCCCTTCACGGGATACGGTATGGCCCAAATAATCTAATTCTTTAACTGCAAATCTACACTTGTCTCCGCGTACAGTCATCTTTTTAGACATTAAAATGGTGAGAACACGTCGTAAAATCGTATTATGCTCTTCTAAAGACTTAGCATAAATCAGAATGTTGTCTAGATAAGCCTGAACCCCAACCACCCCACTGAAAAGGAAATCCATAAGTTTCTGGAAAACACTTCCATCTGAGGCTAAACCAAAGGGGAGGCGCAAAAATTTAAAGGCTCCGAACGGGGTGATAAAAGTAGTCAACTCTTGGGATTCTTTTGATAATGCGACCTGATGATCAAAGAAAACCACCTAGCCCCACCCAGATTAGCTAGCAGTTCATGGATCTTTGGTAGAGAGTGGCAATCGACTATAATATTTTTGTTTAAACCGAGTAAATCCGCAAAGAGCCTAATTTCGCCGGATTTTTTTCGAGTGACCACGATTGGAGCCACCCACTGTGGAGAATCAACTGGCTGGATGATTCCTTGATCACACAATTCCTTTAAAGAACCTTTCTAAATCTGCACGAACACTTAAAGGGACAGATCTAACCTTATGGGCCACAGGTTGGGCTCCTGGAACCAATCTTATCTTGTGCTCAAAACCCTCCCCACTGCCTACTTTGGCGCTAAACACAGGTTTAAACTCATTAATAATCATTTTTGCATCAAATGTTTGATCATCAGACATGCACTCCACACTTGACACAGGGAGATCCCCAACCTTAACTGGATTATCATCTCCGGGAACCAAATATAAACCCATGCGGGCAAGATCCTTCCAGCCAACTATATTTTTGCCTTTCTCAGCAACATAGATTTTTGTGACGGTTTCTCTACCTAAACATTGTACCAAACCCTCAAAATACCCAATCATGTTGATGTCCTTTTCCCCAAAGGCTTTCGGGTTTACATCTGAATGTAACAATTCAACTTTTCTCTTCCATAAATCATAGAAGGTAGAATCTCTTAAAATAGTGAAAGGGGAACCAGAGTCCGCCATTACCTGTAAAGAAATACCATCAATTATAGCAGAGCACAAAGGACCTTTTATGTCACTAACTTGACCATTATCATCTAATGTGACAACAATATTACTAAAAGAGTTGGCACAATCATCAATATCATCAGATTCTATATAGTTGACTGCAGGTGTTTTCCTCGAATTTTTACAAACACCTTGGAAATGGCCTATCTTTTTGCAAATAACGCAACGTCTGTTAATAGCAGGACATCCCTGAACATTTCCAAAGTGGTTCTTTGATACACATCTGTAACAAAAATTAGATTGTTTCTTTTGAACAAATTTAGCATTTTTGTTTTTAACATTCACAGAACACACAGAACTGTCTTGATATGAGTCAGTGTTATTAATTGAATTGACTCCACCTTTTGAAGTGTCATCCATTACTTTACTTGTAATTGCAGAACGTTTAATGCTTAAGGAAAGTTCGATTACTTCATTCAGAGATGGATTTTTGCAACCAAGAATTCTCTCTTTAATCTTTCGTGAAGAACAGCTGAAAACAAACTGGTCTCTAATATAGTTATCGCAGAGAGGACCGAACTCACATGTGGTTGCTAAAACTCTCAGGGCAAAAATGTATTCTTTGACTTTTTCTCCCTCTCTGTGTTTCCTAGCATAAAAATTATGTCTTTCTAGCATAATATTCGGCTCTTCAGCAAATTGTTTTTTTAAACGAGCCACTGCCCCAAGATATACATTCCAATGACGGTCACCACTTTGTGAAGGAGGAGGAGGAATTGGAGGAATACTTTTAAAAATGCGTTGTGCTGCTTGACAAAGGCACCCAAAAAGGATTGCGAATTTGCGTTCAGAGGAAAAATCTATAGCATCTATAGCAATGAGATGGTTCTCAAACAAAGCAAACCATTCTTTCCAAATTATTTCAGGGCTTCCAGGTTTACTCAAAAAGGGAGGAGGTTGGGTGATTTGCTGTAAATGTAGATTAGCCATAATAAACTAAACAAATAAAGAACACTCTCACTGTTAAAAACACTCCCTATAAATGTGGTAATAAACACTAACATAAAATAGAAGTAAACATTGAATGTGAAACTGTATTTCAGGTAGTTACGATAAATGAATTCTCCTCCGATGTGATGATGCGCTGTAACTGTACGAGGAAAGCGTGCGCGTCGCTGTAGTAACGCACTGACAGTCACAATAATTCCAGTCCAATAGCGTGCGTGCTGCAGTGAAAATGCGCTGCAATGATGGAATCTATAGAGCGTGCGTATCGCTGAGACGATGCGCAGATGACAAATTCAATTTCAAAATTTGGTAAGTATACAAATGTAAAAGCGTGTGCGTCGCTGTAGCAACGCACTGATGTCTCGTCAAATTGACATCTCAAACAATGCTTGTGACGCCCATAACACCTTTCTGAAGAACAGGGCCAATAACGATTGGATATATCCAACGGGCGAATCACTGAGTCACAGGCAGAAAGCAGACCAATAGGCGATCTCAGTTTTAGTCTCTTATGGCCAATCCTCACGTTTGTAAGATAAAACTGTAAGTTTCAGACTCTTATGGCCAATCCTCACGCTTGTGAGGTAAAACTTTGAGCTAATCGCGCATACTGAAGAAAGTTAATCGACATACCTCGTTCCTCGGTGAAAATGATTGAAAGCCTCACCGGAATGTTTCAAGGAGTGAAACTGACGATAGAACTGGTCGGTACGTCCTTAATTATACATCATGGATTTGATGAAAATTTCTTGCGTGGGTGTGGGTGAAGTTTAAATCCCGATCGTCGCCAAATGTTATGTTGAATGAAATCCACAGGAAACCGCAGATTAGTTGAAGTTAGATTTATTCTACATGAAAGTAAACTTCACCCGATGCGCAATGCTTCCATCCAGAGGTAAACCTCAACGGTGACTGGCCACACGTTGAAGACAACCACCGAGCGGACACATCGCGCGTGGATGCATAATCAAATAATAACACATTGCATGCGACCACGTCGCGCGTGGACGCATAATCAAAAGATAACATGTTGAATGCGAGTACATCGCGCGATACACCGCGCGATGATTACGAGCAAATAAGTAACCACTGCATTAACTCCTAACTTTTAGAGATGAGTTGTGCACAGCACTGTTTGTTCGGTTTAGGCAAAGATAAATGAAATGTTACATAATAGTGTCTCATTTCTCTAATGAACACTAATGGTAAACTTGGCTAGCCACAACACTGTGATGCTTGAAACAAAAGACAAACTTTTTGCTCAGCAGAGGATTATCCAGTTTCTTGTGTCATATTTGTTCCACAGCAAAGTTTATTTTCGTACATTAGTGGGTAATGATGATCAATATAGACTCACCATTGCAATCAGGTCAGACAAACAGCTACGTCTTCAATGTATTCTAAATTCACATGAGCATGACACAGAGGCATCTTTAGCCTCATCCTGTGAGCTCTAGACATAGATGACAGGGTGAGGATGAAGGCTTTGTTACAACTACGAAGACTTCATTTTGCTAACAAAGATAGCTCAACTATGTCAGAATTTCCTGTTATAACTCGAATTGCTTCTCCTGTGCAAAAGTACACCAATTAGCTCAATCTAATCACATCTCTCATCAGAGGTGGATTATGATGATATGCATTTGCATATGTACTTTCTCAAATAACAGAGATCAACCCCGATCCTAGTCATAGAAAACCTGCTTAAATGCTATTGAGTTAGTAATTGTATCAGTGTCCTTAAATTGCCAGGATTCTTTCCTCCTAACAATTGAGATCCAGTAGCAATTTGGTACGTGATCTCACCGAGATTATAATAGATTGAGACAGGGAGGACCATTGAAATGTTAAGTTCCTCACCTTCTTCATGCGGTTGAAAGGAGGAGGTAGCGCAGATATATATACAATGATGTTGATCTATGGGTAGGGACTGTCATTTAGGCCCCCCCTTCTCATCAGTATGGAATAGCATTCTGCTGTGGAGTGTTATTTTATTGGATTTGTTAGAAACAACCACAGCAGCAAGTCCCTGTGTTTGTTTTCTTGCTTCATCTACTAGCTGGGACGAGCCCAGAGCTCAGGATGGCTCTTGTATTGATATTTGAATTATTGCTCATTCCTATGGTGGGTGCATCGCATGGTTATCTCATGAAGATCCAACTTTTCTATTCTCTTCTGAACTGTATGCATTACTGAATGCAACGAATCTTAGGTGGCAAGGACTCCAGTGCTTGGCCACTTGGACCAAGAAAGTGAATCCTCCAGCGGATTTCTTATTGAAACCTGATTTGAGGATCGGAGGTGCTACCCCGGAGCGAAGAGCCCTGTTTTTGTCTGCATTGCTTACATTTTGTTTGTAGTGGTACTCCTTTTCCTTGGGATGCTCTGTAGATGGTGCAGATTGCCTTAAACATTGATCACCTAGCCAGATCAGGTAGCCATTGAGATGCTGGTGGAATTGGTGTCATGTGTTCTTTGGGGAAATTATGTGAGCATAGTGTGAGAAGGTTGCCTGGCATATGCTGTACACTATTCTAGTGGGCACATTGCACCAGTCCAAACGACCCTTATTGAGGGTAGGTTAAAGACAACCTTATTAGAAAGCTATCCTAGTGGTAGCTGTGGAGAGCAGCCTTCAGGCTAAGTCTTGATGGAATGTAAAGCAGCTTGTTTTACCAGTCTATAATCTCATGAATGAGTAAATGAAAGGAGAACCACACCAGGTGTATATAGAATTTATGTAATATATGTAAACTCATTTAACACACAGTAAATTAGCACAATATACGTTGAGCCCTAAGGGCGTACCAAACCATATATCAAGAAAGTGGTATAAGAACCACGACTGGCATACAGACAGAGCCTAGAGCCTGTACAACTGCTGGGGCCACCAGGAATCACCCAAGGTAGTGACACATGGGGACCCACGCGGAGGAAAAGCTTTTATCTCACAAGTTCATCTCATTTTAGAATTACTATCAATGGCATCAACCGAACTGATAGTTACAACAAGCGTGGGAACTTCTCCACGCTAATGACCTCTTTCTTGGGGTGCTGATATTCCGACACACCCTGGCCCCTGTTGGCATTCCTTCAAAGTTGTCCCGGCGCCCAGTTACGGCATCACATAGGCAGTGGGGGGCCGGTGTATGAAGCCTTAGGCTCCATGTGCTGGTAGTGTGCTCTGGTAGTGACAGTAAGTAATCATGAAGGGGCTATGGCAGGCTTTTCTCAGGCGAGGTTATACTAATAGGCACCCCCCGGTAGCATTGGATTGAATGCGCTACATGTGTCACAAACTGATGCTATGCTGACCACTCACAGTGGCGAGTAATGAGGGAAAGGCATCTGGGGTTAACCTCAGCTAAGGCGTAGCATCTGAGGACGATGAATGCAGACACGTGTGGGGCAGCTTTCGTTAGGGAGCCAGAAATCTTACCTAACCATACAGCACATGGCACGGCATTTCACACTGTGTATTGTCCTGAAGTAATCATGGATGGGCTATTGCATTCACGGTGGACTACAGGTCTAGGCTTTCATGGAGGTCATACTACCAGGCACCCTTATGGTAGCCCTAATGTAAATGTTCCGCGGGTGGCACAAGATGGATGCTATGCGAAACACTGGCGGTTGCAGGTGGGATGGAAATGCATCCGGGGGCAGACCTTAGCTAAGGCTTAGCGTGCGACGACAACATAGTACGTGCATGTGTACTGTATCTTTCGTCCGGAAGCCAGAAGCACTAATCGTCTGTGTTTGTTTTTATTTTATGTCTGACCGGACCCAGGGTTGATACCTGGGAAGGGCTCCACACCACAACTGCAGGAGGTGGACAGCCAAGAGGATCGTTACACCAGGATCGGGAGTGTCAAAGAAAAGCATCAAGTGTGATGAGATGCCATTTCAGCGTTTAAGGCGGTGCCGGCGGGTAAAGGTGCTACCCATGTATCATAATTGTAGTGTGTGATGGTCACTCATTTGGGTTGCCAGGGGCAGGGCAATGCATGTCAGGTGAATGCCGTCGCAGTTTGACCAGGAACGCAAATCACGGAGGGGGAGTAACAACATCACCCTCGTTGGGAAATGGATACGGCTAGGGGAGCGCTTGGGCTCACAGGCGCCCTTTTTCATAAATAACACTGCGTGGGGTTAGGAGGCTCCATGATAAGAAGGTAGGCTGGCGCAGGGCTTAGCCTAATAGTGTTGCATCAACAGCATTAGCATGGACGTGGGAAGTGTTAAGTCCGGCGTACCACGAGGCGGACGCCGGAGGCCAGGTGGCGGCACCGTGAAGGGGTGTTAAGTGTCTATGAGTAGGCCAGCCCCAGCTTTAGACCCTGCAATTTGAACAGGATACTGAGGTAGGTTGGGTGTACACGTCTAGGGCCAGGATACCCCCGGTCACAGCAACTACAGGGACCCCAAAGATGGGGTCTGTCCGTCCAGAGTGGGGAAGGAGAGGTACTCAATAGGCACACCCCACCACCCTCAGTCATTATCTGACATGCGGGTAGCAACGATTGGGTTTAATTGGGCAAGGGGGTACTGGTGGAAGGGATAATCGCAGTAGCAAGCAGGTTAGCAAAATATAAAACCCAGACTGCACCATAGGGGGTCTCAGTTGTTTCCTAGGCTGCAGAAAAGGGGGGGTGGACACTGTTAGTGCATTTAATCACTCGGTAAAGAATCACTCGATAAAGAGGATCAACACTTGGATTGAGAAATTATTTCAAACACCTCCATTGCAGTATATTCCACATGGGTGCATCTGAGAGGGACAATTTCGATTAGCAGGGTGGGGTTCACTTGAAGGGGACCAGCAGTGAGCGGCCGACAAAAAATAGTTGGCCATGGTTGGAGGGGTTGTTTCTACTTGCAGGATGGGGTCCATTTGACAGAGTCAGGGGATGCCCTATTGATAGGGAACATACTAGCAGGGGTAGAGGGTTTTTATTAGGAAGATATGACCTTTCAGTGTAGGCTGTTGGGGGGGGGCCAGATAGTCGGTCAACTATGCTGGCCTGTGGCGGTAAGGTCATATTCGGTGAGCAGCAATTTAAGGTCCTTAGGGGGGGGTGGCCCCATTCACGAAAGGGGTCGCCCAGGGGGAGGGGCCATTGGTCTCTCCCAGAACTTCAGGGGCAGGATATCCGCTCGCTTGGGTGCAGGGGAGGGAGTCACGCTTTCCTCAGGCTAGTAGCCACCCCGCACATACACTATGACGTCATCAAATGGCGCAAGTGTAAGGGCCCTCCTGTTATGGTTAAATGGAGTTCACGGAGCGTACAAGGGCAACCAGGAGAGGGACGTACTCTCCCGGTAACCGGGCCCTTGTTGCGCATGCGCATCTCGGACGTGAGAGCGTAGCTGGGTAAAAGGATCTGACACCGGTTAACGACCTTGCCGTAGGACCAGAAATTATTAAAATGCAAAATTGATATGTAGGATGTTAGATTCGGTTAGGAAACACGCTGTATTAGTCATGATTTAAGGTTAGCCCATCATACCTGTCTAACTCGCTGTAAATCTAATGTCTGAATTTTGCATTTAATGATTATGTAAATAATGTAATTTTATTTAATTTTATATGTTAATAAATACGGCCGGAGGGTCGCGAGACCCCCGCCTTCCAAAGAATTTTGTTTATTTATTGATAAGTTTTGTTTACTATTGGCATGATATGGCGGGAGGTGGCCGGCAGTCCCAGACCATGAGGAAAGGGGGGGGCGCTCGACCCCACGCACACATGGCTGGGCCCGGCCCCCTTCGCCCGCCCTGATTGGTCCGTCGGTCCCACCATTGACCCGGAGGCGGTTTTACGCTTCCGGGTCAAGGGGGCGGGACCCGTAGCAAGGGGGGGGGTTTAAGAGCCTTGGGAGCGCGGGAGGCGTCCTCTTTGTGTCCCGCGCTTCCCAGGCTCGCTCCTCGCCCCGCTGTGGGGCTTTTAATTTTCCCCACCCTCCATCCCCTTGTAGCAGAATCCTGGTGAGGATATTGGTAGGTATCCTTTGTAACGCTATGCAACGTTGTAAGAATAGATGTTTTTCTTCCTTAGGCCCTTTTTTCCCCGTTTACAGGCAATGTGGATATTAATATGCTTTATTGGTTGGTTGTTGCTGCTGCATTAACTGTTTTTCTTTAGGCCTTTTTTCCCTCTTAGATTAAAAATGTCGTATTTATTATATGGGTCAGGCGGTAAGGTCATAATCGGTGAGCAGCAATTTAAGGTTCTTGGGGGGGGCGGCCCCATTCACCAAAGGGGTCGCCCAGGGGGAGGGGCCATTGATCTCTCCCAGAACTTCAGGGGCAGGATATCCGCTTGCTTGGGTGCGGGGGAGGGAATCACGCTTTCCTCAGGCTGGTAGCCACCCCGCACATACACTATGACGTCATCAAATGGCGCTAGTGTAAGTGCCCTCCTGTTATGGTTAACTGGAGTTCACGGAGCATACGAGGGCAACCAGTAGAGGGACGTACTCTCCCGGTAACCGGGCCCTTGTTGCGCATGCGCATCTCGGACGTGAGAGCGTAGCTGGGTAAAAGGATCTGACACCGGTTAACGACCTTGCCGTAGGACCAGAAATTATTAAAATGCAAAATTGATATGTAGGATGCTAGATTCGGTTAGGAAACACGCTGTATTAGTCATGTGTTAAGGTTAGCCCATCATACCTGTCTAACTCGCTGTAAATCTAATGTCTGAATTTTGCATTTAATGATTATGTAAATAATGTGATTTGATTTAATTTTCTATTTTAATAAATACGGCCGGGGGGGTCGCGAGACCCCCCACCTTCCAAAGAATTTTGTTTCTTTATTGATAAGTTTTGTTTACTATTGGCATGATATGGCGGATGGTGGCCGGCAGTCCCAGACCATGTGCGTGCAGGGCGTCTCTTTTGTGGGGCTGTTTGTTCTGTTAAATTATTTGTTGGCTGTGGCCGTTTTCTCAATTAGCAGAGTTCGCGATATCTCATTCGCGTCAATAAGTCATTTCGAAATATGCTGCAAACTTAATTCAGGCACTCGAGCAGTGCTTAATTTTTAAAATGATAAGTGCCAGGGCCCTGGCCAGGAGGCCATTCCTGCTTGCACTACCCATTGCCCGTCATCGCTGTCAATGATGGTACCAAAACAACTCTTTCGCCTATAAGTGCGACATTTCAGATTATTCGAGGTCCCCAAAACTAAAGGAATGGCTGGGGAGGTAGGTATTAGTATTTTTTTTTTTATGTATACTGCCTCAATTAAGCCCTGCACTCGAGGCACCTTCTCTGCTGTGACTGAACTGAGGATTTTCGGTTGACTCAGTAAAAAAGACATGAGGCTTCGTTTCGTGATCAGAAAATGTTTAAAAAATAACTTGCACCTTCGAGGAGGACAGTCTCCAGTGGTGCAGTCAGGAGTGTTGTAAAAAAATCACAATAATTTAGGATAAAACAGCAGCAGCAACAGTCCATTTGGGTCTAGGTAAATCATTTTTTGAGTTTCGATGGTCAGAGACAATGATTAATGTATGCTATAATAAGTGTCAAGGCCTTATTTGCAGCTTGCACCACCCACGATCCCTGCCAGCACTGCTAAATACCAGTGCCAACATGGCTATGCAGTCGGCAACAGCTCCACCTGTGTTCATTCAGGATCCAGGATCCCTGATAATGGTCTGGGAGGACTGGAAGGAAGCATTCAAAACATATTTAGAAGCAATAGAGGGGGACGTTTTTGTGGCAGAAAGGAAGTTATCCAGTCTGGGGGTTGAGAGTAAACACGTCCTTAAAACGTTGGTGATTCCTCATGGTGATGAGAATGAAAGTGGTGATGTGTCAGATGCTGAACAAGGTTCTGAAGATGTATTTCTGATGGCCATGAAGGTATTGGAGGAAAATATTGGGGGGGAAATTAAGCATAGTGGTGGAATGACACAAGGTTTCTTCACGTGCTCAACAATCAGGTGAAACTACTGAGCACTTCATGGCTGTGTTGAGAACGTTGTCAGTGTCTTGTAAGTTTAAGGACTAGCAAGCAGAAATAATTAGGGACCAGATGATAAACAGGGTGAGGCACCTCAAGATTCGGGGGAACAATCACACATAAAGGATACTGCTTTGGAGACAGCCATATCCATTGCACACCGCATTGAGAATACTTCCCATTATGTGAAAGAATTAGGTGGCAATCGTGACAAAAACAAGTCAGAGGATAGTTATGTGAATGTAATTTAAAAGGGAGGGTTCCGAAGTGACATGCGAAAAGGGGGTAGGGCAAACAAGGAACCCCAAAGAGGAAGTATCTAGGAAACAATGTCACAAATGTGGAAGCAAATATCACTTGGCTGAATCTAGTGCACGTCCGGCATTGAAAGACAGGCCATTTCTCCAGGGTATGCAAACAGGGAAGTAGGGATGCTGATAAGAGCAGTGTGAATCTGGTAAAAGACTGGTCGGAGGATAGTGAGGGTGCTGACTCTCACTGGGATGTGGTAGAAGTCATGGTAGAGTGTGGTGTCCAAGGATGTGGATGCATAAAAGAAGGGGCGTGCGATCCCCCCAGTGTGTGACCGAGGTGAATGGAGGGGAGGTGTCCATGTGGCAAGATTCTTTGTACAGAAGGGAAGGTGCAACAAAGTAAAGTCAATTTTCTCCAAATTGAAATGAAGTTGCTTGAATATAAATATGAGTTATAAGCAGTTCTTTATTAAAAATAGAAGAGCTCTGTTATAAGCATCCAGCTCTCGCATGTAATCCAGTGATAGTAACCGTCCTATACAAAAGATGCACATTCCCTCTGACCTAGCTACATTCTAATTACATGTATAACATTCCATTATAAGAATATAAACACAACACATCCCCTTTTCCTTGGATAAATAAGAACAAGAATAGAAGAAAACAAAATACATCTTAAATATAACTAATAATACAATCATATGTTATCATTTGTTTTCAGTAATATAATCTTTTAACCAAACCGGCACCACCCTTCTCCTTGACGAATGACGAAAAGAAGTGGTAAGTTCCTCTTGTGAAGATGAAGAAGAAGGAAGAGGAGTGGATTCAACCAACTCAGTATCTCCAACTAATTCTGCATCTCCATCCAACTCTGCATTTACATCCCATTGATTAAGATTACTTTCAACTCCATTCTCACTTTGTACTTCCTCACTAGTACCCTCATTTGAAGGAATATTTTCAATATCTAAATCCTCAGGTTTCCATGTCTTCCCAGTATCAACAGGTTTGCTTTTAGCAATTCTTTTCAAATTCCACACCTTGCCACCATTAACTCTTACTGCATTGTGAAGAACCTCAATTACTTGACAAGGATCAGAGTATTGAGAACAACCTTTCAGGACCAAATATGCTTTTTTTTATTCGAACCCAATCACCAATTTTGATATCAACATCCCTTGTACCATGTTTTGAATCATAATAATTCTTACTCTTATTATGAACATACTCCATACGAGCTTTCACAGCATCCTTAGACCATGACTTAGTTCCACTAGTAAATACCCAAGTGGGGATAGATTTAGAGCGTGGATTCCTCCCCTTCATAAGTATAAAAGGAGAAAACCACGTAGAATCATGCACAGAAATGCTGTAGTTACATACAGTTTTCCTGATTTGTGGGCGCCAACCCATATTACTATTTAAAGATAATTGAATTGTATTCTTCAAAACCTATTAAATCTCTCAACTACCCCGTTCCCACTTGGGTTGTACAATGATGTAGTTCTGTGGTTGATACCAAGTTTTTTAAAATACGTTTTTGCTTTCACAGATAAAAATTGCACACCATTATCCGTAAGGATACAAGAAGGAATACCTTCCGCTACAAAGGTCTCATCCAGGAAGGATAGGACCGAATCTGTGTCTGCTCTATTAATCACTTTAACTACTGGCCATTTTGAAAATAGGTCCATTAGGACAATAATGAAACAATGTGCGCCATCGGGTTCTTGAATTGGCCCCATAATATCAGCTGCCACGCATTCCCAAGGATTTTCTGCACATGAACTATCTAACATAGGATGTCTTAAGGTATGAAGAGTCTAATCAGAAGTAGAACATGGAATACAATTCCTCACAAGTCTTTCCGTCTGGGAGTCACATCCAGGCCACCAAAACAATCTTTTAACCAATGATTTTGTTCTAACAATTCCTGGATGTCCCTCATGATAAATCTCAATAATGTCCTTACACAAGTTTTCAGGAGGAATTATCCTTTTGCCTCTTAAAAGTGTATTATGTGCAACCGACAATTCAGACCGAATCTCCCAAAAAGGTCTTAACTCAGGTTTTAATGAATCTTTTCTAACCAACCAACCATTGATAGTATGTGAAATAACAATTTGCAACGTACTATCCTTTGAATATTCCTTGTTCCAGTCTTCCTTACTGATAGCAGATAGCCCTTCATCTTGTACCAAAGCAATCTGTAAGTCATTCCATTCATCACTCTCACATTGCTCCAACATTACTGGCATCCTTGACAAAAAGTCAGCCACCACATTACTTTTGCCTGGTACATATATGATCTTGTAAATAAAATTCTGCATCCTCATCGAAATCCTTGCCAATCTAGCTGATGCTGAAATGACACCTTCTGTAGTCAAAATGTTCACAAGAGGTTTGTGATCACTCCTCAAGGTGCACATTTTCCCCCAAACAAACGTATTAAAATGTTCTAAAGCCCAGGCACATGCGAGAGCCTCTTTTTCAATAATAGGATACATCTCCTCACAAGGGGACAAAGACCTTGAGGCATAAGCAATTACCTTTTCTAAACCACCTTCATCCACTTGAGACAAAACCGCCCCTAGTCCTTTATTACTTGCATCCGTAGTAATCACGCTGTCACATGCAGGATCAAAACTATGTAAAGCAGTAGCTTTAGCAATAGCATCCTTAATTTTACCAAAATCAATGTTACACTCATTAGACCATACAAAGACAGAATTCTTCTTTAAAAGTTGACGAATATTGTAAGTTAAATTTGCAAAATTAGGCACATACTTTGAGCAAAATTCCGCCATACCTAAAAATTATCTAACGTCATCCTTGCATGCGGGCACTAGGGCTTCAGAAATGGAAGAAACCAAAGAAGGCTTAGGTCGAACACCTTCATCTATCACATGCCCCAGGTATGTCACACTCTTCTGGGCGAACTTCCTTTTGGAGTGTTCAACTGTAAGACCCTTACATTCCAAAATACTCAAACTTTTTTCAATATGCTTAAGTGTTCTTCCTCACAACCACCAAAAACTAGGATGTCATCCTGAAAGAATCTTAGTCGTTGTTCATTCTTAAAAAGTTGGTACATCAAATGCTGAAACACAGCAGCTGCCGAAGCTAAACCAAACGGCATACGCTTAAATTGAAAACATCCGAACGGAGTGACAAAAGATGTATATTTCATTGATTCAGCAGACAATGAAATATGATGGTACGCGGATGACAAATCTATGGTGGAAAACCACTTCGCACCATTCAAACTAGCAACCATTTAATTAATCTTAGGAAGCAGAAATTTGGCCACCACAATGTTGCCATTCAAGTACCTCAAGTCTACACACAACCTGATTTTGCCGTTGCTACTTCTTACCACGACGATCGGATAAACCCATTCACTTGCCTCTATTGGTTCAATGATGTCACCTGATACCAGGTTTTCCAACTCTTTACTAATTTCCTCCCTCACCAATAGAGGAACACTCCTACATTTATGTATCTTCGGGCAAGCACCCTTTTAATGATAATCTTATGTTCAAAACCAACCAAATTGCCAAGATTCTTACTGAATACTTTAGGAAATTCTTCCAGAATGTTTTTCGTAATTGTTGTGCTATCATCAATCACTAGGACTTGTTCACGACTGTTAGGGTCTAAAATTATGTGCAATTGCTTCTGGTCAAACCAACCCAGGACTGGTGGTCCTTTTTTAGCAATATACAATTTCCCCCTACACTCTCTTTCTTTAAATTTGAAAATAAACCAACGAAAACCTAAAAGGTCTATAGGTTCTCCTCCATATCCTTCAGGATGAATATCAGGAACTAACAATTTATCACCTACTTTATGTACAAAAGAGGAGTTCCACATTCCCTCATTGATAATTGTGTCTGGTGACCCTGAGTCCGCATACATTTTTACTTCAACACCTCCAATCTCCATCGAACAAATTGGTTTGTTTATAACATCCTCATCACGAATTTTCAATACAAGTTTATCATGTAAATTCATCACTAAGTTGTATAAAATGGACATCAGCCTCAGCCAACGCGTTTCGTTCAACAGATGGAACTTCACCAGGGCTCATACGTTAAATAATGGCAAATGTTACCTGAACAGTAGGCTGCTCGCGAATATGAGTTCAGATAAATCCGTCTTTGAATGGGTACACCCCACAATAAGGGAAGTAATTAGAGTAGCAAGTATGACAGTCAGTATCCTTATTAAGATACACGGTCGGCAGCAGTAATCCCTCGTGTAAAGATTTCAAACAAGGCCATCTCTCCAGGGTATGCAACAGGGAAGTAGGGAGGCTGATAAGAGCAGTGTGGATCTGGTAAAAGACTGGTCGGAGATTAGTGAAGACGCCAAATCTCACTGGGATGTGTAGATAGTCCTGGTAGCGTGTGGTGTCCAAGGATGTAGATGCATAAAAGAAGGGGCGTGCGGTCCCCCTGAGTGTGTGACTGAGGTGAATGGAGGGGAGGTGTCCATGTGGGTGGATTCTTGTTCTCCCTATTCGGTGGTGGACAAATCCACCTGGATCAGCACACGTAGAAGGAGCGAATTTTGAGACCACACGGAAGAGTATTCAAAGGTTTATTCGAGAAGAAAGAGACACACGACCGACCCCAGGCAGAGGGCATCAACAGTTCTCTTTTGGATACGGTTCAGTTTCCCAGGCAATAGAATTCAGCATGAAAAGATGGCAGGAGCTGCGTGCCTCCTTTAAATGAACACCTACTAAACACAACACTACTGCCCTTCAACTGTGACAGTTTGGACTATACTCGGTGACCCACAGCAGTGAGAACGACCTGAGCACCCTGGCATTATTATTTCCACAATGGTATATTGAATTTTGAAACACTTTGCTCATCAGCTTTTTTAAACTAGCCTGGCAGCGCCATCATGTGGTGAACTGGCATAAATATGTGCCAGTGTGACTATGTAAGTAAGTGCTGGTGCTGAGCACAAAGTAAGCACTGGCTTAGACACAAATCATGCGTTGTCCCAATTAGCACTTTCAATTTGCAGTACACATTACTTTATAACATCTTGACACGTGGGAAGTAACAGCTCGGCACCAAAATGACTCTCTAGCCAAAGAGAGAACAGTATATTCTTGCAGCAGTCTTAGAATACGTTTGTGCTCACTAAGCTGCAGTTCAACTCTCCCTGGCCTTACACGTCTTCTTCCCCTTTATGCGTCACTGTTGCGCACATCGGAAGTACGTCACTTCCGAGCAGCAGGGACACCTGCCTCATAAGTGGCAAGTTGGCAACTGTACACCGCGTCGGAGTAAAACGTGGTTTTCTTTGTGTGCTCGCAAATTAGTATGACATATGTGGAACTCTTGGGCCTCATTTATATGAAGGCCTTGCGCCACTGGTGCGTCACTTTTTCCCATTTTAAAAGTGACGCACCTGCGGCGCAAGACCTTCATAAATAAGGCGTTGAGTTTAGCCTGGATTATCGCCCTAGACTCTAGAGCCTAGATGGTCACGCATACTTTTATCTTTCACTTTCTGGCACACACGGTCGGATTTGCCTTCAATCAAGGCCTGCGCGTTACCCAAGTCAAAAAGGAAGATCATCCTGGAGTGATTCTGAAGTCATTCGATGACTTCAGCCAGGCGATTCCTGCAATTAACTGGGGATGTCATCCGAAACCATCCTGAAGTCTGCCCACAGGGCAAAATATTTAAATGGGATGACTTTATCTAGAGTCATCAAAGAAACTACTCCAGGATTAGGGCCTGATTACTTCAGTGGAAAAGATGTGATGAGCTTGAACTACTGCCGGATGATCCCATGCTGATTACAGGATTAGGGTGGATTACTCAAGGATGGGTCCCTGATTACTTCAGTGGAAAACATGTGATGACCTTGTACTACTCCAGAATGATCCCATGATGATTTCAGATTAGGTTGGATTACTCCAGGATGATCCTTTGAGTATTTCAGGACGGGGCTGTATTATTACAGAATCATTTTGTGATGACTTCAGAATGAGGGTGCATTACTCATGGATGATCCAAGGATAACTTTAGAACGTGACTGGAACCGTACTAGTTGATTAATTAATAATGGGTATGTATTACCGCCGGATGGGTTCTGGCTGCATTACTGCATGGCGGTGTAATAGTAATACTCGTTTGCCATTCACAGGATGTTATGAAATACAGTTTTATTACTTTGTTAGCAGAGCAAATAATGGTTACAAAAACAAGCATTGGCAAAGCCAATAGGTTTGGCCTTTTCGACCATGTGACTTGCCAATGTCTTTTGTCGATGGTTTGTAGTATTGGTTAAAATGAAAAAGCATTGGCAAAGCCTAATGGTCTGGCCTTTGCAAGAGCTATTGTCTTTGCCAATATGTTTTAGCCATATTGTACACGAGCGTGGCTGTTCAGCACGGCTAAAAGTTAGTGGGGTAAAGAAGAGTTGCATGTTGAAAAGTGCAATGTGATGAAGTAGCATAGATTCTAGCGACAGTGTGTCATGGAGTGGTGTAGATCAGAGTGGCAGTAAGTGTTGCGTAGACTAGATTGCTGTGGAGTGGCATAAAGTGGAGTAGTGTAGGAGAGTGGAGTAAAGTGTTGTAGAATCGAGTGTCTGAGTGGAGTGGCATGGAGTAGAGCGGAGTAGTAAGTTGTAGAATAGAGTGGACTAAAGTGGCATGGTGGGGGTTAGGGAGAGCGTTGTTGAGTAGTGTTGAAGAGTGACATAGCATGTAGTAGTATTGCAGAGTGGAGTGGCAAAGAGTCGAGTAGAGGTTTATGGAGTAGAGCATCACCGAGTGGAGTATCAAAGCTTATAATGTGTTAAAGTGCAGTAGCCTAGATTGAGGCAGTGTAAAAAACAGTGGTGCAGAGTAGACTGGCGTAGAGTGCACTGGTTAAGTAGAGTGGTGTAGAGTGCATTGGCGCAGAGTAGAGCGATGTAGAGTGCAGAGTAGATTGCAGTGGTGTAAAGTAGATTGTTTCAGAGAAAAGTGGCATAGAGTGGAGTGGTGCAGGGTAGATTGCAGAGGTGTAGAGCAGAGTAGTTAAACAGTAATATTTGATGTTAGTGGAGCTCTGACAACTTTTAGCCCTGGTGCCACTGAACCTGATGCACCATTCAAATCATGACCCTATTGTCAGTAAGGTAGCTGCACTTGTGACTGCCTGTTTAGTAGTAAAATATTACAATATTTGGTGTCTAGAGGGGTTCCTAGAGCTTTGGAACCCGGTGTCACTGCACCTGCTGCACCATTGAAATGATGACCCTATTGCCTGCGAGCTAACTGCACTTGTGGTTGCCTGTTTAGGAATAACATATAGCAATACTTGGTGTTTAGTAGGGTGCCTGGAGCTTTTGGTCCTGATGCCATTGCACCTGCTGCACTATTGAAATCACGGCCCTAGTGCTTGCTAGATAACTGCACGTGTGACTGCCTGTTTAGTAATAAAAGATAGCAATATTTGGTGTTTAGTGGAGTTATGACAACTTTTGGCCATGGTACCACTGCACCTGCTGCACTATTTAAATCAAGTCCCTTTCAAATGCAAGGTAACTGCAATTGTGACTGCCTCTTTAGTAGTAAAATATAGCATAGTTCTTATGTATTAACTTTATTTTTAACATCCAGTGTTTATTACAACATTTAGAATATGATCATAATGACCAAATAGCTTAAAAAAATCAATCACATAATGCCTACGAAGAGCAAAGAAAAGTACTGAAGGCATGAATAGGAAATGCCACAAAGATTCTCTAAGGCTAAAGCATCTGGTTTACACAACTAAATAATAACAAGCATTGGCATAGCCAATAGGTCTCGCCTTTGGGAACTTATAAGTGTTTAGCCAGAGATATTGACTTTACCTATGTCTTTACCTATGTCTTTAAGCTGTGCTCTATAGAAGTCTGCAGCATGCTGAAAAGTTATAATAAAGAAGTGTCAGAAGTCTTTTAGCGAGAGTCAGTATTTTAGCGAGAGTCAGTCTTTTAGCGAGAGTCGGTCTTTTAGCGAGAGTCGGTCTTTTAGCGAGAGTCGGTCACAGAGAGGGTCAATCAGTCAGTGAGAGAGGGTCAATCAGTCAGTGAGAGAGGGTCAATCAGTCAGTGAGAGTGGCGAGTCAGTCAGTGAGAGTGAGCGAGTCAGTCAGTGAGAGTGAGCGAGTCAGTCAGTGAGAGTGAGCGAGTCAGTCAGTGAGAGTGAGCGAGTCAGTCACAGAGAGTGAGCGAGTCACAGAGAGTGAGCGAGTCACAGAGAGTGAGCGAGTCACAGAGAGTGAGCGAGTCAGTCACAGAGAGCGAGTCAGTCACAGAGAGCGAGTCAGTCACAGAGAGCGAGTCAGTCACAGAGAGCGAGTCAGTCACAGAGAGCGGGTCAGTCACAGAGAGCCTGTCAGTGAGAGCCTGTCAGTGAGAGTCTGTCAGTGAGAGTCAGTGAGAGTCTGTCAGTGAGAGTCTGTCAGTGAGAGTCTGTCAGTTCCGATGACCCCAAAGTGCAAAAAGTGGCAAAAATCAAACCCATCGCACTTGCTGCCTCTCCCCCCTGCCCCACAGTTAAAATACCGACAAAATAACTCTTCTTTGCCTCTCAAGTACAGTCTCCCCGAATCTGTACACCGTCCACAAGAAGTACATTCTCTGCTTCCAGTCGGTTCCTGCAGCCTGCACCTCAACTTCCGTTTCCGTCCACTGAAGAGGAGGCACTACTGTGTTGTTCAGGAAATAGAGAAAGGACTATAAAACAGTATAGCGTGTGTAGTCCACAAGCACTGGCAATGACAACCAATGTCGTAACTTGCCTCATACAATGCAAAGGTACGCGATTGTACCATTTAATAGCAAGACCAAAGTTACGGGTTGGCTCAGGCTGTAAAAGCGGTGCATGAGCACAATTTCAAAATATTTTGTATGTCAGCACATACAACAAATATCATGTTACATTAAAATATGGTGTCTTTAAAGTTCAAGTAAATATATGTTTTAGACGCCGAATCGTGCAAAATCATATTATTTGTTATCTTTTAAAAGTAAAAGTAAACTGAAACAATTCTGGCCCAGATCTGATTACATTTCTGAACCATAAGGCAAGGCAGTCAGAGGTCATGCGCATCACCAGGGCTTTAAGTGGGATAAAAAAAATTGGAGGGTGGGGGGGTCTCTCAAAGGGCCGTGGCCGAGATAATTAAGGGCGTGGCTTAAAACACATAGGTTCTAAATATCTGCTTAGCATTATGTGCCACCTGACTGGTATTTTGCTCCTTCCTTCTGTCTTTGCATCGAGATATACATAATACAACAAGTAACATTACACCTACCACAAGCCAAGACTACTGGCTTTGTCAATAGGTGTTAGTTGCATAAGATAAATAAGCAACAATGGCATCTTTATATAAAATAGTTAAAATGATTCAGTTCGGAAAAGATGAGACTGAAAGAACTGTATGAGTTCCTTTAAAGATATATCAAAAGCAGTGAAGGGAAGTACTGCTGCCAAGTTAAGATTATATTTTTTTCACTCGGACGCTGAGAGTAAGGATAGAGAGCCCTAAAGGAACCTGTCTCAGCGAATATATGACGTTATCCCGCGGGATAAAATCCCACATACCATTAGTCCGCATTTTTAAAAACGCAAAACCAATACACCGAAATACCATTATCTCGCAAACATTTACTCCCCATATGCCTTTACCACGCATGCCATCACAACGCAAAGGCATGCGTGGTGAAGGCATATAAAAGTACATTATTTATATATGTATATATATATATATATATATATATATATATATATATACATACAAATATATTTTACTAAATTTAAAAATAAACTTTTTTTACATTTTAATTGAATTATTAATACATATATGTGTTTATTAATATATATTTAATATTTATATATATATATTTTTTTTAATTTTTTTATTTTAAGAAATTACCCTATAGACCCTAAAAATACCCCTGTACCCCAAAACCCAAACCTACCCCTGAACCCTAAAATAACCCCTGTACCCCAAAACCCAAACCTACCCCATAACCCTAAAATACCCCTGTACCCTAAAACCCAAACCTACCCCTGAACCCTAAAATACCCCTGTACCCCAAAACCCAAACCTACCCCTGAACCCTAAAAATACCCCTGTACCCCAAAACACAAACCTACCCCTGAACCCTAAAATAGCCCTGTACCCAAAAACCCAAACCTACCCCTGAACCCTAAAATACCCCTGTACCACAAAACCCAAACCTACCCCTGAACCCTAAAAATACCCCTGTACCCCAAAACACAAACCTACCCCTGAACCCTAAAATAGCCCTGTACCCAAAACCCCAAACCTAGCCCTGAACCCTAAAAATACCCCTGTACCCCAAAACCCAAACCTATCCCTGAACACTAAAAATACCCCTGTACCCCAAAACCCAAAACTTTCCCTGAACCTTAAAAATACCCCTGTACCCCAAAACCCAAACCTATCCCTGAACCCTAAAAATACCCCTGTACCCCAAAACCCAAACCTATCCCTGAACCCTAAAAATACCCCTGTACCCCAAAACCCAAACCTACCCCTGAACCCTAAAAATACCCCTGTACCCCAAAACCCAAACCTAGCCCAGAACCCTTAAAATACCCCTATACACAATAACCCAAACACACCCTTAAAACATATACCCCAACACCCCCAAAAACACCTGTAAAATACTCTTGAACCCCTAAACATATACCCCAACACCCCCAAACTAAAACCATATGCTTACCTTCCACTTAAAAATTAAAAACATATGCTTTTACCATTCATGCTTTTACAACGAATTTCGTTGTAAAAGCATGCGTGGTAAAACCATATAAGATATAATGGCATGCGTTTAAAAATTTTGCGGACTGATGGTACTTTCGTACTAATGGTATGCGGACTAAAGGTATGCGGAATGAAAAATGCGGGATAATGGCTGCAAACCGTCTCAGCACCTGCTTATTAGAACTGCTGGCAACTGAAGCATCCTCAAATCATCAAGAATCATCTCACCTTGAGAAGTCATCAACTGCTCATCCTCTGATTATCAGTAACAATCACATCTTGTGGTGTCATCAGATACTCATTTACAAGTCATCCTCAAGTCATCAGGCTCACTTTTCTAAGCTCTGCTGATGACCTCAAGAGCTTGATGATGTCTGATGATGTGAAAATGACTTCTAGAGTAGTTGGAGGATCATTCAATCACTCTGGGATGGCTTCTAAAGTAATCCTGTTTGACCTGGGTAAGGACAAGTAGTGCATCTTTTCATTTCTATCCACAGTCAATCCCAGGCAGGTCAGATGGATATGAAGGTAGATTCAGGGCCTCTATCTGAGTAGACATATGTTTTAATGTCAAGAGAGTTGCTGTTTTATCCTTAAAGTTGGAGGTCTGAGTGAAGGCAGCTCTTTCAATCATTTTTCCTAGGAATAGTCCAGTTGAGCTGGTAGCTGGTTAAGTCTGATGTTAGAGCTCTTATGGATGGAGGGGGAGATCTCTAAAGGTAGAGGCTTGCTAAGGACAGCTCTTGTTCAGGAGGCAGAAGCAGTGAAACAGAGGATGTCTGAGATGTTTGTGATGGGAAAGAGTTTGTCAGGGAGCCAGATGGGCTTGCCTTGCTGGTTACTAGAGCTGGGATTCAGAGAGTTGCTTGAAGACAAGGAGAAACTGCTGTCTGCCTGTACCAATCTGAAAGGAAGACAAGAGGCCCACATTCGCTCTTTCAAAACGGACGTAACGGCAGCAACTGCCATAAGACCCCTCGGTGGAACCCACAAAGAGTTCCACACAGGGAGTATATAGCGCGTTCATACCCCGCAATCCAAACCTCCCCAGTACACCCCAACACACACCCCGTCCTCACAAACAAAAACAGAAATACTATAAAAAATAAAAGCTAAATAAAAAAAATAATTGAAACAGAGGCAAAATTGACCAAGTTATAGGCTAATACATGTCATAATCCTTAAACTTCACACGCCGTTGAACTCTGGGACCTACTCTACTTCACCTCCCCTGACGTCGCCTTCATGACGGAGACCTGGCTAAACCCCTCCTCGGCACCCGACATCGCCATAGCCATCCCAGACTGTTACAAGATCCCCGCAGGGACCGCACCAACGGAGTAGGAGGAGGAATCGCCATAGTCCACAGGAACACTCTAAGAATCTCAACCAACACCGATGACACCCTCAGCACCGCCGAGCACCTGCACTTCCAGATCCACACCGATCTCAACACCACCCTCAGAGGAACCCTCGTCTACAGACCCCCGGACCCTGACCACAGTTCAGCGACTCCATCGCTGACCTCGTCAGCACACAAGCCCTCACATCCACAGACTACATCTTTCTCGGGGACCTGAACTTCCACCTCAAGAACAACAACGACACCAACGCCACCACCCTGATCGCCAACCTCGCCAACCTCGGACTCACACAACTCGTCACAACACCCACCCACTCAGCCGGCCACACACTTGACCCCATCTTCTCCGCAAGCTCCGTCACCTTCAACCACACCACCGAACTGCACTGGACCGACCATTGATGCATCGACTTCACCTTCCGAAAACCCACCACGCACCACTGCACCCAACAGATCCCCCGCCGCTGTTGGAGCAAAGTCACCGAAGACGAGCTAGCCTCCGCCCTCGCCCTGAGCCCACCCCTGGACCCCACCAACACCGCTGCCCGCAACCTCAGACAGTGGATCAACAACTGTGCCAACACCCTCGCCACGATCAAGAAACCCTCCAACAGACACACCAGCAAGAAAGCCAGCTAGTTCATCGAGGACCTCCAGGCCTCCAAGCAAACCTGCTGAAAGCTAGAGAAGAAATGGCACCAGGAACAGGCACCGGACAGCTTTGCTGCCCACAAGAATGCCACCCGCAGACACCATCACCTCATCAGATCCGCCAAAAGGGCCTCCTTCAAATACCACCTAGACAATAACATACACAACAGCAAAGAGTGCTTCAACATTGTGAAGGAGCTCTCCAACACCAGCTCCAACACCAAAGACATCCCACCTTTGCAAGACCTGTGCGACTCTCTTGCCACCTTCTTCCATGGCAAGATCGCAGACATCCACGACAGCTTCAACGTCATAACCACCCCGACAACCACTGAGACCTCTGTCCCCATGGCCAGCTTCCGCACCGATCCCCTGCTCTCCTCGACCAACTTAAACGACGACAAAACCATCAAAATCATGAACACCATCCACTCCAGTATCTCCATCAGACCCATGCCCACACCAAATCTTCAACAAAGCCAGCACCACCATCGAACCCCATCTCCGGAAAGCCATTAACATCTCCTTCGAGACAGCGACCTTCCCGGAGAGCGGGAAGCATGCCAAGATCAACACCTTACTCAAAAAACCCAAGGCTGACCCCAAGGATCTCAAGAACTTCCGGCCCATATCCCTGATCCCGTTCCAAGTGAATGTCATCGAGAAGACCGTCAACAGACAACTCTCTCGCTACCTCGAGGAGAACAGCATACTGGACTCGCCCCAGTCTGGGTTCCGCAGCAACCACAGCACCGAAACGGCCCTCATCGCTGCCACATTTGACATCAAGGCCCTGCTGGACAACGGAGAAACCGCGGCCCTCATTCTCCTGGACCTGTCAGCTGCCTTCGACACTGTCTGCCACCGCACCCTACGCACACTCCTCCACGACGCTGGGATCTGAGACAAGGCACTGGACTGGACCACCTCCTTCCTCTCCGGCAGAACCCAGAGCGTCTGCCTCCACCCTTTCCGCTTACGAAGCCACCAAGATCATCTGTGGCATACCCCAGGGCTCATCCCTCAGCCCGACATTGTTCAACATCTACATGGCACCACTCGCCCACTTCACCCGACTGTTCAACCTCAACATCATCTCCTATGCCGACGACACCCAGCTGATCCTCTCCCTCACCAAGGACCCCCTCACCGCCGAAACCAACCTCCATGAAGGAATGAAAGCCGTCGCCGAGTGGATGAAGAACAGCTGACTGAAGCTAAACTCGGACAAGACGGAAGTCCTCATCCTTGGGTCTACCCCCTCGGCCTGCGACGACTCCTGGTGGCCGACTGCACTGGGAAAAGCTCCAACACGCAATCTGGGGTTCATCCTCGACTCTACTCTCTCCATGACAAAGCAGGTCAACACCATCTTGTCCTCCTGCTTCAATACCCTCCACAAGATCTACAGGTAGAAACCCACCGAAACAAGAACCATCACCCAGGCCCTCGTCAGCAGCAGGTTGGACTACGGAAACGCCCTCTACGCAGGAGCCTCGGCCAAACTCCTGAAACGACTTCAACGTATTCAAAATGCCTCTGCACGCCTGATCCTCGACATCCCTCGCCGCAGCCACATCACACCCTACCTGAGAGACCTGCACTGGCTCACCGTCAACAAGAGGATCACCTTTAAGCTCCTCACCCATGCACACAAGGCACTCCACAACACCGGACCAGCATACCTCAACAGATGACTCAGCTTCTACACCCCCAACCACCAGCTCCGCTCCGCCGACTCGCCCTCGCCACCGTCCCCTGCATCCGAAGAGCGACCTCCGGCAGCAGATCGTTCTCCCACCTCGCCGCCAAGACCTGGAACACCTTCCCCACCCTCTTACGGCAGACCCAGGACCTGCTGACCTTCAGAAGACTCCTCAAGACCTGGCTGTTCGAGCAGTAGCAGCATCCCCCCCAGCGCCTTGAGACCCTCACGGGTGAGTAGTGCAATTTACAAATGATTGATTGATTGATTGACTTGATCCAACCCTCCCAGAAATTCACATATCAAACCGGTTGTTACATTGAGCAAAATCGGATAGAGATCCCATTTTGTTACCTACATGCTCATCTCTGGATTCTAGCACCACTGAGTCAGGTTGAAACATCATTTTGCTACCCATATACTCAGCTTTGGATTCTAGCACTACTGAGACAAAACATTTATTCCATGATTTACCATTATCTAACACTACCACATGTTCTTTCACCTCTTTCACATGGATGGGTGCAGAAAAAGTGACACTTTTATGAATAAAACTAGGTTTCTTGATTCTCACCCAGTCTTCAAACTGAACGCCAGGGTCCTGTGTTAATCACTCACAGTGCTATATTTTCTCTGTACAGCAGCTCTCAAATCTGCCACTCCTGGCATTCTTACAGCATCCACAGTTTTTCTAGACATCCACTCCATGTTCAAGTTTGTTCCAGCAATTCTACCTCTCAGTAATGTAAGAGGGGACACACCTGTACTTATATGAGGGGTTGTCCTCATGGCCCATAGCATGTCATCAAGCGCTTCTTTCCAAAGCAGCCTAGTTTTTTGTGTGACTTTTGTATAGCTACCCGGAGGCATCCCAGCGCTGTAGCAGGACTGCGGAAGAGGGGGAGAGCCCTCATGAGAAGAGCCAGGTCTTCAATTGTTTCCAGAAAGCCTGGTGGTTGGATTCTTTCTGGAGGGAGAGGGGGAGGGAATTCCAGAGCTTGGCTGAGTTATAGGAGAAGAGACGACCACCTGATCTGGCCCTCATAATTCTTGGGACAACTGCTAGGTGGAGCTCATCGGTGCGAAGTCTTCTGGAGACCTTGTATGGTCTAACTAGGGCCTTGATAAGAGGTGGGCCATTTCCTTTCAGGGATTTATGGGCGATGCATAGAGCCTTGAAGTGGATTCTCTCCTGTACCGGGAGCCAGTGAAGGGAGCGGGAGCGGATTTAGCTGAGCAGTGGTTGCTCGTTCCTGTGAGTAATTTGGCTGCCGAATTCTGCACGACCTGCAGCCTGGCGGTCACTGAATTGGGGCACCTAGATAGAGAGAATTGCCAATATCTATCCTGGACAGGATCAGTGCCTGGATCAGGAGCTTTTTAGCGTGACTGGGGAGCAGGGGGAGACATTTTCGGATCATTCTAAGAAGGCCATAGCACACCATGGCAGTCTTTCGTGCTTGGGTCTCAAATGTGAGGGCTTGGTCCAGGCAGATTACCAAGCTCTTTATTTCGATTTTTGGGATAGGAGCTGGGCCCATACAGGCTGGCCACATGGTGCTCGATTTGAAGCTTAACTGGTTACCGAGCACCATCAGCACGGTTTTGTCACCGTTGAGCTTTAGATGGGATAGGCTCATCCAGTTGGTAACTTCCTTAAGGCAGGAGTGAAGATCTGTGAGTGACTGCTCACCCTGATTCAGTTCTACAACCAGCTGGGTGTCATCCGCGTATGTACCTATATGTAGACCGAAGGGGGATACAATATCCGTCAACAGGGCCATATACACATTAAAAAGAGTGGGTCTCAGGGATGAGCCCTGAGGAACTCCAGACTGCAAAGGGAGGGATTTAGATAGGGGGGTCTCCTTCGAATACCTGAAAGTGTCTATTTTCCAGGAATGATTGAAGCCATAACAGGGCTGTTCCTGACACTCCCACCTTCTTGAGACGGTGAACCAGGGTATGATGGTTCACTGTGTCAAAGGCTGCGCTTAGGTCGAGGAGGATTAATGGCGGAGGAACCTCCCTGGTCGAGGATCTTTCTTGATGTTTCCAGCATCGATAGCAGAGCTGTTTCGGTGCCTTGGTGGGGCCGGAAACCAGTTTGTGATAAATGGAGATGGTTAAGGGATTCAAGGAAAGCCCATTGATAAGTGCCAGCTGTAATTGGTCTTTTGCTGACACAGTACACTCTCTGAACAAGCCCATTACAACTGGGATGGTAAAAGGACGTTAAAATATGCTTTATGCCTGATCTACTCAGGAAATTCTTCATTTCCCTAGAGACCATATGGGTATGATTGTCAGTCGCAAATTTCATTTCAAGACCAAGGGATACCATTTTGCATCATTAACTTTTAATAGTGGTGGCTCCTCAACAGGGGTGTGGGGGCGTCGCCCCACTGCTTTCTTGCAGTGCGAGAAGCAGAAACATAAAATGGTAAAACTACCATTTTATGTTTCTGCTTCTGCTAGAACACAGAAATGCCTGGTTGTCGGCAGGCGGTCCTGTTCGAGAGCAGGGGGGACTGGATTCCCCACTGTTGTGGAACCTGATTGCTTTGGCCGGCCTGGAGCTGACCAAAGCAGTCATGCGCACTCTCCCTTTTCTCTAAGTAGGCTGCATGCATGTATGCATCCTACAAAGAGAAAAGGGCATTGTGCGCCTGCACCGCACCAATCACAATGCTGCCATTGCAGCATTGTGTTTGGCGGAAGGGAGGGAGGCTGCCTGTGGGTGACTTTCCTGATAATAGCTCAGTTTTATTTTATTTTAATTATTTAAACCCCCTGCGATGACCCTATTTCCACCCCCCCCCGCCATGCCGGCCGCAGCTGTCCAGATTGTGTGTATTAAAGCACTATGAAAGCACACCAATGGCATCTATCGGCTGCATGGCGCTAGTTTAGAGTAAAGCAGCCTAACTCCCCAACTGTGCACCTCTCTGATTTCTGCTGGGATTCTATTCTCAGGCAGGTAGATAGGTACACATCGACACACTACGTCCAGCTCCCTCGTGCCCGTCTGCATGGCAGTCTCCGATTTCCCACATCAACCATGTTCACTATCCAGGCATGTGTGCTAGGCACTTCCTTTCTGATTAGTGCATGCTCCTAGCATTGCCTCTTGTGAGTCTCAACATCTGCGTGCATCTTTCTCAGCGTGCACATGCTATGTCTCCCTGCTTCCATTCACGGTGCAGAAGTATATCTCGTGTTAGTGCATATCCCCTTGTGTCTACTCTACATTTTCTCTGGTACCTATATTCTTGCATGAGTACCATTGGTTGTTACTATTCAGTCTCCTCAACTGAGATCGTACACAACCCTCACTCCTGACAGTTTATTCCCTATGCACGAACATTGCGAGGTAGGCGGTGTTCTGGCATAATGTGATTGCGTGCATCTGAGTGCACGCACATGTGTCTAGTTGAAACATCCTTTACTGAGTGTAAGCACTCAGTTTCCCCTGCTTCTACACTCAGTTGGCACCTTTCTTTGCTGTGCCCGCAGGCTGTAAAAAGGGTGAGTGTGTACATGTTGGTGCATGCCCCACTGGGTTTCGTTCGCATTTGTATATGCTATGATTGGGAGTGCGCCCCTTTATGAGTGTGCAGGCTCCCCACCTGCGCTGTTTCTAGAGAATGGGCATTTATAGAACGAAGATATATGTTTTATCATTCTTGTGATAAAACTCAAATATTTGCTGTTTATACAAAATACCTGGAATAGAATGCGGAGTTGGCGTAATACCAACACTTCACTCAAGCATTGCATATTGTTTGTTGGTGATGTAAAAGTAAAGGCGCCTCACAATCCCGCCATTGAAGAGCCATAATCCACACGAGACAGTTAATTTAGTAAATGAATCAGTCACAGCGAGAAGGTGACACCCATTATTTGGCTATAAATGTTAGCCCACTGAGAGGCTTATCTCCTAGGATATGGAGCATTCCTTTCTGACGTGAGCACCAACCCAACCCCTCCCCGTGTAGGCCTCCTTCTACCGCATTCGGCCCAGTCGTGTTTAGGTAATGATCATGGGAATTTCAGCTGAAGTACCGAAAGTAGGCCTTGCCGTATGATATTATTAAGCGGGAAGCCGAGGCACTGTAGCTTTCAGTTGACAGCCAAGCACGTTTGGGTGGTTTGATAAGGCTACTAAAGAGTTTATGATGTGACAGATGTTTCACTGCCTTGTCTCCTTTTTTAAAAAGCAAAGGCCGTATTCATTATTTAACCTGCTGACTTTTTCACAGGCCAGGAGGAGCTTACCACTTCGTATATATCTGTCAGCGATAGTGGATAGTTAGACTTATTGGCTTTGCTGATGCTTGTTTTAATGAGAGTGCACCCGTCTGTTCGCTTCTGATGCTGCGATGCAGCGTGTGGGGCAGTGGTGGTGGCGGTGTGGAAATGTGCTTTTTTAGGGGCGCAGGGGTCACCCTTATCTTTGTCCGCGGGTCCTTAGACCAACAAAATAGAGATTTACACTGAAGCTTAAATTCAAAATAACAAGTTTATTCACTCATGAGTGAGACCACGTGTATGCAACACCCTCTAGTGTTCCAGGAGTTAGTGGCTTGAATACACAGAGCATGGGCCTTTTATATTGAGTTTTTTGCAGAGTAAGCATTTAGACTCTAATAAACGGTACACGATTCATAGGAATAGCTACCGACAACATGGGCAGATGGAGATCACTTAGTCAGCAGAGTGGGAGGGGAAACAGAATTGCTTACATCAGTAGGATATGGTAAACAGTTACATTCTCAAACCGGTGCATTCTAGCAGCTACCGGCCATTCTGAGCTCATACATTGCTCTGGCTCAGTACTGAAGGAGTTAACTAAAGCTGATGACAAAAGCAGAATTGAAAGGCAAGCAGCAGTGGAGACACAATAATTACATAGCTGACAAAATGGATGCCACAAACAAGTTGGCTTCAGCTCATGCTAACACCAATTATTTTTGATTTCCACAGATAGCCCTTTTAGCATTAGCTGAAGACATCTCTATGATTTGGAAGGAGCATGAAAGATCTCATGGACATCAATCATCATTAACTCACTAATTTCTTGGTCTGTAACTAGTCTGTCATATACATTCTTAGCATTTTGTTTAGTCGGTAGACAAGTAGTACAAGTGGAAATACAGAGGGAACAAAACATCTGTCTGGTCGACTACAGAGACATCAATTGCACGTTTTCGCCCTACTACCAGCATAATAATTGAACAATTACAAATCTTGATGATTGGTTGGCGAGCTAAAAATACAGGTAGTAGAAGGAAGACTATGTAACAGGTACCAGACCAGCATGGATGTAGGAAGTATTATGCCTTAGTTCCACAAAAATAAGTGTGATGTAATGCAAGGAAGCTGCTTCGGCCTCTCGTAGCCACCTGCAACACTGCATTACAGTTACTGTTGCCCACTGGCACATCGCCTGTTCTTTGTACACAAAGGGGGCCAGTGGTCATGGCAACAGTGATAACAATGAATCAATTTCCTTCAGCCAACCTAGAATTTGAATACACATAGTTTGTTGCTACACTTCTTTTACTATATTCTTCCATTTTTTAAGCAGCCCCTTTTGCTTGTTGTTCCCCATCTTCGTTGGGGTAACAGATTTTGTTCATTAGAGGCATGTGGAAGTTTGAGCCAAGCTGGGCATGAGCCATTTGAGAGAATGGCAGCGGTGACAACGGGATTCCTTTTATGTTCTGATGAGTAGGAATCTTTCCACAAACCCAACAGTTAGTTGCATTGCTTAGCTGGTGTATCTGATGCAACAGTTGAAGAAATGAATTGTTTCTCAGATTTTGCCAATATCCCTGTTCATGTTGCAGCAAATCAAAATGATGATGCTCTTTTGCACCAAGTGATGTAATAGTAATGTTAGGATTGGAGGCTCCAGCCATTACTTCCTCCACTACCCACATTACAGTAGCGATGATTGCAACAGTTAAAGTTAGACCAAGAATGCAGATTGTACAGCCGTTGCACATTGTCACAGCGATCTCCGTCTTCTTAGGCAAGTTCATTTTCATCGGCAAACAACTTTAAGGTCCTGGGCAGGCGTTGGTTTCTTCACTAACATTGAGAAGAGTACTCACTAAAAGGCTACCCCCTGTGAAGTCAGTCTTTAACCATCCAGGACAGTGGCTCAGTCTTTCTCAACGAAGAAGTGTCTTTTATTCCTGGGTCGCAGCTGATATCGAGATGTACCAGGGATCGTTTGGTCCGGAAGACTTCCTCAGGTCCTTCAGGTGACGTAGCTTGTCCTTTCTTTGTAGCCAGGATGTCGCGGTGCTCTGCCAATGCAGCTGGGTCTCTCTGGAAGGACTTTGTGACGACAAAGTCACCAGGGTGCAAGCAGTGGCGCTCACCTTGCGACCTGTCTGGAAGAGTCTCCCAAACCTGTTGATAAATAGAAGACAAACTGTCAGTCAACTGAGACACATAGTCATTCATCAAAAAATAGGGTGCATCATGTATAGGGCGAAGCTTAGGGATTCCCCAAATATTCATTGGCCTTCCAAAAACCACCTCATATGGTGTGAGGACAGATCGTGTACGTGGTATTGATCTAATGGATAGCAATGCCAAGGCCAGTGCATCAGGCCATTTCAAAGATATGGAAGCCTGTAGTTTTAATTTAAGGGTAATGTTGTAATGTTCCACTCACTAGTCCTGCTGATTGTGGGTGAAAAGCAGCATGAAACTTCGGCTTTATACCCAACCCTTTCATGGTATACTCAACAACTTGCCCAATGAAATGGGGTCCGTTTTCCATTTGCAGGACCTCAAAAGGTGCAGTTGGTGTTGCAAACCCTCTTATTAGAGTTTGCGTTCACTTTCTAGGATTATACTGGAGACAAATCAGACTGGACTGGACTGGTATCTTAGCTGTACCGACAATCTCTGGATAATCCCAAACTTGCATAAGTTGCTTTGCTATTGAGGATGCTCCAACATGTGCCAGCCAATGTGCCATGTGAATCACAGGGTGTAAATAGGCTGTGGGTAACTTCCATGTTGTCATTTCTTTATTCCTCCAACAGCCCTCATCGTCCAATGCTCCATCCTTGGACCATTGGTCTAATTCATCAACATAAGCAGATTGTTGCATGTCCTGGACCTCTTGCCTGGCATCATGCCAACATTCAGCATGTGATTTAACTACATACATAGATGTGGTACTTTGTTGCATTGCAGTCTCACGAGCTGTATAGTCTGCAAAGGCATTGCCTGCTCCTATTTTGTCAGTCACTTTCTTGTTTGCGCTACAGTTAATTGGCACTTTTTTTAGGATAGGTTAGGACAATAAGAAGATTATGCACTAATTCTCCATGCACTATCTGTGTCCCATGTGAGGTGAGGAAACCCCTTTCTTTCCATAAGCGCCCAAAATTATATGCCACCTTGAATGCGTACTGGCTGTCAGTAAAAATATTGACAAGTAAGTCTGTACTAAGCTCACATACTCTTGTTAGTGAGTGTAGTCTGGAGTTCCTAATACTGGTGCAGAACAAAGAACTTGGCGTGACTGTCGGAAGGCATTCAGTAGTCCATGGGAAAGGCATCGGAGTGTCTTTAGTCAAAAAGGGCCAACAAAGGTTTAATAATGTGTGAAAAACTAGGCCACTGCCTACAAAAAAAAAAGGTAAGGCCAATCAGTGCCCGAACATCCTTCTGAGTGCGGGGTACAGGAGTGTCTGAAATGATCTGAATGTAGCCTGGTGTGAGTGCACGCCCCCCCTTAAACAGGAAGTGACCTAAATAGGTAACCTGCTGTTTACAAAATTGTAATTTCTTTCTAGAGACTTTGTGATGATGGGAGACAAGAAATAGGAGCAATAACAGTGTTTCTTTTTCACACTAGGCAAGGACGCCAGAGCGGCATCCTCATTGATAAGACAGGATCTCTCAACCATTGAATAATTGTTATTTAAAATAGCATGCACACCTTCCGGAGAACAACGTTTTGTAGCACGAAAATATTTTAAGCATATCACAATGTTGTCCGGCGTGTTAGGGGAAAGTGAAAATGGACATGCTGCAGTGAATTTATCAAGACTAAATGCAAGTGGCTGCGACAGTGGGCTAAGTGTAGGTGTCCCAGCGAATCCTATAGATGTTATCATTGCGACAGACAGGAGAGAACTAGGAACCAATTTTAGACAGAGTACTGCAGGCAGCTCCTGTGTCAACCAGAAACCAATCAGTAGATCCCAAGACGCTTGCATCAACATAAGGACCCATTTGATCTATTGGCACCTCAACCGGTCCCTTACCCCATCCAGGCATCCCTATGCATAATCGGAATCTGCAAGAACATCAGCAGAATAATCAGACATTTGATATTGATTTCGTCTATCAAAAGTATTAGAATAATTTGGTCCTTGTTCAACTGCTTAAAATCAAGTACGATTTCCTATTCTCCCCCTTTGTCCTGAATTCCCTGGGCGTTCTCTCATGCTTCCTCTACCCCGTTGATTCTGCTGACCTCGCAAAAGGGGGCACTCAGAACGCCAATGTCCAATCTCTTTACAATAAGCACACTGATCAGGGGACAAATTTGCTCAAGGGAGAGGGGGCACCCCAGGTGTATATATTGCATGTCCGCCTCTTCCACCTCCCCTAAAGAGTGGACCATATACTTGAGGCAACATTTTATTTTATTTTTTTTAACATTTATAAAGTGCATGAATCACCCCTCATGGGGTATCCCCGCGCTAAGGACTGAGGCAGTACAACATAAGGGGGACAAAGCTAGAAAAGATAAAACTTGAGCTTTTTCCGAAAGGCCAGATAGTTGGTATTCAGGCAAAGATCCAAAGGGAACTGGTTCCATAACATGGGAGCCATATAAGTGAAAGATTTGCCTCCTAGTCTGGATAGTCTGATACGAGGGACCACAAGTAAGCCTTTCCCTTCCGAACGGAGTGTGCGAGAAGGAGTGTGTTTAGTTAGCTTTTCAGTCAAATAGATAGGAGCCATCTGGTTAAGGCTCTTAAATACTAAACAGCACACTTTGAAATGTATTCTCTTCCGGATAGGATGCCAGTGTAAATTAAAGAGAAGGGGAAGAGATGGAGTTTGCCTGGGAGCACCAGTCATCAGATGGGCAGCAGTGTTTTGCACTACCTGCAAACTTTGAAGATCCCGATCCTTAGCCGAAATCAGCAAGGCATTGCTGTAATCCAAGCGGCTCAGGACTAGAGCATAAACTAATGTTTTCCGAGTGTTGATAGGAAGGAAAGGAAAAATCTTGCGGAGCAAGCTCAGCACATAAAAGCAGGATTTTTTAGTTGTTGCTATATGATCTGCCAAGTTGAGGTCTCTATTTACCATGAGCCCTAAGTTTTTAACAACGGTCTTTGGGATAGGGGCAGTACCTAATTCTTCTGGCCACCAACTAGGGGACCAGTTAGTCATAGCATCCTTAAAGAGCATAATTTCTGTTCTTCCCGCGTTTAACTGCAGGAAGTTGCTCTTCATCCAGGAGGAGATCATGTTCATGCCTTCCATGAATGTGTTCTGAATATTGGGAGTATATTTACTATAAGTAAAAATCAACTGCGTGTCGTCCGCATAGGAAATTGGGGAAACCCCAATTTTCCTAAGAAGTGCTGCCAAAGGGGCGACATACACATTGAACAAAGATGAACTAAGACATGAGCCCTGAGGTACCGCTTTCGTAACTTGACTGGTCTTGGATTTGAAAGGGCCCAAATTCACTGTTTGAGTTCTATCGGTCAGGAAATCTTGTATCCAGCTCAAGGCAGTGTCTTGGACACCAGTAAGGCTTAATCTTTCCAGTAATATTTGATGGGAAATAGTATCGAACGCAGCTGATAGGTCAAGCAGCACCAATATTACTGCCTGACCTGCATCCGCTAACATTCGAATATCATCCGTCACTTTTACCAGAGCAAGTTCGGTACTATATCTGGGGCAGAAACCAGACTGAGAATAGTCCAAACAATTATTGGATTCCAAATAAGCTGAAAGATGAGCATTAACATGCTTCTCTAGCAATTTACCATATAAAGGTAACAAAGAGATCAGGCGATAGTTGGTTATAATGTCTGAGGGCAGTTTGGTATTTTTGCGGATAGGCATATCTTGAGCAGTTTTCCAAGCTTTAGGGAGTTTACCTTCTTTAAGGGAGTGGTTAAAAATGGAACTAAGAGGTTCTGCCAATTTAGTTGCTAATGCTTTAGCGCATTTTGCGGGGATCAAATCCGTAGGAGAACCAGATTTTGCTGATTTTAATAACAGTTCCGTATCTTGAACTGTCAGCAATGGAAGTTCTTTAAGTGTTCCCTGTTCGAGTCGGACCAAAGGTTGAGCCGTACCAAAATCGTACTTCTCAATATTGGATGAGGTGATATTATTATATATCTCCTCTACTTTTAAAAAGAAGTGATCTGCAATTTGATCACAGAGGAGTTGAGTGGGTTCCTCCTCGGTGTTAAGAGCTTTGGGATTAGTAAAGGAATTAAGTATCTGGAAAAGCATTTTTGGGGAGCTGCCTGATTGTTCCAATTGTATACAAATGTGATGTTTACGTACAGATTTAAATTTTTTATGATATTTAGCCAAAGCCAATTTATATAAATCTTTATTTGCAGTACCCTTGGTACGTCGCCAATTGCGTTCAAGCTTTTTACAGTTTCTTTTTTCCGTCTTAAGATCAGGCGTATACCAGGTGGTCTGAGTTCGGCTCGATACTGTATTAGAGGTTTTCTCCGGAATGATCACATCCAGAGTAGCTTCCACTGCATTATTAAATGACACATAGTGGCTATCCACTGTGCCAGTATCAAATTCCGGCTTGCTGTTTGAGAGCAGTTCACCGAATTTGTCAGGGGATAATTTGTTCCAATGTCTAAAGATCCTGCTAGTCGGGGCCTTTTTTACTGTCTGATTCCTAGAGTTTAAAAGGTCTAAAGAGATCATAAAATGGTCTGACCATATGAGTGGAAGGGTAGAAGTATGGATTAGATCAGGTGAGTTTGAAAGAACCTGGTCTAAAATATGTCCTGCAATATGTGTGGGGACATCATTCCTAGTGGTCAGATTTAAAGCTAGCATATCCTTAGAAAAAGTGTCAGCGTCTGGGTTTTCTTGACTTTCAATATGTATATTAAAATCTCCTAGGAGGACAAATTTATCAGAGGAAATATTGTAAGGTGCCAATATTTCTAGTAAGTATGAGATAGAGTTGGCAATAAATCCAGGAGGGCGATAGACAGGACCGCCCTTCCAACTCAGCTGTGTGTGGAAGTCAAGTCTAAAGACTGAAAATTTCAATTTTATCAGTATAAATACTATCTAAAAGAGTGGCTTTTATTGGGTCTTTATAGATTATTGCGACTCCACCACCAGCTTTGATTAGCCTATCTAGTTTTAAAATATGGAACCCATCTGGTACCGCAATTATGATATCTGGAGTGGAAGAAGGTTTTAACCAAGTCTCTGTCAGAAACCCAATGTCCAGACTAGAGGAGGAAAAAAGATCCCAGATGTCAATTGAATGTATAGGGAATGAGCGCACGTTCGCTAAAAAACAATTCCAACTTTCTTTCAGAGGAGCATGGTCAGTGTCCTGCGCAGTATGTATCGCTGCTTCATGAGAGGATGAAAGAGTCACAAACTTGCAGTGTCTACATGAGAGAGGGCCCTCCAGGTTAAGAGGAAGTTGATTGGTACATGAGGTAATATCATTGCCCCCTTAGCCTTAGCTATTTTCTTACCAATTCTTAACAATTCTTGTTTGGGGTAGGTTCGATGCTGTGTATAACCTAAGGCGTTATTTGTGGAGAAACAAACAGGGGGTATGGCGCCTGACGGCGACCTGGCGCTGACGGGTGCAGACGGGCTTGCCTTTGGTGCGCCCGCTGCGCGCATCCGCTGCGCGTCGCCTATCACATCTCTTTTAAAGGTGGAAGCGGCTGAAGAACTAGACCGCTCACATAACTTTTGTCTTTAACTCCTTAACCCTCTTATCCTCCCTGCCTTTTGCTTCCAATTCCTGATGCTCATAATACTGGGCCATAGTCAAAAAGGAGACTGGGGCAAACGTAGTCCATGAACTCTCGCTGGCCATTAGGCGACTACCTATTTCTGGCAATATGTTAGTGACAAATTTATCAACAAACAAGTGCTTACCTGTATCATTGGCCAATGACTGACCCACTAAAATCATGAAATGTCTCTTCAAATCTTGAAAAGAAATCAGAAACTAACGCATCCTTTTTCTGTTTACAGGATGCTAACATGGTCCAATCTATTTTTCTTAGTGGGTATGGGAGTCTTCAACTTAGTTACAATAGCTTTGGGAAGATCTAATATCACCTGTTGCGGTTTCTGAGCAGGCTCTCTAGCCACATCTATTTCCTCTAAATGCACCTAAGTATTACTAACAGCTACAATATTGTCTACCTTCCGAATCGTTCTCCATATATCAGGGGGCAAAATAAGTCCCCCAAAAAATTATCAATATCTGGCGGGATCATGGTGCAGGAGCTAATGGCTCCTTCCACTTCTTCATAAAAAGCGGCTGGATTTTTCAGCGGATCAGGCAAAGCAGCTTTAAGAGCCATAACATCTGCTCAACTCCAAGGGGTATAGACCCAATTATAAATATAATATCCCTTTGCATCATCTGAGGTTTTCTCCTCATCCGCTCCCGCTCCCTTTGGGGGAACATACTGCTTCACACTTTGGTTTCATACCATCTTCACTACTACTAGGTTTGTTCGCATCTATGAAGCATCTACTACCTTTGTTTGAGATGGAGCTATTTCTACAATGTTATTTTTAATAGCTAACTCTTTCTCTTTTTGTAAATGCAATGTTTCATCTCGTAATTTTACCACTCGCCCAATCATATCAAGTAACTTTGAAAAAAGGAAAGTCCCATCTACTAACTGTTTGTAATCAATACTGATATCATCTGGCTCTGTTTCATTAGAATTATACCGCCAACCATGTATTACCTCCCAAGAGAATTTTTCTAAAAAATATAACTGTTTGGCATTTTCCCAAGTCTGAACTGTGACTGTGAGGACCGTCGCTGTAGTAGTCAGATGCGATTTTTCTCTGGCAATGTCCCGTAATTTATCTTTCTCTTCCTTGGTCAAAGTAAAGTGAGTTAGCAGCCCACCTTGCTTATCTTTATCTTTTTCATCTGAAGACAAATGCTCCTCGTCAGAAACCTCATTCTCAGGGGCACTAGGGAATTTATATGGGGGTGGAGGTCTATCTAACAAGATGGAATCATCTTGAGGTTTATTAAGTATGGGATAAATAGGGCGCCTAATAGGGTACTGGCCAGTTACCCCTAAACGACGCTCCCTATCTTCTTTTACTTTTATTTCCTTCATTTATTTACTTTTCAATTCCACACTTTTTTATATATCGTTTTACGCTGCTCTTTTTCTGCTATAGCTTCTTCTTTCCTCACTTGCTCTTGCACCTCTTTCTCCCACATTCATACACAATCAAACATATCTTGTCAAGTTTTTCTTAAATTAACACTGCTCAAAATGACCCATTCACAGGCCATTGTAAATCAGGATCGTTTTTCATATATTTGCTCCACAGTGTACTATACATTATGGAAGAAATACTGTATTTAATGTACATATGCCTAGTAGGAGTCCCCTCTGGGGGAGCCGGCTGACTTATTTCTAAATCCATTTTGGTACCTCCAAGACAGCAACACAACCAACGAAATGCGCTAGGAGCAGGCATGCTACCCAATTATAGTAAAATATTATCTATCCCAAATATATCAAAGTAGAGATAAATCTCCACATTACCTGCCTTTACCTATTGCAATAGGTAAAGAAACAAACAAAACCAGAATCTTGGCCAAGCAAATCGAAAATCAAGAGTGCCGCTTCAGCGACCTTATCAAACAAAAGTCTCCAACCTCCAACTGCCGATCTCTTGGTCGACCTAATGGTCACTTTAAAACGTGCACCAAAGGAAATCTCAGTCGGGACCGGCCACCACCTGCAGGGTTGTGACAAAGGGCAGCCACATATCCCCTTATGTCCAGAGACTCCTCAAGGACGTTTAAACACATTCTCCCCTTCTTTTATACAGCAATCGGAGAACTGGAAACTACCAGAGACAGACAGGGGTGTTGCCGATACGGAACAGAAGGAGGAACACTGTTACTTTAACTGGGCAGAGCTAGAGCGCTACCCCGCCCCCAGAAGTTACGTCATCCAGGAAGTAAATACCGATAGCAGGATCAGACCGGGGTGTTCATCACCCGGAGGCAGAGCAGGTGTACGGAGAAGCGAGGGAGAATACGAGGACGAGAGTGAAGAAGGAAAGAGCGAGGAACGAGTGAAGCAAGAGGCAGCTGGTGAAGACCAGAGAGTGGAGGCGGTTCAGCACGCTGCAAAGCCAGGAGGCCAACGGCAAGGTGTATCGCCCAGCCACACTTCAAGGGAAGCGTGGCTCACCCAGGTACGTTCCCGTATAGCGGGCTGGGCAGGCAACAAGGGTTTTAAAAACCCCTAGTTCCTTCACTCGACCGTTCCCCTTCACTTCCCATGATCCTCGCACTACCGGCACTTAGAGCTAAGAAAACCTTGTGCACGTGTGATATCCTCACTCCCCCTCCCCGTCACACTGTACCATAGAGCACCCGACTGAAGCCAGTCTACCTTTTCTTTTTCTCTTTTGAAATCTTCTGTGACGGCAACAACGGCCGAGTCAGAGACTACACCTCCCAGAACGACTCGCGGCTGGAGAAGAACAGGACTGCAACACCGGAAAGAGCATCTCTCACCCATTGGGATTGATGTAGCACCCCCTCTCCCTTACTATCGGAGTACCTTATGGAGAAGAAGACTGTTAAAACCAATAAAGCCATCCTTACCTTCTATCTCTGTGTCTGTGAGTCTGTTCACCCCGCAACAAGTGGTGGAGAATGCGGGCACTGATGTAACCATCTGGAACACAAAGATGGAAGAATTATTGCAGCACCTGGTCAAGGGTCAAGAACAATTGGGCTGGGCAGTGGAGCAGCAATTAAACTCTGCCCAAGCCGATCGAGAGACATTCAAGAACACAATAGCAGCACAAATAGAGGGGTTACAGAAAGTGATAGCCGACCCCCCCAGCCCTGCGGTGAGAGAAGCTAGGACCCCACACCCTACACCTTCGGATATCTCTCTCCATAAATATATCACTGGCGAAGACGCCTACGCTTTCTTAGTCAATTTTGAGAGAGTGGCGTTAGCCTGTGGGTGGCCTTTTGAGAAATGGCCCTTCTTTTTAGCGCCCCTACTCACAGGCGAAGCTCAAGCAGCGTACCAAGTCGCCAATGCGACCGGACAGGCCCCCTATAGCCAGATCAAAACAATCATTTTGGACCACTTGGGTCTTGATGCAGAAGCGTATAGGGTGCGTTTCCGAAAACAGAGAGGAGCGCAAGGAGAGAATCCGAAGACACTCTTCTTCAGATTGAAGATGGCCGAGGATAAGAGGTTAACCCCTAACATCAGTTCTAAGGAAGAAATAATGGATAAAATCATCTTAGAACAATACCTCGAAGCCTTGCCTTATGGGACACAGAAGTGGCTGAGGCAGCATTCCAATTTAACCACAACCCAGGCAATGGAGATGGCCTCGACTTTGTCCAGAGCGCAACTCCGGTTACATCCTTGGGAGATCGACAAAACTAATAAACCACCTCCACGACTAGAAAGGAAACCCCGGGCGTTGATGGATGTTCCTGTGTCACGCCCCTTGAAACCAGAGATCCCGGTGTTTAAAGGCCCTCAGTGTTTTGAGTGCGGCACATGGGGACATATAGCACGTTTGTGTCCCCAGAAAAGAAATACAGAAGAACCCATGGAAGAGGGATAACTGCCCAAAGCAATTATGTATACTGCAGAACTGGGAGGAGCTTATCACGTAAGTGTATGGGTGAATGGGGTACACATTAAAGCCCTCCTAGATTCAGGATGTAAGCAGTCAGTAGTGCAAGGCGTGTTTGTGCGACCACACCAGGTGATGCCAAACACGGTAGTATACATTAAATGTGTTCACGGAGACATAAAGACATATCCAGTGGCATACATACCCCTAGAACTAACAGAGGGGAGAGCCCTGGTGGTTAAAGTTGGGGTTCTAGAGATGCTACTGGAAGAAATACTCATAGGGACTGACAATCCACACTTTCTAGACTTATTTTCCCAGACAATCCAGCAACCAATGGCCAGGAAACCCTCTCCTGTCCTGGCTTTGACCTCCTCTGAGCCGTGGACGACCGACCGGAGTTTCAAATTTGCACAGTCCAACGACGCTACCTTGTTCAATGCTTGGGAACAGGCACACTATAACCTGAATAACCCTGACCCCAGCTACCCCCGATTTGTGATAAAAGACGAACTCCTATACCGACAGAGAAACGCAGAGGAACCCCTCCAATTACTAGTCCCCTCCTCATTCAGGGACCAAATAATGTTCTACTCTCATACACATTTCTTGGCCGGTCATACGGAGAGTGAGAAAACCACTCAATGTCCTACGGTATTTTAACTGGCCTGGGGTATACAAAGATATCAAAATACATTGTCAGGCCTGTGAGGTATGCCAAAGGAAAAATACTCAGACCACCTGCCGTTCCCCTGCAACCCCTTCCAATAATAGGCTCACTGAAAGGGTAGCCATGGACCTAATAGGTCCCCTTCCAAAAAGCTGGCGAGGAAATCAATATGCTTTGGTCATTGTAGACTATGCCACGAGATTCCCCGAGTCCTTCCCTCTAAGAGCCCCAACATCCAAAGCTATAGCAGAAAAGTTTCCGGAGTTATTCTCAAGAGTTGGGTTTAAAAAAAGAGGTCTTAACAGACCAAGGCACCCCCTTCATGTCTAGGTTGATGAGGGAAGTGTGTCGACTCCTGAACCTCCACCAGATCCGGACCTCTGTATATCATCCTCAAACAGACGGACTGGTGGAGCGATATAATGGCACACTAAAATCAACCCTGAAGAAAATGCTTTCCGTAAACGGAAATGAATGGGATCTTCTCCTCCCTTTGGCCCTATATGTAATCAGAGGACAGAAGCAGAGCAGCCTGGGCTGCTCCTCTTTTGAAATGCTATATAGACGTCAACCCAGAAGTCTGTTGGAGATGACCAAAGAAGTGTGGGAGTCGGAACAACAGGGAGAAACAAAAACACTTCTGGAATACAGTCAAAACCTGAAAAACAAATTGGGTAAAATAAGAGACCTCGCCTACTCGCACCTTGAAACTAGCCAAAGAAGATAAAGAGCATGTTATGATAAAGGGAAGAAGTGGAGACGCCTGGAGGTGAACGACTGGGCTCTCGTGTTGTTGCCATCTTCTACAAAGAAATTTCAAAACGAATGGCAAGGCCCCTTTAAAGTAATTGATACCCTGGGGAAAACGACCTACAAACTACAACGATCTTCCAGAAAAACCCAGATCTTCCACTTCAACATGCTTGCTAAACAAATGGATCGGATCCCCCCCTACCTCCCACCACCTTACCCTACCTACCCTACCTACAGTGTTTAAAGGCCCTCAGTGTTTTGAGTGCGGCACATGGGGACCTTACCCTACCTACAGGACCCCACCCCGATTCCATGGTAGAGGAACTCATTATTAACGAAGATTTACAACAAACTGATCATAAGGGTTTACAGAAAGTCCTCCTTCCTTTCTCCCAAGTATTTTCAAATCTGCCGAAAAAACCACCCTCATTGAACATAGAATAGAAACTCAGAAGGGGGCCATAATCAAGCAACGTCCTTACCGAATACCCGCAGCTAAGAGGCCTGCCATACAAAAGGAAGTCCAGGAAATGTTACGAATTGGGGTGATTCGCCCATCATGGAGTGAATGGTCTTCTCCAATCGTGATGGTGCCCAAGCCAGATGGGAGTACAAGATTTTGTACGGACTTCCGCGCCCTGAACTCGGTGTCTTCCCTCGACACCTATCCGATTCCACGAATCGACGAATTGATTGAGAAATTGGGGGAAACCCAATACATCAGCACACTGGACCTGACCAAGGGTTATTGGCAGGTACCCCTAAGGGGGGAAGACAGGAAAAAAACGGTCTTCGCTACCCCGGATGGCCTTTACGAATTTAACTTCCTCCCCTTTGGGTTGCATGAGGCTCCTGCAACCTTCCAAAGATTAATGAACGAGATCCTGAAGGAACACCAGGCCTTCAGTTCAGCATACCTGGACGAAATTATAATTTTCAGTCCTTCATGGGAAAAACATCTGTTACACATACAAACCATTCTGACACAACCAAGGGAGGCCGGATTACATGTGAATGCCAAGAAATCCCGTATAGGATACCAAAAGGTGAAATATTTAGGGTACCTGTTGGGACATGGGATTATAGAACCCCAAATAGAGAAGATCAGAGCCATTGCGGATACCTCCTTCCCCAGAAACAAAAAAGAAATGAGGGCATTTCTGGGATTAATAGGTTATTAGCGCCGCTTTATTCCATCCTTCTACGAAACAGCAGCCCCCCTCACAGACACTCTCAAAAAGAACTATCACCCCCAAGGCTATCAGAAACCAACCCCTGAGATGTGGCGGGCGTTTAACGCCCTCAAAAAGGTCATCACCACTAGTCCGGTCCTGTCATCCCCGGACTTCTCTCGACCATTCATTCTTCACACAGACGCTTCTGACTGTGGGATAGGGGCGGTCTTATCACAAAAAACAGCTGACGAAATAGAGCACCCAGTCCTCTACATTAGCCGAAAACTTTTCCCTATGGAGGTAAAATACCCTACTATAGAAAACGAGTGCCTCGCAATCAAATGAACAGTAGGAAAGTTGCGGTACTATCTAGAGGGGCACCCATTCACCCTATACACAGACCATGCTCCCCTACAATGGATGAGCCGTAACATCTCCAATAACCCCAGGGTTTCACGATGGTTTTTAATGCTCCAACCGTTCTCTTTTCAAGTCTGTCATCAAAAGGGCACGGAGAATGGGAGTGCTGACTACCTTTCTCGATTTCCTCTCCCCGATCGGGAGAATCCGGGGGGGTGGTGTGTGACAAAGGGGAGCCAGATATCCCCTTATGTCCAGAGACTCCTCAAGGACGTTTAAACACATTCTCCCCTTCTTTTATACAGCAATCGGAGAACTGGAAACTACCAGAGACAGACAGGGGTTTTGCCGATACGGAACAGAAGGAGGAACACTGTTACTTTAACTGGGCAGAGCTAGAGCGCCACCCCGCCCCCAGAAGTGACGTCATCCAGGAAGTAAATACCGATAGCAGGATCAGACTGGGATGTTCATCACCCGGAGGCAGAGCAGGCGTACGGAGAAGCGAGGGAGAATACGACGACGAGAGCGAAGAAGGAAAGAGCAAGGAACGAGTGAAGCAAGAGGCAGCTGGTGAAGACCAGAGAGCGGAGGCGGTTCAGCACGCTTCAAAGCCGGGAGGCCAACGACAAGGTGTATAGCCCAGCCACACTTCAAGGGAAGCGTGGCTCACCAAGGTACGTTCCCGTATAGCGGGCTGGGCAGGCAGCAAGGGTTTTAAAAACCCCTAGTTCCTTCACTCGACCGTTCCCCTTCACTTCCCATGTGAGGAATAGAACTGCAGTTAGGCCTTAGACAGAGACATAGATGATAGTTTCTCAGTTAGTGTTCAGCGTGACACAGCTAATTAACATGTTAAGTACGTTTATATGGCACCAGACACCCTTTTAGTTACACTCTGCCACCTTTCTTAGAATACCAACTCTAACCCCTTCTTGTAAATAGGTTAGCTTCGTCTGGCAGGACCGACGCCATTTTAGTTAGACAACCCGTAATACGGTTTTCTAAAAATCTCCATGGCTCTGTATTTTCACGTCTTTTCGTTCTCATGAGAGATAGCTTCACACATGTAGCGAGCAGCTGCTTCTGCTTTCAGGCTGTCAAGGTTGTAGGAGGGGGCCGGCCAGATAAGCACATTCTTGCAAGCGCTGTGTGGACTCTCACCAAAACTAGCAGAAGGGAGTCGAACAGCGTGACCTTGCTATACTGAGCTCAGATAGAAGCTTTGTGTGCCATATATGGGCATACCTCTTGCCACCTCCTGTACCAACTTCTACTTTTCCATCTTAGGTAACGGTTGCAAATTGTGATAGTATATATGTGTTGACCTGACAATGTGCCAGCAGTCTCTCGGCGGTCCTCGGGGTGTGAGGTCGTTGGGAGCTCCTCTGGCAGAGTATGATTTGTTTAATAAACGCTTGAACTTTCTACTCTGCCAATCGACTGATTATTGATGAATGATATTAGGTAATTGTAAGTATAATACTTTAGGGGGGTTGGTGAAATTTCGGTACTTCAGTTGGCGACTCCGCCGGGACTCCGCGTTGGGGTCGTCCCTCCATATCTGGAGAATAACGGGACATTACGAGGGGTATTCTCGGTCGGCGGGGTGGACTGACCAAAGAGAAAGGGTTGCTCCGCTTTTCCGATCGGGAGAAGCCTTGGCTGTTAGTGGCCCCACGCCGGAGACCTACGGGTGAAACCTGGAAGAGCAGATCGATTGGCAGTGGAGAAATTTTCAATCGGACCTGAGTGCACCAGGTGAGTGGTTTGTCCTGTCTTATGTTGGATATCCTTCTGCATTTGGTTTTGGAATTTGGTGGCTGAAGGCCACGGAGATCTCGGTATTTTTGAAGGGGGTCTGACGGGGCAGTAGTGAGACTTCACGGGCGGAAGCCCCTATCTTGTATTTGATAGAGATATGACTACGGCGCCTAGGTGTGACTTGTGAGGAGTTCGCACCTGGCCGGATCGCCCTCTGAAATGCTGGCGGTCATACTTGGGTAGCACTCGGACAGATCTGGAGCGGTGCTTGAAAAAGCGGGCTAAGCCAGCATCCGGGATTCTAATCTGAGGTACTGAGCGAGACACTGGACTAAACTCGTTGAGAGCTGGAACATTGATATTGTGCTCTGTTGAGAAAGAAACTCTGTTCTTGTCACTGGCCAGGTTGTTTGTGTAAATTCCTTTCGGAAGATCTGCATCGTGGGACGTCGTTGGATGTGTACGTTGATAAGTCTGCCTGTGAGGCTTTGAAGGACACAGGGAGAAGAACCCTCTGGCAGGAAGGTTGTTCTGGCACAGTTAGTTACTTTGGACTTTTCGTGAGGAATGTACCCTTTTGGTCGTATTGTATTTGAGGAAGAACTTCCTTTTGCTCCTAGGTATTTACCTTTTTATGAACCAATGTTTTTCACTTGGACCATGCGTGTGAAAATAGCTTTTGTAGTTACAATAGCAGTTATTTTAGCAATCTTTATGGGGGTTTTCATATACTTGGAATATAAGCACCCAATGCAATCAATGATGATGTCAACTGTTGCTCCCCCTGAGCATTTTATGCACACCTTAGCACCCCACAAAGAACGACATCGCCAGACCTATGCGAAAAATTTATTTGTAGAAATGCTTCACCAAAGTCACAGCGCTACCAATGCCACTGATTGCTGGGTTTGTGGACTTCTGCCTTCTGTTGTGCACAATCATGATCTGTTTCTTTCACTACCTCTCTCCTATTTAGGGAGTTGTGAAGCCTGGTTCAAAATGTTTTCCGCCATGTACAACCATTATATAGACAATTTCAGGCAGAACACTTACACTGAGAAAGACTATAATATGATTTTAGCATACATTGAGGCACATCAGGGATTTGACCCACAAGGTAATGGGGGACGGGGATCCTTAGAGCCTCAGGCTTGTATGAACAGATATATGGAGGTTCGGAATAGCACTTGGTTGCAGGATGAACTGTATGATTTTAACCAATTTAATTCTACTCAATATTTTCAGCTTTTTGTTGATCGAAATGTTACAAGCGAACGCATCGTACCCATTCCTATTTTAAATACTTCCTCCGATTTCTGTGTACAGGGGATGGGGCATGTACAGGTCGGTGACAGTGTTTGTAATTATACCTACCGTATGAAGATACTTAGCAGTCCGACTTTGTTGACCCCACCCAATGTGTATTTTGTATGCGGAGAAAATGCTTATACCTGGCTACCCCGTGGTTGGGCTGGGCATTGCTATCTGTCTTTCCTGTACCCGCCTGTATACATAGCACCGTCCGACTATCATAAAACACACCAGCTACACTCAACGAGAGTAGTACTCAATAGGCAACGTAGGCAGCTCATAGCAACAGAAGTTGACCAGACCGACACCTCCTTGCAGCAGTTCACGGACTTCAGCAAAGGCTTGGTTCCATTCTGGGGACCGATCTTTAATAGCAGAGAGATACAAACGTTGTCCAGAATAGTAGAAAATGTTATTAACATCACTACTGATATCCTGGCCAATGTTACAGATGAGCTTCAGGCTACCAGACTTGTGGCGCTCCAGAACCGTATGGTTTTGGACGTTATCTTGGCTGATTGAGGTGGTGCATGCCGGGTGATCGGAAGCTCTTGCTGTGTTTACATTCCAGACTCCGCCCCAACGGTTCATTTGGCCATTCAGAAGCTCCATCGCATAGCAGCAGAGATGCATGTCGAAAATGGGTCCTGGTCCCTGTCGGGGTGGTTCTGGGGACTTCTATGTACTTGGGGTTGGAAGGTATTGCTGATTTTGGGTGGAGCGGCAGGTATCCTTTTTGTCTGCTGTCTCTGTCTGCAGTGCGGTCCTGCGTGCTGTTCTTATTGTGCCTCTAGGTTAACAGCGGCTGCCACCCTTTCTGTGACCCCCACCAAAGCCCAGATGCTCCAGCAGGAGGTTCACAAACTCATGGCAATCGACGAAGATCTCTTCGACGATTAGTGTCCTCTGTTATTAGCTTCATCACGCTAAAAGTAGAGTTTGAGGAATAGAATTGCAGTTAGGCCTTAGACAGAGACATAGATGATAGTTTCTCAGTTAGTGTTCAGCGTGACACAGCTAATTAACATGTTAAGTACGTTTATATGGCACCAGACACCCTTTTAGTTACACTCTGCCACCTTTCTTAGAATACCAACTCTAATCCCTTCTTGTAAATAGGCTAGCTTCGTCTGGCAGGACCGACGCCATTTTAGTTAGACAACCCGTAATACGGTTTTCTAAAAATCTCCATGGCTCTGCATTTTCACGTCTTTTCGTTCTTATGAGAGATAGCTTCACACATGTAGCGAGCAGCTGCTTCTGCTTTCAGGCCCGTGGAGGTTGTAGGAGGGGGCCGGCCAGATAAGCACATTATTGCAAGCGCTGTGCGGACTCTCACCGAAACTAGCAGAAGGGAGTCAACCAGCGTGACCTTGCTATACTGAGCTCAGATAGAAGCTTTGTGTGCCATATATGGGCATACCTCTTGCCACCTCCTGTACCAACTTGTACTTTTCCATCTTAGGTAATGGTTGCAAATTGTGATAGTATATATGTGTTGACCTGACAATGTGCCAGCAGTCTCTCGGCGGTCCTCGGGGTGTGAGGTCGTTGGGAGCTCCTCTGGCAGAGTATGATTTGTTTAATAAACGCTTGAACTTTCTACACTGCCAATCGACTGATTATTGATGAATGATATTAGGTAATTGTAAGTATAATACTTTAGGGGGGGTTGGTGAAATTTCGGTACTTCACATGATCATCACACTACCGGCACTCTGTGTAGCACGTCCTTAGAGCTAAAAAAAACTTGTGCACGTGTGATATTCTCACTCCCCCTCCCCGTCACACTGTACCATAGAGCCATAGAGCACCCGACTGAAGCAAGTCTACCTTTTCTTTTTCTCTTTTGAAATCTTCTGTGACGGCAACAACGGCCGAGTCAGAGACTACACCATCCAGCACCACTCGGGCTGGAGAAGAACAGGACTGGAACACCGGAAAGAGCGTCTCTCACCCATTGGGATTGATGTAGAGCCCCCTCTCCCTTACTATCTGAGTACCTTATGGAGACGAAGACTGTTAAAACCAATAAAGCCATCCTTACCTTCTATCCCTGTGTCTGTGAGTCTGTTCACCCCGCAACAAGGGTTAAATCCAGAAAACTGGAAAAACACTTCGGTCTGCAAAGACAAGGGTCTCCTCCTGCAGGACGTCTCCTCAGCAAGATTCCATTCTTCATCAAGACCACTCCTTCAAGCGGCCACGTCTCCGATGTGTCCCACGTTGGGCGCCAAACTGGAAATGTGCCATTTTAGGGGCACACTGGTGCAGGGGGTACAAGCATTCACAGGAATAGCTACCGACAAACATGGGCAGATGGATATCACTTAGTCAGCAGAGTGGGAGGGGAAAACAGAACTGCTTACATCAGTAGGAAATGGTAGACAGTTACATTCTCAAACAGGTGCATTCTAGCAGCTACAGGACTTTCTGAGCTCATACATTGCTCTGGCTCAGTACTGAAGGAGTTATTTAAAGTTGATGAAACATGCAGAATTGAAAGGCAAGCAGCGGTGAAGACGGAAGAATGACATAGCTGACAAAATTGATGCCACAAACAAGATGGCTTCAGCTCATGCTAATACCAAATATTTTTGATTTCCACAGTGGTAGAGGCACGGGTAAAAATTATAGAACTAAACTATGCCTCCTCATCTCAAAGTATGTGTGCCATCCACTTATTTAAATAAGAGATCAACTCTTTTGGGAGTATAATCTCCAGCACATTTACTTGAGAAAGTCATTATATTATACCTTACATTTCACCAAAACCCATGCTGTAATATATTTTACATGTTCTAAGGTCTACTTCTCATTGCTACTTCTAATGACTTTATTCCAACTTGACTTCATGTGTTATGCCATTTAAATGTATCATTATTATTATTTTAATTTCTCAAATTTGCTTGAAAATGCACCATTTGTCCACCCTTTTTTCAAACTTTTCTCTGGGGCGAGAACCACTGCGAACCGCCCGTAGGTTGTTCGGACTCGTCCGCTACGCTCGCTCGCCACAGTGCAGTTCGGCAATTATTTTACGCTCACCACTTTCAAATGTCACCAGACGCCACTGACCTTTAATGCCACTCCTGTAGCACCTTTAAATAACATAGAACATTTAAACACTAGAACCAGAACAGTAAGTCCATAAATAATCCTTTGCTGAAAATTCCTCCTCTTTTAATTGCTGCTCCTGAGGAGATAAGTATCACTTTTTTCTCATTCGTTTTTCTGAAGTAATGTACTGTAGGATAGATTGTTGGGAGTTTGTTATTGTTATTGTTAATTTATTCTTATTAGGCGCACAGCTACCCAAGGGTTTCCCAGCACCGCCTGACAAGGTAAAGAAGGACAAGAAAAAAGGCTCTATAAGTTAAACGGCCAGGTTTTTAGGCCCTTACGATAGTTCACGTAACTGATTTCAGTCGAAGTGCCCCCGGAAGGGAGTTCCACAACCATGGGCCAAGATAAGAAAACGACCGGCCGCCCATCCGGGACAGTCTGATCCTTGGCACAATGAAATTAGCCTGTGAGGCGGAACGTAACGTACGCAAGAGAAGATAGCGCTGAACTAAAGCATTCAAATATTGTGGTGCTTTACCACTGTTGATTCTGAACATATAGCTCAAGGCTTTGAACTTTAAACGGTTCTCAACCCTGAGCCAATGCAGATCGCGAAGAGCACCTGAAACAGAAGCTATTTTGGGGATCTTGCAAAGCTGCCTGGCCACCGCATTTGGACCAGTTGCAGCTTACGTACTACATCCTTAATGGCTCCAAGATAAAGAATGTTGCCATAATCCAGCCTAGATGTAATAAGTACAACAACAAGGAGGGGATGCCAATACTGATATTTTTTTTAACGAAAATTATTACTTATACCAAAGTACAGAAGCCGGTTCAATACCTTGGATGGCTATAGAATAGCTCTTTATTCACAATAATTCATAAACAGCGGACACAGTTTCAAATTTTGTGCGCCTTTACAGGTTATATTCTTGACAAACAATACAAATTAAGACAAAAAAGTAGTAAAAAGTTTCAACCATATGATCACTTTCCAAGCATATCACATTCACACCACTCTCATTCAGACATATGTACAATACACGAAACAATCAAGAAGAGTGAATTGGAGAAATATAGGGTCAACTGTACAGTTCTAAAGCAATTATTAGAGGTAACACTATATACATTTCATTTTTGAATTTCGATTGTCAAAAAGAATATAAACACTCAATGGGTGTATAAACACGGGACCAAGTGCCGAAAAACTAAACACCAGGATAACACAGGTTGACCCTAGACGGTCTACCCGTTTCGAATCCTTACTAATCACAGGATTCTCATCAGGACCATAGAACGCTCTGCAGGGGAAACAAAAAAGAGAGCAAAGACCAAATCTGAGTATCTAATTCAGAAATAAAACCATATATACCTCTCAAGCACTACTACACCATAAATCCAATAGCAGCTCACCCATCAGAAGAGCAAACTGAGATTATGGTTGCTCCTACATGAAAGGAAGAATCAAAGAGGAAAAACAATCAACACAGGGAAAAGGAAAGAGGGGGTATTAGTAACACTTCTCAGAAACCAGTGTGGGTTCTATATATCTATAAACCACATGATTTACCTTAACAAAGACATTTTCTTGGATGGCAAAAAATTCAATCTTCTTAAAAGAGGCGCGGCCCACAGGAATGCCCCATGTGAACCACAGAAGTATGGTTTAGTATATACACTTCATGACTCCACATCGAGTCAATGCATGCATTTCAAACACTTAGCGCTTACCGGGCGGGGATCGTAGTTGAAGCCCGAGTGAAGTTCAGGAAGATTTGGCCAATGATGGCGTCATCGGGGAATAAATCAGTACGCTGGCTGTCTGAAGAGACAAAAGCCGGTGGGCGCCGTATTTAGTTTAAGCTGGGCTGTGCTCTAAGGTTGGAGCTGGAATTGCTAATAAAGAAGACATACGGTCTTACTGTTAGTTCGCCGAGCCGGACGCCGTGGGCGAGCACTTAATCGGTAGCGATCGGGGGCTGAATGTGCATGCGTGCCCCTCGGCTCGCGTCATGGGTATTAGATATCATAATTAGTACAAGACCAGAGTGCTACTGGCACGTGCCTTACGCTGCTACGAGAACATGCAGTTAAAGTTTGTAGATTTCGGACATTTCATTGAGACCCGACACGGCCGTATCGAATTTTACAATGAGAAGGGCTTCCCTCCTTGATAGTTTTAATTCCCAATCACCTCCGCGGGGGTCTCTTTCTACTTTGGAGATGACTGAAAGTTACGTGTTTCCACGAGATTCCATTGTCAAGTGTGCGTCACCACTTTTTGCCCAAATGCCAACAAACCTAAAAAAATTATTGGACAGAATTGGCATCTGGTGAAGGACCTACATGAGAGTCTACATGAGTCTCCTCTTTTTGCATTTAAAAAAGAAAAGTGCATTGCCAACTATGTAGTGAGAGCAGCCCCCCCGAAGGAATCACAACCCACTTTAAGACATCTTATGGGTTTGCCCCCATCACAGGTCACCACAAATGTGGGACATGTCTGTGTTGTGACCTTACTGTAGAAGGTACACTCTTCCAACACAGTGGAATCTCGTGGAAACACGTAACTTTCAGTAACTGCAAATCAAAATATGTGGCTACGGAATAAAAGGCCCCTGCGGGCTCGTGTATATTGGCAAGACCAACCAAGAAATCCGTCAAAGGATTTCACAACACAAGTCCAGATTTAAACAGAAAGTGGAAACTGCGCCATTGGTCAATCATTGGAACAGATGCCAACACCAGATTAATGACTTGAGATGGACAGTCATCTCCAAAGTAGAAAGTAGAATTCGATACGGCCGTGTCGGGTCTCAATGAATTGTCCGAAATCTACTAGGGCTTCAACTACGATCCCCGCCCGGTAAGCGCTAAGTGTTTGAAATGCATGCATTGACTCGATGTGGAGTCATGAAGTGTATATACTAAACCATACTTCTGTGGTTCACCAGGGGCATTCCAGCGGGCCGCGCCTCCTTTAAGAAGATTGAATTTTTTGCCATCCAAGAAAATTTCTTTGTTAAGGTAAATCATGTGGTTAATAGATATATAGAACCCACACTGGTTTCTGAGAAGTGTTACTAATACCCCCTCTTTCCTTTTCCCTTTGCTTAATGCCTCCTTAATGGAAGCCAAGGTACCATCTATGTGGAAACATGCTATCCGACGCAATTATCTAATTTCCGTCCCATCTCTTTGCTCCCGGGTTTCTCGAAAATACTGGAAAAACATGTCAACAATCAACTGTCATCTTTTGTTGAATCACATAATTTCCTACATAGTTCACAGTCGGGCTTTCAACCAGGTTTCTTTACAGAGACCACCTTATTAGGTGCCACAGAAATTCCACAATACTGGCTCCACCTCCTGTGGGGCGTCTGATGTGCATGCCCTGCACTGTGAAAGGAAAGGAGAAGTCTGGTAATCAGAGTGCTCCAGAACTGGTTTGGATTAGGCAAAGGCCCCTCTTCCCTCAGAAAACAAAGGAATTTGGGGTATAACTATTGGGACCCTGATCCCATGAAATTAGATCACTTTGGACTACAAGAAGAAACCTTTACTGAGGAGAGTAACCTGAAGAAACTGAGGAGAGACTATTCCCAAGCTGAAGTGCTGCTTGGGGGATTGGCCTGCAGTGGTTGACTTACTGCCAAAGGAAGGAGAAAGGAACTTTGTGTACTTGCTTTCAACTTGTGAAGGATCTCCAAGGACTTGGAAAAGAACTTGCCTCCTGCTGAAGTCTCAGGGACAACAGACTTCACCCCCCAGCTCCCCAGAGTTCTTTGGAAGTGCCTGCTGCTGTTTTGGGCCTTCTGAGAGACTGCGTGTCGCAAGGAGCTGGAAGCGCGACTCAACGAGAAGAAGCGTGTAGCTGTTGCTGGGCCTGCCGTCGCAACTCCGAAGGAGGGTGTCACCGCTGGAACTGTCGCACTGCACCGCATCAGAGAGAAGCGTGCCGCAACGAAGAGGAAGCGTGTCGCCGTCGCTGCTGCTGCCGTCGCAAATCCGAAGAAGGAGGGTGTCGCCGTTGTGGTTGTCGCACTGCACCGCATCAGGAGAAGAATCTCGCAACGAGGTCGGAGCGTGTCGCCGTCGCTGTGCCTGCCATCGCAACTCCGAAGGAGGGTGTCGCCGCTGGAACTGTCGCATTGCACCGCATCGACCAAAAGCACCTCGCATCCCCGAGAAGCGGGCTGCCGTCGGAGCAGCTGCCGTCGCATCTTGGATGTCGCCGCTGTAGTTGTCGCATCGAGCGGAAGCTTCACGCATCGTGGAGAAGAGCGCCGCCGCTGGAGCTGTTGCCGTCGCATCGTAAGGGTGTCGCCACTGCTGTCTACGCATCAAACCGAGAGTTTCTCGCATCCCCGAGAATCCCGCCGCATCTGGAAGATCTTCACGTCTTTATGTCTTTGTATCTGAACTTTGCTGCATTTCCCATCGCTGCGACATTACTTGTTGTGGAAGCACAACGCAACTTAAGGTACATTGACACAGAGTGTCGCATCTAAGAACTGAACTGAATTAAGCTTAAATCTACCATCTAAAAGTAATCATAGTGTGTATTTTTGTCGTTTATGGACTTGTGGTAACTCTATATAAAGTCTACCTATTTTTGTTATAAAACCTGTGTGGTGTCCATTTGTAGTGTTGTCACTGGGTTACTGTATTTATTTTATTTTATTTATAAAGTTTTATATAGCGCGAACTTGACCCAAGAGGGTATCAGAGCGCTTTACATATAGGATCGTTGCGTTAAAAATTACATCAGATACAAGAGCATAGTAAGGTACATTACACAACAATGTTTCAAGAATTCGTAGGAGGGAGGGGAGGAAGGATTAATAGCGGGGAGACTAGGAGGAACTGTGCCCAATGTCTGGCTGGGTAGGTGACGGTCAAGGGGGAAACCAGGGCCAATCTCCGTATTAGCTGTCTAGCAGCTCCACCGGTCATCAGCCATGTTGCTCAGGTCTCAACGTTCAGGAAAACCAGTTTTTAGTTTATTTGATTTGAGAAGGTTATATAGCACTGTCTAGTCCCGGAGGTATCAGAGCGCTTAACCAGGGGATCGTTGCATTACAAGGTACATCAAGATGGATTATGTGGCGCTGGCTAACGCCTCTGAAATAAGCCTTGACTGCTCGCGCCACGCAACCTAGAGGGTGAGCAGAGGTTATCTTAGGTGTGTAATCCCCTTGTCCTGACTAGAAGAGAGGGTCCCTGCTTGTCACAAGTACCTACTTGTGTCAACCAGAGACCCCCAAATCTAACATTGGTGGCAGCGAAAGGATTCTGGATTTGCATTTGTGACTCATGTACAGTGACTGGTGAACACTACTTAGTGAGTGCAGACCATTACGATACCGCATACTTCTTGGTAGATTCCTTTTTTTTTTATTGCCTATTTTTGAAAGATGCCTAATTCAGTTGTGATAGAGAGGGCAGAATCCACAGCCTCTACTGATCTTGAATGGGAAGAAGAGAAACTGGAAAGCTACAAAGTTTCACAGCTGAAAATGTTTGCAAAAAGTTCAATGTTCCCACTTCTGGGTTCAGAGTAAAAGAAGAATTCTACAAGGCGCTGAGGGCCTGGGTAGAAGCAAGGAAAGCTCCTGTGATTGAGGAGGATGACTTGGTACTTGTGCAACAAGAAGGGCCAGTGAGCCTAGTAGGAAGGAAAGTACCTTCCCCCGCATGTAGCAGTGCTTCTAACAAGAGTCTGTCTCCAGAGGAGCTGGAGGACAGAGAGAGATCAAAAAGGTATGAAATGGAGATGACCAGGTTCAAGGTTGATAGGCAGTTAGAATTAGAAAACAGAAAGTTAGATCTTGAGGAAAAGAAAATGCAGTTTGAGCATGAAAATGTTTTGAGGGAGATGGAGTTTAAAACCAAACGTTTAGCAGTTACTCCCTCTGGTGGCAGCATACCGTCAGTACACACAGAAAGTAGAGTGTATATTCCCAAGGATGTGGTGAAAGAGTTTTACAAAAATTATGATATTGGTCAGTGGTTCAGAGCCTATGAGGTAGCCATGTCTTCCCACCGGATCCCTGAGAGAGATTGGGGAGCGGGGTTGTGGGGAAGGTTCCTTAGTGAGGGGCGGGATACATTGTTAGACTTGCCTTCTGATATCCACAATTCATACAGCCACATGAAAGATGCATTGATGTCTAGATATGGTTTGACACCTGAGCTCTATAGGCGGAGGTTCAGGAAATGCAAAAAGTTAGAAAACAGTGCTTGGGTTGCATATGTCACTTTCTTTTGCAGAGCATAGGATGGTTGGGTAAAGGGCAGCAAAGTGAATGATTTTCAAGGATGTCTTTGATTTGATTGCATGGGAGCACTTGTCTGATAATTGTTTTCCAGAACTGCGCCAGCATCTAATAGATAGCAAGCTCACTAACCCTAGGAAGCTTGCTGAGGAGGCGGACCACTGGGTCAGTACCAGGGTCCACAAGGGTCACATGGGAGACTCAGCCAAAGGTGGGCAGGGTCCCCAGCAGAAGTGTGGGGGTGACAAGGGTAAACAGAAGGAGTTCCGCAAAGGGCCCCAAAGTAGTCCCCAAGGGAACCCCGTGAAAGTTTTCCAGCCTCCCCCTGAGAGAAAGCAAGGGGCCCGACAGGCAGTCCTGTTCCTCAGGGGCCCCTGAAATGTTACAAGTGTGGTGATCTGGGTCATAAGGCGAATGATCCGTGGGCGTGGCCGAGCCAGCCAAGATGGGGGACGAGCTTTCCTAGAGCTCCGGTCGACCGCCCGCCACACCGATGCCAAATACCGCCAACAAAACTCTGAAACACCCCACGCTTCAATGAGGGACTCCCGCGACCACCTCGGGAGCCTCTGAGAGCGACAGCGCGGCTGGGATGAGCCCGGAATGACCCGAGACAATCGCCGCCGGGACCTACCTAAAATGGCGGCGCCCAGCGACTGACGCCGGAGGTCCCGAAGCGCTGGAACCGGCCTCCTGGTAGCGAGCTCCGGGGCTCCCGCTAAACCCCTGAGAACACCCTACGCGCCCGGTGGGCGCTGCCGCCTGGACAACAGGAGCTGCAGTACCGCGGGGGCGGACTCTCGATGGTGGCGGGACCCCCCCGTTCCCTGCCCCGTTTGGGCAGCCCAGCGGACCCGAGGGGCTTGCAAAACCAGCAGGACCGGATAGACTGGCCCCCGCATGGGTGGCTCCCGAGAACGCCACGGAGTGCATCCCTGGATGTGCCCCTGCCGCCCCTGGGATCACGGGGCCACTGCTGGGGGCCCGGGCGGCGGCGAGGTAACGGCCGCGTAGGTCCTCCACAAAATGGCGCCGCCCAGATCGTCCCGCGGAGGAGCCGGACGACGAGGCCTCTGAGACCTGCAGACACGGAACAGTCCTAGGCACAACACCCCCCGAGAGAGCCGCGGCCGAAACAGGTACATCGGCGAGACTTGCGATCCACTCGGACAGCCCCACATTCCAACGCCAGTGCCGGGTCCCCCAGTGACCCGACCGGGATCCGTTGGGTGCCGGTGAACCACCACGGTCACCCCCCTGAGAGACAGTGGAGCTGTAGGGGGTGCGTGACTGTGGGGGAGCACGCCAGATGACAGCGGGCCTTCCCAGCCCCCGACCCACCCGGACGACCCGGAGCACACCCGACACCGCGTGAGGTGCGAACTCGGACCCGGCACCGCTCCCCAACTCAGCCGCCTCATTGACAAGGGCCCACGAAGGTGCGTGACAAAGGGCACCCCAGCTCGCCCAGCAGGGAGGTCGTGCGGAGAGGTTACCACCGAGCAGTGATACGTGACTGAAGCCGGGAGATTCCCCTGACGACATCGCCACGGGAGACGCGACCCGCAAGTGAAGAGGGGACAAGTCGCGGCGTCTCTGGTAGACCACATCGGGCCAGCGGGTCACCCAAGACCACAGAGAACGTTGACCACGACGCCGGCGCCATCCCAGAGACGTTCACCCTCCCCGGGCCCCTCGCGCAAGCCGAAGACCGGAGGGCCGCCACAGGAGACGGACATGTCAACGAAGCTTGATAAAGTGCTAGCTGCCATCGAACACTCCCGGATGTCCATGGAGACCAAATTTCGGGGAATTGGCCTCGGACATTACCCTGTTACGGGATGACCATAGGAAATTGGCGGACAGGGTGAACCAGGAAGGACAAACGCTACAAGAACTGAAACCACAGGTCCAGCTAAACCACAAAGCCATCAAAGAGCTGCAGGACAAAGTTAACTTCCTGGAACGCAAAGCGGACGATTTGGAGGGGCGCTCCCGCCGGAGTAACATACGTTTGATCAACCTGCCGGAAGGAGCGGAGGGGGCAGACCCCATTCACTATATCGAGACATGGATAAAGACGTTTACATGGACCCAAGATCTCACGCCATTATTCTCTGTGGAGAGGGCACATAGGGTCCCGGCCAGGCGCCCACCGGCTGGTTCCCCACCCAGACCGTTCTTGCTAAAGTTACTACATTACCAAGACATGGACACGATCCTGCGGGCAGCCAGGCAAGTGAAAGTACTCAGGGTGGAAGATAAAACGCGATGGTGTTTCCGGACTACTCCCAAGCAGTGCAGCGCCAACGCGCCACATTCCAAGCGGTGAAGCAAACCCTGCGCCAACACAGGATACAGTACGCCCTCCTCTTCCCGGCCCGCCTCAAAATCATATACGAAGACTCGACTTCTTCACAGATCCAGCGGAGGCGAGGCGCTGGTTAGATCACCACAACCAGAACTTGTCAGAGCGAGGGGGCACACCGTCGAGCTCTTCATCCAGCAGGCGGCGGCTACGATCCAAGAAGGTCACTCTCAGGCAAATGAGTTGCCCGTCGACTCCCAACACCAAACGCGCCCCGGATTTGGAACAAATCATAGCGGATCGACGGAGGGCCCTACAAGCGGCGACGGAGGTCCGGCAGACAGACGTCGAACTGGGAGAGGATCGAGGCCCCCACATCTTCACATCCGAAGACGAGGGTCAGAGCGACGCCCGCACCTCCAGGGACGGCTCAGCTTCTCCGCCACTGGTAACTCCGGACACGCTCATCTGAGGGCAGCTGACACGGACCGTGGTAAGACCAAGATACCCGAGCGAGTTCACCAACGGGGGACATCGCGAAGCCCCAAATAAGGTAACGGCGGAAGCAAATGCACTTACAGAGATGCGGTGCGGTGGGCGGCCAGGCCCTGGGCCCACGGCAGTGCAGCTGCTCCACCCCCTCGCACCAAACGAACTAGAGACAGTACGAGATGTACGGTTTGGACTTATTGTGCCAAACAATAGGTCCCTTTAGTTGGGACTGTTTCCCAGACGTTGTTATTAATTTACCTCCTTCCCATTTTACCCTGATACCCTTACGGGAGCGGACAATTGGTCTCTGAAAGGACATGTGTGGAAGAGGAGTGTACAGGCGGGTGTGGCTCAGGTTTTGGGCAGCAGGTGGTGGGAAGACCGACCAACACAACTAGCAATCTCACATGATGAAAACCCCTAGTACAGACATTACGTTTATCACACTTAATGTTAGAGGTCTGCACACGGCGAGTAAGCGCTATGCAGTCTACGCTTATCTGAAAAGACAGCAGGCCCACATAGCTCTCTTGCAAGAGACTCACTTGACGACGACGGAAGCTGGTAGGTTACAGAAAAAGTGGAGGGGCATAGTATGTGCCACAGGGTACTCTGCATTCGCCAGGGGTACATTGATTTGGGTCAGACCGGGCGTCCCCTTTAGAAAGCAGACCAGGGTGGTGGATAGAGAGGGACGCTATGTATTATTGGAAGGGCAACTGGATGGGCAGTCAATCCTAATAGGCAGCATATACGCCCCCAACATCGCCTCACGAAAATATTGGCACACCACACCCATGCCCCCTGGTTGTTAGGAGGGGATTACAACTGTGTCTTAGACACGACCCTCGACCGCTACCGCCCCCCACCGCCGTGCTCACCGCTCCACAAACAAACAGAACTTTTCAATACATGGGTGCAACACTGGGCATTGACTGACACATGGAGGGCGCTAAACCCCACAACGAAACTGTACTCATTTCACTCTGTCCCGCACGACCTCCGAGTGCGTCTAGATAGATTACTATGCTTGACTGCCCTACATACCAAAGCTCAGCACACGGAATACCTTGGTAGAGTACTTTCAGACCACGACGCTCATATACTGACCCATAGATGGAAACCACCCCACCCTCTAGTGCCGACATGGAAACTCCCTCGGGAATGCCTAACAGACCAAGTATTCACACACGAACATGGGGAATACTTGCAGGAACATTTCAGGCTAAACGCAGGGTCAGCTTCCTCCAGCCTCATAGAGTGGGACGCGCACAAAGTGACAGCGAGGGACCACTGCATACAACAGGTGGTGGGGGTGCGTAAGGTCCTAGAACGCGCATTACATGATGCAGAATACGCGCTGGCAACCCTACTAAAGGCGGACGACCGCGGCGAAGCGACCCAGGTGCGCGTAGCAGAGGCCAAAAGAAAGCACGCTGAATCATTGAGGGACTTGCGTACATATAACTTCAGGAAATACGCCGCCAGAGTACACCGGGAGGGCAACAGGGGGGGCACACTCTTGGCCTGGTTAGCTAGATAAGATCCCGATTTGAAACCCATCACGGAAATCACAGACCAGTCCGGTCGACTCCAGACCTACCAACTAGCAATCATGCAAGTTTTTTACACATATACCAAGCTCCAAGCCAGGGAGACCCCCACGCGATAGACAGCTTCTTTCTCACGTTACCCGTCCCCCAAGTTTCGCCGGAAGTCCAGAAGGACCATGGCCAGAAAATAACACGTACTGAGGTTAAAGCAGCGATAGGAACACTAGCCAGGAATAAGGCCCCAGGCATGGACGGCTTCCCCCTCGAATACTACCATACATTCTCAGCTCACCTTGCCCCACGGATGGCCACCATGTTCGAAGACGCGCTCACGGTGGGGGTCCTACCAAGTTCCCTCAAGGAGTCGATAATAGTCTCATTCCTGAAACCACACAGGGACCCCCGGCTCCCGTCGTCTTACAGACCGATCGCACTACTCAATTCAGACGGGAAAATCTTAGGTAAAATGCTAGCAGTGAGATATGCCCAGGTCATACCCCAGCTGGTCCATCCCGACCAAAATGGGTTTGTGCCGAACCGCAATACATCTCACAACCTCCGTAGACTATTCCATATCCAGGATGTGACGCGTGAACGATTCCCAAATGCAGCCTGCCTAATCTTAGACCTCGAAAAGGCGTTTGATACTCTCCTATGGCCATACCTGTTCGAGGTCCTCACGAAAAACTATTTTGGCCCACGCCTGACCGCATACACCAGGCTCCTCTATTCACAACTCACGTCCAGAGTCCGGATGGGCACTTACATTTCTCCAGAGTTCAAAGTGGAGAGAGGGACCAGACAAGGATGCCCTTTGTCGCCCCTCTTGTTCGCCCTGGCGGTTGAACCCCTAGCGATACGCCTACGGCGAGAGGGCGAAGGCTGGGGAATTCCTCTGGCGTACTCATGGCACTGTGTATCCCTATACGCAGATGACCTTCTAATCTATGTTAGAGACGCCACGAGCGACCTGACATGCATCTGGAGAGCGCTGGAGGAGTTTGCGGACGTATCGGGCCTTAAGGTTAACTGGGGGAAATCCTCTCTATACCCACTGAGCCCCCATATGGCCCCTTTTGAAGCCCACATGGCGCTCAATCACTTGCATGGAGTGCCGAGGCCCCTCGATACCTGGGAGTACGGTTGTACCACACCCCAGAGGACATATATGAGGGAAATCATCGCAAAGCCCTAGCCGGACTAAAGTCAGCGGTAAGCTTCTGGAAGACGCTCCCGCTGGCACCTATCGGCCGAGTGGCCCTGGCGAAAATGGTTATGGTCCCCCGGCTACTGTACCACTTCGTGAACCTCCCAGTGATCCCGCCACGATCATTCTTCAAAGAACTGAACACTCTCCTGACGGAGCTGGTGTGGGGAGGAGGCCGGCGACGAGTGGCGCTATCCACACTCTACCTGCCTACCAAGGAGGGGGGATTGGGTGCACCGGCCTTCGAGGCATACTTTCTAGCGGCCCAACTCCAATGGCTGTCCTACTGGACGGCGGGGCGTCACACAGGGGAGACCACCACGACCAATGGCTCTGTGTCGCAAGCTGCGATCGTCCGAATGTTGCTACCGGGTACTAAACCCATAGGAACTCGGCCCTTGCAATTGTCCATAGCCTGCACCTGTATGATGCGCATCCACCGCATGTCCAAAGCGCAACCGCCATATGCTGCCACTAGTGGGCTTACCACGAGGGGATTCATATTACACTCAAGGTACACTTCGGGTCTGGACAGAATTGTCAGTCACGGAGGTAGAATCCTTTTTTGAAGACGGACAGTTAAAAACATTTACGCAGATGATGGAACAATATGACCTCCTCCCCGGGCAATTCTTACTCCATAGGCAATTAATAGACAGCAGCCGCAGGCACTGGAACCCAGATGCCGGTGAACCCATGCCACACCCAGTGATCCGTACGATTATGCACATGGGTGTAGGGAGACACTTGGTGACTTGGCTCTGCGCTCGCTACTCCTTCCATCTCTCCAATATTTACGCCAGAAGTGGGAGACAGACTTCGGTAGAGTGGTCCACGATAAAGAATGGAGCACGGCCTTGGAATATCCTAAAAAAGTCTCCAGAAACGCCAGATTCTGAAATATACAATTCAACGTCCTCCATAGGGCCTATCTCACACCGTGCCGCCTACAGCGGTTCTTTCCGGAAACTCACTTCGAGTGTCCCCGCGGTCAATCTCCGGGAGCGGATTTCAGTCATATGTTCTGGGATTGTCCCACCCTCCGAAGATTCTGGGACACGGTCCATTGAACCCTTGAGGAGGTTACGGCCATCACAACCATGACCACATGGGAGGCATGCGCGCTCGGAATCTTCCGTAGATGGAAAACCGAGAAAATACAATGCTGCTTCCTCTCACTGGCCATCCTCCTGGCAAAACGAGGAATCGCCATGCATTGGAGGTCCCCCACGGGGTCACCGGAGGCGGCATGGATAGGCGCGGTGCAAAAATGGGGCAAGGCGGAGGAAGAGATACTCCGTGAGGAAGAAGTACGTGGACATCGCAAGCACCCCATATCCCTAGAGTGGGCTCAGTGACTGTATACATTTACACAGGCGACACGCCCCCAAGAATCGCCCACCGCCTCGCAATCCCAGACATGACCAGCCACACCAGCCCCCACACCTTCATGACATTGCCATAAACACTACCTGAACATCGTAAGTGGCTGCGCCCAGCGACCTTTTAGCAACCTGACGCGTGCCAACTAATCCCAACACGCAATTGCGCCCTGCGACCCGGGGGAACCGTTACTATACCCTAGCACAGAGGCCCAACCCCCGCCTCCCGCTGCCCCCTTCACCCCCCCCCCCCACGTCCTCTAGTTCATCCCTAAGTTTTTGGGAGAGTTAGGAAGCTTAAATTTGAGGGGGTATTACCCCCGAATATGGTTCACTGGAAAGACCCATAGATGACCATGACACTACATCACGTGGCGTTGCGGATCATGCCCACATTGTCAGAGCTCCCTGCGACACCCTCACAGTAACTGACGCACCACAAGTCCATCCCCTCATTGACACCAGCTGACAGCTTCACACGGACGGTACGGCCTCCCCTCAGGGGGGTACACGCGATCCGGAGGGAGGCCACGTGGTAAACGCTACTGGATTGCACAGATAAAGGTGGTCGAAAGTCGTACGACCCCGAACTGAGAGGGACCGCAAAGCTACTATCTCTAAAACTATGTATCTATGGTCCTGCATTGCAATGTTCGTCTTCCTTTATCATTACTGTCATGTTGATTGTATAATGCAACCTAAAACCCAATAAACAAATTTAAACAAAAAAATAAGGCGAATGATCCCAGGTGCCGCCTGTTTGGTCAACAAGCACCCACTGGTGCTCCGCCCCGGCAGATGGCTAGTGTAGCCTTGTGGGAGGAGATTGAAGTCCAAGGTGGAGGGGTCCCGCACAGATGACCCTTGTCTCTTTAGAGACTGTGAGACAGTCTCAGAAGCTCAGCTACCCAGGAACACTAAGAAATATGGGCAGCGAGTGACCGTCAATGGCCAAAAGGTGGAGGCTCTTAGAGACACAGGAGCCAGTGTGACAGCTGTCAGGGGTCACCTGGTGTCTCAAGAGCAGATTGTCCCTCATGTATTTTGCCGAGTTGTTAACGCTGACAACACAGAGAGTGATGGCCAAAAGGTGGAGGCTCTTAGAGACACAGGAGCCAGTGTGACAGCTGTCAGGGGTCACCTGGTGTCTCAAGAGCAGATTGTCCCTCATGTATTTTGCCGAGTTGTTAACGCCGACAACACAGAGAGTCATTGTCCAATGGCTCAGGTTCCCTTTGAGTGGGGGTGTCTTTGGTACTCTTTAGGTAGCTGTGAGGCCTGCCATGCCTGTTGACTGTTTGTTGGGAAATGATTTGGAGAGCTCCCCTTGGGAAAAGGTGGAGAAAACAACTCACTTGAAGATGGTTGGACTGCCTGACTGGGCGTGCGTGACCATCCGGTCAATGTCAGCCAGTAGGGGTTCTCAAGAGGACCCGGAGCCTGAGAGGGAGGCCCAGGAACCTACCAAAGAGAGAAGTGGCGGGGCCGCAGGAAACCGGCCCCCGAAGTTCCCACGGCCCAGGAGGAGGAAGACCTTGAGGGGGATGCCCTGAGCCTACCGGGGACAAGTACCTGAACTGGGGGACCTGCCTGAGCTGACCCATTGGCAGCAAGAAGGAGGCCCCTCCAGGGAAGAATTTTGTAAGGAACAGAGAGAGTGCCCTTCTCTTGTGGGCGTGCGGAAACAGGCTGCAAGCCAGGCAGCAGGTGATCAGTCATCAAGTCACACTTGATTTACTGGGAGAATGGTCTCCTGTGTAGTGAGCCTAAGGTTGCTGAACCTGGGTCAGCCGTGTGCTGGTGGAACCCCAGAAGTTCGGAGCCTTCCTACTGGGGCTGGCTCATGATGTGCCATTAGCAGGACATTTGGGGCAGGACAAGACCTTTGAAAGGCTTGTCACCCACTTTCATTAGCCCCAAATGCGCAAGAATTCTGATACTCATTGCAGGAGTGGGGGGAAGCACAAGGCTCCTCTCCAGCTATTCCCTGTGGTCAGTACCCCCTTTGAGCGGGTGGGGATTGACATTGTGGGGCCACTGGATCCCAAGACAGCCATGGCAACAGGTTCATCCTGGTCTTGGCGGACCATGCCAGCTGGTACCCGGAAGCCATACCTCTGAGGACAGTGACGGCCCCAGTGGTGGGACGAGCACTGATGGGAATTTTCCCCCGAGTGGGATTCCCTCGAGAGGTAGTGTCTGACCGGGGAGCCAACTTCATTTCCAAGTATATGAAGTCCTTGTGGCAGGAGTGCATTGTAACCTACAAGTTCACCACTCTTTACCATCACCAAAGGAAATGGGCTGGTTGAAAGGTTCAACTGGACCCTGAAGGGCATGATTAAGAGTCTTGAGGAACCCATGAGGCATAAGTGGGACGTCCTCTTACCATGCCTACTCTTTGCATACCGTGAGGTGCCACAGAAATCTCTTGGGTTCAGTCCCTTTGAGCTTCTCTATGGACACCCAGTCAGAGTACCTCTGAGTTTGGTAAAGGAAGGCTGGGAGCAATCTCCCAGGAAACCTCCCCAGGATGTATATAGCTACATGCTGGCCTTCAGAAACCAAACTAGGCAATTTAGGCAACTCGCTGAGGCGAATCTGGAAGCCAGCCAGGAGAAGATGAAGCACTGGTATGACCAGAATGCCACTCTGTTAGAGCTTCAACCTGGCCAGAAAGTGTGGGTCATGCTCCCAGTGGATCCCTACGCGCTCCAAGATAAATGGACCGGACCATTTGAGGTTGTGGAGCGCAAGAGTCCAGTTACCTATTTGGTGGACTTGCGGTCTCCTCGGAACCCCTTGAGGGTCCTACATGTTAACCACCTTAAGCCCCACTTAGAGAGGTCTGAAGTGGGCATGCTCTTGGCAAAAGATGGAGGGATGGAGGAGGAGACAGAGCCTCTTCCTGACCTCCTGTCAGCCTCAGAGCAAGATGGGTCAGTGGATGGTGTTAACCTCTCTTTCACCCTGACCCCTGAGCAACAGAATGACTGCTAACAGTTACTGGGTAGGCCCAAGGGCAGGGTGCATTGTAAGTATAAGGTAGGACAAGCCCTGATGTGTGTGGCCTGTCCTAATAGTGAATTACAGCCATTTTCGTTTTTTCACTATTGCAAGGCTACCTGTTCTCCATAGGCCAGAATGGGCTGTTAGAATTTTTACACTTTATAATCCTAACAGGCTCAGACAACATGGTAGAAATTCGAGTTTAGTATGCCTGCACTCAGAATAATAAAATACATCTTTTAGTAAAGTTTATTTTAATATTCTCTGTTTGCAAATACCACTTTTAGAAAGTAGGTATTTGCTAACCATTCAAACCTGCCTCTGCTAGGTTGTGTATTCCTATGTCTGGTTTCTGTGAGTGACAGGGCTGGGGAATTCCAGGAGACAGGCTGAGTCACCCAGTGGTGAATAGAGAGATCTGCATCTTGATGGGAGGAAGGAGTGCACCTGAACTCTGAATAGGGCTGTGCCTGCCTTCCACAATGCTGGCTCCACCCCTGGGGAGCAGCTGATGTCTCTGCCCTGCACACTGAAAGAAGAGAAGGAGTCCTGTAAACAAAGTGGACCAGGAATGTACTTGCCTTCCACAATGCTGGCTCCACCTCCTGTGGGGCGTCTGATGTGCTTGCCCTGCACTGTGAAAGGAAAGGAGAAGTCTGGTAATCAGAGTGCTCCAGAACTGGTTTGGATTAGGCAAAGGCCCCTCTCCCCTCAGAGAACAAAGGAATTTGGTGTGTGAATATTGGGACCCTGATCCCATGAAATTAGATCACTTTGGACTACAAGAAGAAACCTTTACTGAGGAGAGGAACCTGAAGAAACTGAGGAGAGACTATTCCCAAGCAGAAGTGCTGCTTGGGGGATTGGCCTGCAGTGGTTGCCTTACTGCCAAAGGAAAGAGAAAGGAACTTTGTGTACTTGCTTTCAACTTGTGAAGGATCTCCCAGGGCTTGGAAAAGAGCAGGCCTCCTGCTGAAGTCTCAGGGACAACAGACTTCACCCCCCCCCAGCTCCCCAGAGTTCTTTGGACGAGCATGCTGCTGTTTTGGGCCTTCTGAGGGACTGCGTGTCGCAAGGAGCTGGAAGCGTGACTTAACAAGAAGAAGCGTGTCGCCGTTGTTGGACCTGGCGTCGCAACTCCAAAGGAGGGTGTCGCCGCTGGAACTGTCGCACTGCACCGCATCGGAGAGAAGAGTGCCGCAACGAAGAGGAAGCGTGTCGCCGTCGCTGCTGCTGCAGTCGCAATTGCGAAGAAGGAGGGTGTCCCCGCTGTGGTTGTCGCACTGCACCACATCAGGAGAAGAATCTCGCAACGAGGTCGGAGCGTGTCGCCGTCGCTGTGCCTGCCGTCGCAACTCCAAAGGAGGGTGTCGCCGTTGGAACTGTCGCATTGCACCGTATCGACCAAGAGCACCTCACATCCACGAAAAGCGTGCCGCCATCCTAGCTGCTGCCGTCGCATCTTGGATGACGCCGCTGTAGTTGTCGCATCGAGCGGAAGCTTCACGCATTGTGGAGAAGAGCGTCGCCGCTGAAGCTGTTGCCGTCGCATCGTAAAGGTGTCGCCGCTGCAGTCTACGCATCGAACCGAGAGTTTCTCACATCCCTGAGAAGCGCACCACATCTGGAAGATCTTCAAGTCTTTATTTCTTTGTATCTGAACTTTGACGCATTTCCCATCGCTGCGACATTACTTGTTGTGGAATCCCAACGCAACTTAAGGTACATTGACGCAGATTGTCGCATCTAAGAACTGAACTGAACTAAGCTTAAATCTACCATCTAAAAGTAATCATAGTGTGTATTTTTGTCGTTTATGGTCTTGTGGTAACTCTATATAAAGTCTACTTATTTTTGTTATAAAACCTGTGTGGTGTCCATTTGTAGTGTTGTCACTGGGTTACTGTATGTGGTCACAACTGCTTAACTTACAACGCCTCTGAAATAAGCCTTGACTGCTCGTGCCACGCAACCTAGAGGGTGAGCAGGAATTATCTTAGGTGTGTAATTCCCTTGTCCTGACTAGAGGAGAGGGTCCCTGCTTGTCACAAGTACCTACCTGTGCCAACCAGAGACCCCCAAATCAATCACCCTTATTACTAAGTGTACAGGGGGCCGGGCTTAAAGAAGCTTTGCTAAAACGAAAACACAACAAAAAATTATCTGACCAGAGGACAGGAAGAGCAGGAGAACAATTAAGGTTAAAAATGGGGTTGAGTAAGTGGCCTGCTACGTGAGTAGGACCCGAATTACATAACAAAATGTTCATAGCTGCTAGATCTGAAGTGAGTATCTCGCTTTTGGAGCATGCTGGTTCATCGAAATGCATGTTAAAATTCCCCAAAATGGTAAAATTGGCAGTATCCAAAAGATACGGGGCTGCTAGGTCAGGAAAGGAGTCCGCCCATGCCCCAGCCGATCCCGGGGGGGCGGTATAGTAAAATGCCAGAAAAAGTAACCTGAGGACTAATAATGAGTTTAAATAGTGCAGACTCACAGCCACTAAAGTAAAGATCTTCAGCAATATTTATAAATAATTGCAATAATACCACCCACTTTTAGAATCCTATCTCTCCTAACTATTAAGTAATTGGGAGGCAAAACAAACGCAATGTCCAGTTACTGAACACTCCTGTAAGTGAGTCAGGTTGCTCATTGACCAAGATATCAAAAATGTCAGACTTGTGTTTGGGACGTGATCGACAGTTTGTTGTAAAATACATAATAATTTCCATAATTTTTGTGCGGATTAATAAACGTCTTAGCCTGGGCCTTATTAGACCCTGGAGGGGCGGCAGGCGAACCATAGCCTTTGTAATGGTCAATGCAAGGGAAATTAGAAGGCAAAGCTTCGGGAGTATAGGACTTCTAAGTCTCAGCTACTGCTCGTTTAAATATCCTATGGCAGGTTTCCCAATTGGAGGAGGGGTCATGGCCCCTTGCCCTGGTCGGACGTGGACGGGCGCAGGCGGGCTTGCCTTAGGCGCGCCTTTGGTGCGCCATCTGCGCGTCCGCTGTGCGCATTCGCTGTGCGTTCGGTCACGGCCCATTATATGAGGCAATGGGAGGGCGGCATGCAGAAACTAGTGCGCTAACAGTAGAGTGAGTGTGGCCGCGACCCCACGGTGAAGGGAAAAGCAATTGCCCGCAGTATAACACACTCCAACCACAAGTAGTATTCTAAAAGCCACAAAACTTATGCACGATTCCAACCCCCAAAATAGAACACAGATTAACAAATAACAATTGGTTTAAAAATGTCTTTCCAACATATTTTAAAATCAAGATGCAAGAAAAGCGTGATAAAAGCTCTAAAGAACCTTATAGGTGCTGCACGTCCGATCCCAGCGCATTATATGAGGTAATGGGAGGGTGGCATGCAGAAACTAGTGCGATAACCATAGAGAGCGCATGGCAACACGCTAATGGCTGCCCGCGACATCACGGTGAAGGGAAAAACAATTGCCCGGAGTATAACACAATCCAATCACAAGTAGTATTCTAAAAGCCACAAAACTTATGCACAATTCCAACACCCAAAATAGAACAGAGATTAACAAATAAAAATTGTTTTAAAAATGTCTTTCAAACATTTTACAATCAAGATACGAGAAAAGCTTGATAAAAGCTCTAGATAACCTCTCAGGCATGTACGTCCGATCCCGGCCCATTATATGAGGTAATGGGAGGGTGGCATGCAGAAACTAGTGCGCTAACCGTAGAGAGACGTGGCAACCCGCTAATGGCTGCCCGCGACCTCGCGGTGAAAGGAAAAACAATTGCCCGGAGTACAACATACTCCCACCACAAGTAGTATTCTAAAAGCCACAAAACTTATGCACGATCCCAACCCCCAAAATAGAACACAGATTAACAAATAACATTTTTTTTAAAATGTCTTTCAAACATATTTTAAAATCAAGATGCGAGAAATGCGTGATAAAAGCTCTAGAAATAGCTTAAATTTTTTGGAAGCAGTTCCTTTGAGCATGAGTGTGTTTATGCTAAGTTAGTTATCCCTAGGAGAGTTTGGTAAAAAGAAATACGTTTTGAAAGTATTTTTTTGTGATGGGATGAAACTAAACGATAGGCGAAACGTAGACATTTATGACTGGGAATACGCTTGAGTATACATGCCTAGGATGTTGAATTTTCTAACCGCTTACCTGCGGCACAGGGCGTGAGCTCAATTGTTGTGTGCATGAGGAGCGTAGCGAGCAGAGGTGTTTTGGTTCACGGTTCCGATCTCCTCTGCGATACACCGAAGTTGACATATCTTTCCTGTTCGAGGAACGGTTCGGTTGTTTGGAGAAGGTTTTGTGAAAGGTAGCTGGAAGCCTTAGACAAAGCGCAAGGGAACCTAAGGAAAGTTTTTGGAGTTTTTGGAAGGTTCAGTAGGAGAGGACCCTTTACTGGCCATGGATTACAGAGGTCCCGATAAAGTAGTCAGTACAATTCGCAGTGCAGTAATCAATTTATGGTTTAAAGCATTTTATCTCAACTTTAGGTGACCAATTTAAACAAAACACCCACCTACAACCAATGGCCAGTAGGGAATAGCAAAAAAGTATACGTGTATTGGAAAATATAGAGAAAGAAGGTAGAGAAAGAAAACCAAAGGAATAGCAAAGAAGATAGTCAGAGGCCTACACAATTTCCGTCACTCGGCTGTGTAAGGGTCTAGCCAATGGGGAGCACCACTGCTTCATGGGCAGTCTGCTCGCCCGCAAGGGGTGTAGTGGGAAACAAGAGTACCCGTAGATACCTTGGGCATTTGAATTCTACAAACTCCGATGATAAATGAGCCACGGTGGAGCCCCAGGTCTTATCAAATGCAACGCGTGGTGAATCCCATATGTGATCCTTTCCATATCCGCCACCTCCCAGACTCTATGAAGCCAGTCTAGCTTTGTTGGGATTTTTCCATACCCCACCTTGATATTAGCACTTGTTTAGCTGCCCCTAATGCCAAATTAATCGCTCTGCCCCTATAGGATTTAAGGGAATATGTGAGAGGGTTGGGGAGTCCCAAAAGGTTGTAACTGGGAAATCGAGGCAGTTCCGTATGGTAAATGGTGTCAATATCAGCTAGGATAGAGTCCCAAAAGGCTTGTATCCTTGGGCACTGCCATAGAAGGTCCATCAGTGTACCTGTCTGCACACACTGGCGCCAACAGCGGTTGTCGCTATGTAGTTTCCACTAGGCAATGCGTGCTGGGGTATAGTACCAATGGTGCGTAATTTTCAAGAACATTTACTTACCCGTGGTACTGCAGGAGGAGGCCCTGGCCCTATGTATAGTGTCTACCCTCTCCTTTGGGGAGAATTCCTGCTCCAATTCTGATTCCCACCTGCACTGAGCTGGGGATTTAGAGGGGTTCTTAGCTTTGTTCAGGAGGTTGTAGATATCTAATAAGAGACGTTTATTTGAGTTACGGGTGATGAACCAGAGCTCAAACTTAGTAAGGGGATGACCTGCATGTGGACATACCTGGGGCTGGGCGACCCAGTGGTGAAGCGCCAAGTATTGCCAGTACGCGTCTTTAGGAATCCCAAAGCCCGACACTATCTGGGGGAAGTTCATAACCCCCTGTGTATCAAAAAGGTCCCCTATGTGTTTGCAATTGGCTTCTTGCCTTATCAAATACGCATTCCCTGTATTAGCAGGGGGAAAATCCGGGTTGGCTATGAAGGGAGTCAGAGGGGACATGACCGTCGAAAGCTCACATTTCTCCTGTACTCTATCTCATACCTTCAAGGTGGGCCTCAAGACCGGAGACGGTAATCAATTTAGAGGAAGAGGTTACCAATGTAGCTCAGGATTTTACCCCAGCAGAGGAAGAGCAGGGAGACAAAGCAGGAGATTGTCGAGAGCACGTGAACAGATCATTAATGAAGGACAAGGTGCGTATGGGAATAATTTCTGATTCTTTCAACAAAGGAGCAGGAGGACGTTTGAAATATTTCAAGAGAGAATGGGAAGAGTCGGCTTGGGCCCTTGTGTGTTAGATACAATTCAAGGGTACAAAATAGAGTTTGTGAGTTGCCCATTTCAGAAAGAAGAACAAAGAGAGATAAGGATGTCAAAGGAACGGGAGGGAATTGTGGATTTGGAGATAGAATCCCTTATACAAAAAGGTGCGATAGAGGAGGTAAGAGAGTCATAGAAATGTGTTGTGAGCAACCATTTTTTGGTGGAAAAGAAAGACAATGGCTGTCGTCCGCTCATAAATCTCAGAGATTTAAACAGCTTTTTAGTTTACCAACATTTTATGATGGAAAGGATTCATTGTCTGAGGGATTTGTTGATAGCAGAGGATTGGAATAAGGGAGGGCGGTAAACTCCGCTCAGTTACTGGCGGAGTACTGGAGGGTTGCCACTCGGTGCTCTGCTTTGGAGCACAAAGTTCAGCAAAAAAACTCTGCTCACCCTCCTAATAATAATCTACTTGTTATTCAGTGCAGGATCATCGGGAACTTTCAAGATGATCGTGGAGAAAGTACGAAAAAGGGAAGGTTTAATGTGTGTGCTGGCAGTCACCTCAGATTGCATGCAGAGGATGCGTGCAAATACAGAAACTGGAAATCCAGTAATCTGCATGTCTGTCCACTCTCCCTGGCCTGCCCTCTCATTCCTTCTTGAAACGCTGAACCTGATACTGGTCCGATAGCACGGGCCACTCAAAGATGGTGAAAGAGGGCCATCTTCAAGACAGGACTCAGGCTCAAAGTGCAAAGATGTGGAAACATGCTATCCCCAAAAGAGCGTGTTGGTGCTTAGGTTGCTGTGCGGGTTGGGCTGGGGGTTCCTATCTTAGTTCTTGCTTGGGGGTTGTACGTTACCTCCACACTCTACACCATAAAAGCACATTAATGCCTCGCAGGGGTAGTAAGTAAGTGCTGTAAGTTGAAGTGGGGAAGAGGCGTGGTCAGAAACTGGAAACCCAGTAATCTGCGTGTCTATCCGCTATCCCTCGCCTGCCCTTTCATGGTCATGGTGCGGTCAGAAAAGCAGCAGAATTCATCATAAGTACACATTAAGCCACTAAATATGCTGCCTCCTTTGTGAAAAAGTGACCACCCGCCGACTTTGCAACAGTTACTTTAATTAATGAGTATAGTTTTGCAAGAACTGTGTGAATGTTATTGTTGTCTATGCCAGCAAAGTACCCAAGCAAATGTTCGGTCATCTTTAGAAAAACATTGTCTAGAAATCACTTCAATTAATTAAATACAAACTATCAACAAGGTTACAGTAAAATGTTACCTATTCAGCTTGTCATACATGCATTTGGATAATACAATTGAGTCAGATATGCTCATTGACATAGGGAAAGAAGAAGTGTTTTGACGAAAATCACACAAGGAGTTCTTAAGATAGCACTCTGATGTAGTTGCAACGCTATACATTTGAGTGCTAAATAACTTATGGATACACTCACAACTGGCAAAAAGAGTAAAAGGTTATGAGTGTTGCATAAATGCACAAGTGCTGAAAAATGGTGTACTGTCATTTGCACTGTTCAGTGCACAGGTTTGCCAGTTAAAAAACGCCTGGATCCATAGTCGTACGCAAACACCTGCATTTATGAACTCTCTAGTTGATAAGATATTTGTTCTTGCACTGGTCAGTCGGTGTAAACATTGATGCAAATTTCCACGACAGTGGTGCAAATGTTCCTATTTTGGCCTCTCCAGGGTATGAAGTTCGCGCCATCTCCACTATATCACAAATACTCACCATAAAACGAATACAAATATATTTTCACAAAGTTATTGTAGAGCAAGTCAGTTATGATCAGCCAAATCTCTGCCTTCTGATGGAAGTTAACCTGAAAGGATGACATGGTGATAATTCATTACTCCATCTGCAATATCTTATGCTTTACACACATGGACATATGAGTCATGGTCAGACTGGCATTTCCTGTCTAGAGGGAAGACAAGTATCTTCGGGACAGTTGTCCTGTGTGAATACCTCCCTGAGGAACATGAGAAAAGGGCAGGGAAGACTGACCCACAACACACACTACCACACTGGTACTCATAGTACGGCCCTTGGGCCGCCAGCGGCCCGGCAAGCCTTCCTTGGCGGCCCGCGGACCTTGCAGACAGAGTGTCAGCAAGCACCGCCGCAGCAGTGCAGACTTTGAGACACTCTGATCTATGGGGGCCTGGAGATTCACAACAAAGCCTTATTAACAAGTAAATGATCTTTTAAAGACCTGTGAAGTACTCGGTGGGGCTGTGTGTGTGCCCGAGAAGCTGGGGTGAGGTGACAGATGGTGACAGGGGCAGACAGATAGAGGCAGAGACTGAGACAGAGAGGCAGAGAGGGAGAAGGAGAGGGTGGGAGAGGGATGGAGGGAGAGGAAGGGAGACAGAGAGAGAGGGAGACAGAGGGAGACAGAGAGAGGGAGACAGAGGGAGACAGAGAGAGAGACAGAAAGAGAGAGAGAGAGAGAGAGAGAGAGAGAGAGAGAGAGAGAGAGAAAGATGTGTGTATGCCGAGTCTGGTGGCTCAGTGGACGAAGGTATCGGCTGCAGGGGCCTGTGTTCAAACTCATGGTCACAGTTTTCCTTTGCTCTAGCCCCGCCCCCCTCCCCACTGACCCCGCCCCCACCAGTGCAGCCCTCAGCCACAAACCACACTGTAAATTTGGCCCCCAAGAGAAAGTTTGTGAGTACCCATGCACTACCACATCGCTTTACCTGTCCTGTGCATATATACCCACACACAGTAAGACTTACTACAAATATGTCTGCATGCATGCCCTTGGGATCACAGTGCTCGAGGGACAGTTTCGAGACATCTAATTTTTTACATGCAGTGTAACAACACTCACCTGCTCCGCTGGTGTGCCATACCGCTTGCTGTAGTTCAGGAGTAGGCTGTCCAGCAGGGACTTGTTCTCCTCTTCAGAAAATGCAGGAACCCTCTCCACAGTACGTGCCATAGTGACTCCAAATGATAAATGTTGTTAACACAATGATTTATATCTGGGCAGCAGAGGCGGACTAAGTTCCATGCCTTAAAAGCAATAGGTCCGAGTTGTTTGCATCATATGAATTTGTCCAATCCATCACCCTGCACGCCTCGGACATGCCTACAATGATGTTCAAAATCTGCTATTCATCCCAACCTAAACGTTGATACATATGTTGCAAAAGTAAACCGATTTTATCCACCAAAGATTCGTACACGATGCAAAATGTGCTTCTGTCGTGATGACGATCAACAGCTAAGGAATGCTACCGGCTCGGCCTGGGTGTGCCTCTCGTGTCCGTGCTATACTCACCAGCGCCGAACACCGTAGTGTTGAGCATGCAATCTGTCTGACTGGCTCGGTCAGCATGTGGTAGACGCGTCCATGCAATAGTCACCTGCGTCAAACACCATAGTATTGAGCATGCAATCTGTCATTCGGGCTCGGTCAGTATGTGGCAGATGCGTCCATCCAATAGTCACCCACGTCGAACACCATAGTATTGAGCATGCAATCTGTCTGTCCGGCTCGGTCAGGATGTGGCAGACGCGTACATGCAATAGTAACCCGCGTCGCACAACACTGTTCTGGGCATGCAATCTGTCATTCCGGCTGGGTCAGGATGTGTCTCACGCGTCCATTCAATGCCCACTCATCATGCCAGACAGTACATGTAAGATCAATGGCATTCTGTATGCCCTGTGTGGATGGAGTTAAGCACATGTATAATGGGACACAGACAAAAGACATGACTACTCACATTATGATCCTAGCTTACAGTGCAACTTTTGGATTGTTTGTAGGGAACATGACAAGTCTGAGTGACCAATTCACGCCCTAACCTCCCCAGACTACATCCTCCTAGGGGACCTCAACTTCCACCTGGAGAACAACAATGACAGCAACACCGCCGCCCTGCTGGACAACCTCGCCAACCTCGGACTCAAGCAACGGGTGAACACCCCCACCCACTACGCCGGCCACACGCTTGACCCCATCTTCTCCTCCAGCAAGCACATCTCCTTCAGGCACTCCACCGGACTAGACTGGACAGACCACAGCTGCGTCCACTTCAACTACAAGAGAACCACGACCCACCACCACCCGCAACAGGCTCCCAGCAGAAGCTGGAGCAAGATCACCACCGACCAGCTCACCACCTCTCTCAGCCAGAACCCTCCCACCAACACGACGGACCCCAACGAAGCAGCCCACAATCTCACACAGTGGCTCACCAACTGCGCCGATGACCTCGCACCACTGAAGAACCCTCCCAGCAGACCCAGCAGCAAGAAAACCTCGTGGTTCACCGACGACCTCAAAAGCTCGAAGAAAACCTGCCGCTCCCTCGAGAAAGCCTGGCGCCACGACCAGACAACAGAAAACATGACAGCCCTCAAGAACGCCACCCGCAAACACCACCAGCTGATCCGCACCACCAAAAGGACAGCATTCAGAGAACGACTGGACAACAACACCCACAACAGCAAGGAACTCTTCAGCATCGTCAAAGAGCTCGCCAACCCCAGCGCCTGCAACAACAACATCACACCCTCGCAAGACCTCTGCGACTCACTCGCCTCGTTCTTTCACCGCAAGATCGCCGACATACACAACAGCTTCGGCGCACAGACCACGCACCCAACCACCGAACCAGCACCCCCCACCACCACCCTCTGCACCTGGACCTCGGTCAGCACCGAAGACACCACCCGCACGATGAACACCATCCACTCCAGCTCCCCTACCGACCCCTGTCCACACCACATCTTCAACAAAGCCGACTCCATCATCGCACCCCAACTCCGGGACATCATTAACAGCTCCTTCGCATCCGCCACCTTCTTGGAGAGCTGGAAACATGCCGAGCTCAGCGCCCTCCTGAAGAAACCCACCGCGGACCCCACCGACCTCAAGAACTTCCGCCCCATCTCGCTCCTCCCTTTTCCTGCTAAAGTCATCGAGAAGACCGTCAACAAACAACTCTCCGCCTTGCTCGAGACAAACGGATCCCTCGAACCCTCGCAGTCCGGTTTCCGAGCAAACCACAGCACCGAGACCGCCCTCATCGCAGCTACCGACAACATCAGGTCCCTGCTCGACAATGGGGAAACAGCTGCCCTCATCCTCCTGGACCTCTCAGCAGCTTTCGACACCGTATGCCACCGCACCCTGATACAGCGCCTCAGCAACACCGGAATCCAAGGAACGGCCTTGGAATGGATCATCTCGTTCCTCGCCGGAAGAACCCAGAGAGTCCGCCTCCCCGCATTCCGATCCGCGGCCACCGAAGTCATCTGCGGCGTTCCGCAAAGATCCTCGCTCAGCCCCACCCTCTTCAATGTCTACACGAGCCCCCTCGCAGCCATCGCACGCCAACACAACCTAAACATCATCTCCTATGCCGACGACACCCAGCTGATCCTCTCCCTCACCAACGACCCCGCCACCGCCAGAGCCAGCCTCCAGGAAGGAATGAAAGACGTTGCGGAATGGATGAAGCTCAGCCGTCTTAAACTGAACTCAGACAAGATGGAAGTCCTCATCCTGGGACCATTCCCCTCTGCCTGGGATGACTCCTGGTGGCCCCCTGCCCTGGGCACCGCCCCCAAGCCAACGGACCATGCACGCAACCTGGGCTTCATCCTGGACTCCTCCGTCACGATGACCAAGCAAGTCAACACCGTCTCGTCATCCTGTTTCAACACCCTGCGCATGCTCCGAAAGATCTTTCGGTGGATCCCCATCGAAACCAGGAAGACGGTCACCCAGGCCCTCGTCTCCAGCCGACTGGACTACGGGAACACCCTCTACGCTGGAACCACAGCCAAACTCCAGAAAAGACTTCAGCGCATACAGAACGCTTCTGCACGACTCATCCTGGACATCCCCCGCCACAGCCACATCTCTGCCCATCTGAAAGACCTGCACTGGCTCCCCGTAACCAAGAGGATCATGTTCAGACTCCTCACCCACGCACACAAAGCTCTCCACGACATGGGCCCCAAATACCTCAACAGCCGCCTCACATTCTACACACCCACCCGCCAACTCCGTTCCGCCAGCCTCGCCCTCGCCACCGTCCCACGCGTTCGCAAAGCCACCGCCGGAGGAAGATCCTTCTCCTACCTGGCGGCCAAGACATGGAACTCCCTCCCCACCCACCTACGGCTGACCCAGGACCATCTCTCCTTTAGGAAACAACTCAAGACCTGGCTGTTCGAGCAATAGCGGCTCCCCCCTCCTCCCAGCGCCTTGAGACCCTAGTGGATGAGTAGTGCGCTTTACAAATCTGTTTGATTGATTGATTGATTGATTAGGTGAGTCATGTTGTCAGATTCTGTGGTGTGTTCATTGTCTGTCATGTTGTACCCTGTAATGGCTCAGATTATCATCTCTATTTGATGAATGTAGGAGACTCTGGATACCCCATCTTGCCCTGGTTGCTGACACCACTCAAACCCAGTCACACCAGCTGATGTTTGTTACAACGGGGCACATGGGTGTACCAGGCGAGTGAATGAGCGCACATTTTGGCTGCTGAAGACCAGATTTCGCTGCCTGGACCGTACAGGAGGTACCCTTCAATATTCTCCACAGAAGGTGTGCAAGATAATAATAGTGTGCTGCAGGCTTCACAACAAGGCTGTGTGGAATAAACTCCCGCTCATCCAGGATGACAGGGACCAACGGCCTCCATCGTGGGAGGATCCGGGCCTGGGGCACGTTGCCAGTGATGAGGAGGAGGAGGTTGATGTCAGGAGACAGCTCATTAACAACTTTTTCACATGAGTGTAAGTATGCCAAGATGTTTGGTTATTTCTATCCAAAGCTTGATGAGTGTATGTCTAACAAAATGTTGTGTAACATGTGTGTGTGTATGCTAATTTACAGGATCATTGTGGTTGTACAGTGCAAGTTAAGTTCTGATGGGCACCACTACATTGTTGGCGACTCCCTAGCTTCGTTCTTTCACGACAAAATCGCAGACATCCACAACAGCTTCAACAACCAACCCGGAGACCAACCCACCCAACCTTCTGCCGTACCGTCACCCCCCTGAGCATCCTTAATGACTGGAACACAATCTCCACTGAGGACACCATCCGCCTGATGAACTCCATCCACTCAGGATCCCCCACAGACCCATGCCCTCACCACATCTTCAACAAAGCAGACTCCATCATTTCACCACACCTCCGAGATGTCATCAACTGCTCCCTCAACTCCGCCACCTTCCCGGACAGCTGGAAACACGCCGAACTCAGCGCCCTTCTAAAAAAAAACACAGCTGACCCCACCGAACTCAAAAACTACCGCCCCATCTCGCTCCTTCCATTCCCGGCCAAGGTCATCGAGAAAGCTGTCAACAACCAGCTCGCCGCCTTCCTCGAAACCAACAAATCCCTCGACTCCTCTCAGTCCGGCTTCCGAGCCAAACACAGCACTGAGACCGCACTCATCGCAGCAACAGACGACATACGAACTCTTCTGGACAATGGAGACACAGTCGCCCTCATCCTCCTCGACCTCTCCGCAGCCTTCGACACAGTCTGTCATAGCACCCTGCTACAACGCCTCAGAAACATCGGAATCCAAGGAAAAGCACTGGAATGGATCACCTCGTTCCTTTCCGGAAGAACCCAGAGAGTCCGCCTCCCACCATTCAAATCTGAGGACACTGAAGTCATTTGCGGCGTGCCACAGGGATCCTCACTCAGTCCTACCCTCTTCAACGTATACATGAGCCCCCTCGCGGCCATCGCCCGCCAACATAACCTCAACATCATCTCCTACGCTGATGACACTCAACTGATCCTCTCACTCACCAAAGACCCTAACACCGCCAAAACCAACCTACATAAAGGAATGAGAGAAGTAGCCGAGTGGATGAAGCAGAGCCGTCTGAAACTGAATTCCGACAAAACAGAAGTCCTTATCTTAGGCACCTCCCCCTCCGCCTGGGACGACTCGTGGTGGCCAGAGTCCCTTGGAAAAGCACCCATCCCGACAGACCACGCACGGAACCTGGGCGTCATTCTGGACTCCTCACTCTCGATGACCAGACAAGTCAACACCGTTTCATCATCCTGCTTCAACATTCTTCGCATGCTCAAAAAAACATTTCGCTGGATCCCCACCGAAACTAGAAAAACGGTCACCCACGCACTGGTGACAAGCCGCCTGGACTACGGAAACACCCTATATGCCGGTACCACCGCAAAACTTCAGAAAAAACTCCAACGCATCCAGAACGCATCAGCCAGACTCATACTAGACATCCCGCGTAAAGACCACATTTCTGGTCACCTGAAAAACCTCCACTGGCTCCCCGTCAATAAGAGGATAACATTCCGCCTTCTAACCCACGCACACAAAGCACTTTACGAACTTGAACCCGAATGCCTCAACACACGACTTTCCTTCTACACCCCATCCCGCCTGCTACGCTCCTCCCACCAAGCCCTTGCTGCTGTACCTCGCATCAACAAAACCACCATGGGAGGAAGATCCTTCTCCTACCTGGCGGCAAAAACCTGGAACTCACTTCCCATTCACCTTCACCTCACTCAGAACAACCTAACATTCAGAAAGCAACTTAAAACCTGGATATTCGACAAGTAATTCCCTACCCTTCTCCAAGCGCCTTGAGACCCTATGGGTATGTAGCGCGCTATATAAATTAACTGAATTGAATTGAATTGAATTGCCATAACTCCTATCTTGTGTTTAGTTGTTACAATGGCCAATTGTGAGTCAATAATTGGATATGTCATTAGGGCAAGTTGTATTTCAAATTATACTATGTCTCTCCTTCACAGGCTCCTTTGGATGTTGTGTGGGTACACACAACACTGTTCCATCATGGAAATGGTATTTGGAACAGTACTCTCTAACAGACAATGTTTTTGGTCAGTGATAGAATGTAGTTAGTTCATATGAATACTTGGAACTGCAATCATTTATGCTTTGTGTTGAGCATTGCTTGTGCCTGTGTAATACAACTGTTACACATCTTGAGTTTTTGCATTGTCAGTTTTCACACATGCTACAATCGTTTATAATCATGTTTTCTGGCATGTTAAACATTTCATGTGGCAATGTTCATTGTCTGTGTGGTTCATTGTTTAGATTTGACAACAGTGTGTGCAATGTTTGAATAGTTGCATGTGCTATGTGTTTTGTGAGGAACTTGTGTGTCTATCCCTGTTATGTGTGATGTGAAATTTCTTCACAAGATGGCAGATGATTCCTTGACTGGCACTTATGATCATGCTTAATTATGCTAGGTTACCCTGAGCCAAGCTGACATTTCATGTTTCTGTCTAAGATTTTAGCACACATTCTTTCTATGCTTGTTGTGCAAGATGCATTGGAGTACACATGATATCATTTTGGTCCTGTTCAAACACAACGCCACAAGGCTTACAATCCAAGACTCATTGTCAAGGTAGATCTCACCTGCACATATAGTTTATTCATGCCCTACTATGTTTTACTTACCATAATTGGTATACTTGCAACACATTGACGCACAGGTGATTCATCTACACAGATGGAAGTTTTCCAACTACGCACAAGAGCTCTGCTGTGCATAGGCTGTGACCAGTACTCCTAGTTTCTAAGGTGAGGGTTTCTCAGGTATTGGCACAGAGTTCATCATTACTTTAATGAATATGTCACCTTCACAGTTAAGGTGGTGATTTCAACACTCATGATGTGAACACATTACATCTTAATGATCCAATTGAAACATGTAACATGTATGTTGTGTGCATATCATGTATTATGCTGCTGGTGCAAGGTTGTATACTGCATTGTAGGACAACAGACAGAGCATGTCTGAGTGAGCATGGATGTGTGCATTGCTACCTTGACTGTGAGAGTCTGATGATACTGTGTACTGTGTGTTAGAATCTTTGGGTATCATCTGGAGGTACTTTTTTTTAGCTGATGAGACACTAGAGTTAGTGTTTATTTGGATTGTGTGTTCTGATGTGCAAATAATGTCCAACTATCCTTCAACAACAAACTATTGTATTGTGCTTACTTCAGTTAGTATCCCTACCACAGAACTCATGCACCTCATTTGAATATTTGCCCGTTGATACTGATCATGTGTTCTACATTTGGTCCAGTGTACAATTAACAGATGACACAGTGATTGGGTGAATATGTATTTATTAATGTGCATGTGAGGAAATACAATAGAATCCACGGTTAATTGATGAGTTTGAAGTGTTGGAAGTGTTGTCAGTGGAAAAATTATCCAAGCAAAGACCACAGTCAGTTTGGCATTTGGTCCAACTCAAAGGCTCCATCCCATGTGGGAGAGTCCAGGGACTGTCAACATAGTCAATAATTAGCACACATTGGAGGTATCCTGCGTATTTCTTCAATTCCTGGGAGGGATGCATGGCCGTCAGTCTCTCACTTGCCATCCTTCCTTGGACGGCCCTTCCTCTTCTTAGGATGTGGGGAATCCTCAGTAGCAGACTGTCGCGGTGTAGGAGACTCTACGCCAGAGTCCTCATCCCTCCCTGTGGCAGTTGCCGATGTTGAGGCAACAGGTGTGGAGTGCACACAGGGAGTTGGGGTAATGTTGGTTGTTATCTGACGTAGGCATGTTAGTATGTCCCTATGCACCGCTGTCAGATCATCAATTTTTGACCAGTTGGACTCAATACGGACCATGTGTTGGTCCATTCTGTCCATATATGTAAAAATGTAAATTTATACTTGTATAGCGCACTACTCACCCGCAAGGGTCTCAAGGCGCTTGTACGAATACCGCTGTGGAACCCATCCTGGCTTTCCCTGTGAGGTGTCCACT